>NC_041380.1:236050066-236267550 GCF_002162155.2 Triticum dicoccoides | reverse complement strand
GGTCGCAGCTAAGCCCCTGAGAGGGAGGATTGCTCTCCACTCGGAGTGGTTTTTTAACTTAGGCGATTACGGGGTCACAGCTAAGTCCCCGAGTGGGAGGATTGCTCTCCACTCGGAGTAGTTTTTGAAACTTAGGCGAATCGGGTTCGCAGCTAAGCCCCCGAGTGGGAGGATTGCTCTCCACTCAGAGTGGTTTTTTAACTGAGGCGATTACGGGGTCGTAGCTAAGTCCCCGAGTGGGAGGATTGCTCTCCACTGGGAGTAGTTTTTGAAACTTAGGCGAATCGGGTTCGCGGCTGAGCCACCCACTGGGGATTTGAACACATGTGTTTACGGGATGATAATCATTAGATACTGCAAAAATCTTGTCTTTGAAAAGCAAACTGAAGGATTCTTATTACAACTCGGTGATCCGAGTGTTTAGGTGTAGAAACGGCGGAGCAGCTCTGCATTCCATGAGTGTGGCTCATCTTTCTTCGTGGCTACGTTGTAGAGGTGATACGCCCCATTGTGGAGCACCTTGGTGATGATGAAGGGGCCTTCCCAGGCCGAAGCGAGCTTATGACGCTGCTTCTGATGCACTCGGAGCACAAGGTCTCCTTCCTGGAATGCTCGACCTCTGACATTGCGGTCGTGGAATCGACACAAGTCTTGTTGGTAGATGGTCGACCAGATCAGAGCCATTTCACATTCTTCCTCCAAGAGATCAACTACATCTTGGCGTGCCTGTTCAGCTTCAGCTTCTGAGAAAAGTTCCACTCGGGAGCATTGTGCAGCAAATCACTCGGAAGTACAGCTTCAGCACCATACACCATGAAGAAAGGTGTCGGCGTTCTAGGAACGGGGGTCCCTAGACCTGCCTACCTGCGGCTCACGGCGTGGCTAAGCTAGCAGGCCGTACGGCCCATCTTCATCAACAAGGCACCCAAGACCCTCGTGACGGTCCAAGCCTCGTGAGGCGCATGATGCAAGACCTCCTCTGGAGCGGCCTGGTCAGGCAGGCTCACGAGGAGCGGAGATATCAAGGCGAGGTGAACCTCACGAGACTCTCGTGACATGAGCCATGACGCACAACACCAGACGAGCGCCAGACGGGCACGAGCGCGCGCAGCGTCCTCATTTCCTCTTTGGTGCTAAGGAGGCAAGCGCAGCCGTGGAGTACCGAGGCCCCAGGCAAAGGTTGCCATTTCGGTGCAATGAGACGAAGACCAGAAGGACAGCAAGACGGAGGTCATCGTGGAGCCCAAGACGGCGTCACCACCAGAGCCTTTCACAGGCGAAGACTGCTTTTGTCAGGATAGCTTGTACTAGCTGTCCCCCTTCAAATTAGCCCGCCATTGTTGGCTCCCTTCCCGCTCAATATTTGGGAAGAGGACCAGGGCCTCTATAAATAGGACTAGCCACCACCATAGTAGGGGCATCTCATCTTAGCTTGAGGGGAATCAGGTCGAATCCTCACACGACAAGTTCATACACACAAGAACACCTCAACCTTAGGAGGTTGTTCTTCCCCTTGTATCGTTCATCATCAGCCCAAGAGGCAATCCACCACCACCACACTAGAGTAGGGTATTGCACCACAAAGGTGGCCCGAACCAGTATAAACCCCGTGTCTTTCTATGTTGTGAGTTCGTCGAGTTCGTCCGCAAGATCTTAGCGAGCTAGAGCGTCGATCGGTAGGAGGCAAAGACTTCGCGCGCACCCCAGTGTTCAAACCTTAAGGGTTAGCCGGAACCCCACATCCGACATTTGGCGCGCCAGGTAGGGGTGTGCCGTAGTTTCCCTTTCGTTGGTTCTTTGCTCCGTCGCTCCGTCGCTTCCATGGCAGACGCTCGCCGTGCTCGAGCTGAGCGTCAGGCTGCCCTCTCCACCCACGTCGCTCAGACGGCTCCCGTAGGCGGGACACCTCGTTGCTCTCCGTCTCCCGCCGCCAACGCTGCCACCGGCCTGGTGGGGAACGAGCAGTAGGCGTCCTTGCTGCATCCATCAGTGCGATAGGACGGCCGCACTGCTACTCCATCACTCACCCCTGCTGGTTCTTCGTCTCACGCGCACCGTGCTCCCATGGAGGCATGGGCCGCGCTCATCGCGGCGAATGAGCTCCTGCATTACCGCCCCGTCAATGACCTTTATGAGGAGTGGCTCGACCGCGTCGCCGAGCTCGTCTATGCAGTAGGGGGCTCCCCGATGCCGTTCCACTCTCTGCCTCCCCCTCAACCAGTGGCGGGAGATGGGGCTCATGGCATGCCTCCACCACCTCGACCCCAAGACGGTGCCTTGGCACCAAGGCACGCGCCTCCATGGTGTGATCCACCGTGCCCGGCGCCCACGCGTGAAGAAAGAAGCTGCCAAGAAATCCCGCGGCCGCAAGAAGCTGCACCGGCGCTCCCCGCGCCACCTCGTCAAGACCGTTTGCCGCCTGCAGTGGCGCAGCACGGACCTCGCTAAGACCAAGCTCCGCCTCAGAAGTGGGCCCCGGCGAACACGGCTGGCTTCCGCACCTTCACCCCTGAACTGCGTAGCGTCGCCTGGCCAGGCAAGTTCAAGCCAGATCTACCTCCTCGATACGACGGCACCGCTGACCCCGTGGAGTTCCTGCAGCTCTATGAGTTGAGCATCGAAGCGGCCAACGGCGACGAAAAAGTCATGGCGAACTGGTTTCCCATGGCTCTCAAGGATGGGGCCCGCTCCTGGCTCCTGAACCTGCAGCACGACTCGATCTCCTCCTTGGACGAGATGCGCGACCGCTTCGTTGCCAACTTCCAGGGCACTCGCGACCGCCCACCGACCGCGGGCGATCTACGCCGCGTCAAGCAATAGCCAGGAAAGACCCTCCAGAAGTACATCCAGCACTTCAACAACACCCGCCTCAAGATCCCCAAGGTCACGTACGAAGCCATCATCGCCGCGTTCTCAGACGGCGTCCGTGATGTCAAGATGAAGGAAGAGCTGGCTATCCATGAGGAGCTTTGCACATCTCAGGAGTTGTTCAACCTGGCGACCAAGTGCGCAAGAGCAGAGGAGGGGCGCCTCTCTCTCCTTGAGCTGCCAGCTGCAGGAGTGGAGGAGAAGAAGGCCAAGGCCAAGGACGTGAAGCGCAAAGAGGCAGTAGTGCTCGCAGCGGAGCCCGACACCAATCGAGGCAGAGATCAGCCCGAGTCGTCCAAGAACGGCCGACCGTTCTACGCCTTCGACAATCTGAACACCCACAACACCAGCTACTACCAAGAGCTCAAAGCCATATGGGAAGGACGCTACGGTCGACACCCCGAGCGCAACGACCGGGGATACAGGTGCGGAGGGGGCGCGGAGGTGGATGCTGGGACGACTGTGGCCCGTGCCAGGAGTGGCGCGACTGGCCTCGTGAGGACCGTTGGCAGGACCAACCTCGCGAGGGCGCCTGGAGGGACCCGCCTCGTGAGGATCGCCACTAGGGCAACGCCGGTCTTCCCTCGTTGCCGCCACCGAGAAGGAACGACGACCACCATCAGGACGAGGGGGCTGGGGGCTTCCAGGAGCCGTGTGCGATCGCTTGCATCTTGGGCGGTTCTCAGGCCCCAGCCTCTCAGTGCATCTTCAAACAGTTCGCTCGCGAGGTGAACGCGGTGCTCCCCAAGCTCCAGGCCACACGCCCGCTCAGGTGGTCCCAATGCGCCATCACGTTCAACTCGGCAGACCAGCTCAAGTGCGCAGCCACCGCTGGCGCACTCCCTATGCTGTGCTCCCCAGTCATCAGCAATGTGCAAGTCACCAAGACTCTCATCGACGGTGGTGCAGGGCTCAACGTCCTATCCATCGACATGTTCGACAACCTCTAAGTGCCCTATGAGCAGCTCCAGCCAACCAAGCCTTTCACAGGAGTGACTGACGGTTCCACCACACCGATAGGGCAAGTCCGCCTGCCTGTCACCTTTGGGGAGTGCAAGAACTACTACACTGAGCTCATCGATTTCGACGTCACGCACATCCTCCTGCCGTCCAATGCCATCCTCGGATATCCAGCCCTGGCCAAGTTCATGGCAGTCACTCACCACGGCTAAACGTTCTCAAGATGCCAGGAAGCGGGGGAATCATCATGGTCCCATGTGAAGAAAGGGATGCGGTGTGCTCCCTTGAGCGCGCCTTCCAAGCCGCAGCAATCGACAACCCTGACAGCAGAAGTGAAGGCCCTCCGGAGACCATCCCCAAGAAGAAGCTGCCGCGCCGCGCAGGACCCCAAGAAGATGGCCTCGCGTCAGGAGCCTCGTCAGGATCAGCGCCCGCTCCAGGGGCGCCTCCCTCCACTGCATAGGAAAGCGCACCCGGCGCCCTCCTCAGGCAGGACTCAGGGGCTCTCTCCTGTAGAGCCTCAGACCTTGCCAACCTCACAAGGGAGGCATTTGGGCACCACATGGAAGCGTGCTTCATGGCACACTTTCCTCAGGAGAGCACAGGGCAAGGAGTGCCCACCACCCAGGAGTTCATCACTAAGACCACCCAGGAACTGCAAGAAGCAAGAGCCATGCGCGGCCACAGCCGCTCACAAGGCACAGCCCCCCATCCAGGCGAGGATGCCGGGCTGCATGTCTGCGTCGACGTCCCAGGGCTCAATAGGGCCGCATCTCAGGAACGCTTATGGCCATCACGTGGGGGCCGCTGTGGGGGTCCACCATACAGCTACGTTCGCATGCCCTTTGACCTGTCGAGCGTGGCGTCGGCCTATCAGCACGACGTGCGGCAAGTCCTGGCGGCTCAGGAGGCCAGGTTCTGGAGGAGATGGGGACGGTCTTCAGGAAACCTCCTGAGCCCCCAGAGCCTCCCGAGGCTCAGGATCCCGGTGGCTCATGAGGAGCCATTCCTTCGACGCATGGCTTCAGCTGCACCAACTCTACTTCGTCTATAGAACCAGGTGACATCTTCCAAGTTCATTTAAGCTGGGAGCGCCCCTCGGGCTGCATTATTCCCAGGCCACACGGGTCCGTCCTTGTGGCATGTATCCCTTTTGCTTAAGTCTTTAGCTTACCTTGTTGCGGGCGCCCCTGGGGCTGCATCATCCCCAAGCCGCTCGGGCTGGACCCGGTGGCATGTATCTTCCTGCATTTACCAAAGTTGATCTGCTCTTCATGCTTAACCAGCCAACGGCTATCGCCTGCTCGGTTGCCGCCTGTCGCGGGTCTGTTTATCCCATGGAACCCGCTTGCACGTTAAAAGGGGGGCTCCTGAGCATCGCGACTCAGGGGCTCTTACTGGCTCTCCAGCCCTCACCCCCTGGCCTTGACCACGACATCGCGACCTGGCATACCAGCGAATGCTGAGCTCGCTCGAGGGCCGGGACCTGATGACGTAGAGTGCTTGCATCTAACCTCCTTGCAGGGACATACAGTCACCAAGACTCAAGACCAGGCGCAACCCGCCTTGAGGTAGGGCCTCGTGAGTCCCGCGCTGGCTCACGAGTGCCCAGATACACCTCACAGCCCTGCCGTGTAAGCCACGTGTCAGGGCAGGGCTGTACACGCCCCGGGGGCTCCTTCCGGAGGGGGCCCCCCATCCGACGCCCAAGTGGAAGCTCCATGCTCCGCACTGGCTGTCGACACTGCCGAGGAGCGGCTATGCCCATGCACAAGCGGAAGCACTATGCTCTGCGCTGGTGATAAACAACTGAGGGCGACCCCACGGTCGTACCAACCTCAGGGAGCCCAAAGCTCAGCGCCCAGCCTCACCATGACGCCTCCCCTCAGGAGAGTCGCGCGAGGGGGTTAGGCACGGGGGCTGCGCTCGGGTCACGCCCAAGCGCACGCCACCCAACCAGGTCCCCCGGACCTCGGCGTCGCGCGCCCCTCCCGAGGCCTCGGCGAGGGCAGGTATGGAAATTGTTTGAACGTCAAGAGGGACTCCTGAGCATCGCAACTCAGGAGCCTAACTGGTCACGTAGCCCCTCACTCCTTGGACCGTCCTGGTCTCCGGTTGGCCCAATGGTAGTTGAGGTATGCGCGGGGCCGAGCTCTACCAACGCAGAACAAAGAAAACAGGAAGGAAAACGCAAAATCTCGAAGCAAATATTACAAGCATATTGTTCACACAATACCAAATGAAAAATCTAAACGCCTCCACGAGGCCTGATGTATGTCGCAGGAATGAAACGAGAAGAATAGGTCACCCCTGGATGTCACCATCACCTGCGGAAGGTGCTCCCCCGTGGGCGACGATGTTCTCACCTTCACCACCAGCCGCAGGATCCGCGGCATCGCCAGACAGAGGATCGGAGACAAAGCCATGGAACTTCCCCAGCAAAGCCTCCACTTGACCTTGAACAGCTGCGGCGGCGGCTTCGCAGAGATCTTCAGCCACAGGCTCCAGCAGCTCGTCAAGGCGGGCGTTGGGGTCGCGAAGGTGCAGATGGCTAAGGACGCGAGTCAGTGCGGCTGAAGACAGAACGTGAGCTTCTGCCTCCGCCATGGGACCGAGGCCCTCAACGACCTCCTCAAGCGCCTTCACCATGAGAGGAAGCAGTTGGGCAGGGCCGTCCTCGTCGGTGTCCAGCAGCTTCTCCAGGCCATGCTCGTAGAGCGTCCTCAGTGCTTTGCGAGATCTCTTCTCGAGATCGGCGAAGGCAACGCGGTCTTCGGCCAGGACTCACGCCTTGGCGTCAAGATCGGCCTCCCTCGCCCCATCTTCCGCTCCAACTCTTCCAACCGGTTTCGCTCGGCAGCCTGCTTCTTCCCCAGCTCCGCCAGCTCAGCATCACGGTTCTTGACGGCTTCCTCCCGGGCCTTCATCTCCTTCTCCTCTGCTTGGCGGCTGCGTACCTCTTTGGCGTGCTTGTCGCGCAGGCTCTACAACTCGACCTCCAGCACTTGGCATCGGTCATGGGCAGCCTTGACGTCTTTCATCATCGCCTCACGATCGGCTGCAGCACCGATGGCCCCTTGCTTCTCCCTCTCGGAAGCCGCAACAGCCTGGCCCAGCGCCGCGCGAACCGCCAGGTCAGAATGAAGCCAGCCGGAGGCCAACTCCAGACGCCCGGCCGGCAGGCGCGGGTCAGCGCTTAGGAGATCCGCTTGCAGTTGGGTCATCTCTGAAAGGGCACGCTCCAAGACGGCAGCAGGAGCAGAAGAACCAGGGAGCAGAGGTGCAGCAGTGGGTGGAAGCAATGCCATCACCAGGGCTTGGGAGACCGCGAGCCTCGGAGCAGCTGGGACCTCGTCAGCCGTGCCAAGCGTCGGCACTTCCGGAGCCAGCGGGGCTATGGGGGCTGATTCCACGCGGCGATGTTCCTCTTGGCCCCGCAAGGGCGACCGGGCTAGGGAGACGCAGGCGATGTTACCTCCTTTCTCTGCGGAGGGAGGCACAGCCGCCGTACCCTCCTTCCTCTTCTTCGCTGAAGATGACGGCCTGATCAACCAAAGGCAAGCGTCAAGAAATAACATGTACCAGCAGGGATAAAGCGAAGCTCGAGACACCAACCAATCCACCACGAAGTACTCCACCTTCCACTTGTGAAGCTTCAGGCCTGACAGCATCGGGGCCTGAGGGGCAGGCGTTCGGGCTCCGGCGGCGCCATGCTGTACGGAGGCAGAACTGGATCCAGCCCCAGGAGGTGTTGGGGTGGAGGCGGCACCACGGGCCACCAGTGATGACCTACCCTTCGTCGGGACGAGGGGTTGCTCCTTCCCCCCTTGGTAGGCGTCGGCCTCGGCATCAGCAGGAAGGGCGCGGAGAATCTCGGCCTTGCTCAGAGGGGAGGTCTCCCCCACCTCTTTCGGGGTCTCCTCCGAGTCAACCTCCTCTTCCCCCTCTCCGCGGGACTCGCCAGAAGACACCTCCACCGGTTTCTGTGTCATAGGAGCTCCCGAAAACACCGGCGGCACCAGCCCACGCGCATCAAATGTCGGCCTGGAGGCGATGAATTCCTCCCGGTCCCTGTGTTGGAACATGGGAATGAAGGCCTTAGGCGCGTACTCTTGGTTGTCTCCGACTATCAGACGCAGGACGGCGTCCAGTTCGTCCTTAGGCAGGTCCCCCGGCCTCAGGCAGGCCTTGTTTTCCCCACCTTCAAGCTCCCAGAAGGGGCACGCGCGCGCCTGGAGTGGGGCAACCTGCAGTGTCAAGAACTCCCTCAGGAGCGTCGCTCCCATTATTTTGGCCGCCCTCGCATTGCCCGGCTTCAGGTCAGTCATCATCTGCCCCAACACTGACGATGCCCGCTCATCGACAAGCTCCGCCCTGGGCCACTCCTTTCCTTGTCGGGGCGCCTCCATCGGCAACATCAGGCGCAGATGGGCGAGCTTGCCGTCCACCATAACCCATTTGGATTGAATGTTGTCGGCCCTCTTCCCGGTGCTCGAGATCGAGTTGGCCTTGCCGGACGCAATGAAGTTGGCGCATCTAGAGATGTGACCCTCGCTGACACGGAGGAAGAAGAAATGGCGCAGGAGCGCCACAGACGGCATCACGCCCAGGTACGCCTCACAGTAGTAGGCAAAGATGGACAGGAGGAGGACAGAGTTGGGATGGAGATGCAACGCTTGCAGCTCATAGTGGTCGAGGACTTCATAAAAGAAATCAGAGAAGGGAGGAACCAACCCGACGGCAACGTTGCTCGAAAAGAAGGGAAAGAAGGTGCTCCCCTCAGGCTCCGGCTCGTCGGAGGCAAGCCGGAGCTCCGTCTTCCCCCACTCGTTGCTCTCTCTCGCCGTCAGCAGGCGCACGGAGGCAAGGCTCTTCTTCGTGACAGTGGGCGCCTCAAGAGTGGGCTCGTACCAAGCTGGAGCCGATGAAGCCTTGACCCTGCGCGGCGCCATGGGCGGCAGATGCAGAGCAAGGCCGGAGAGATCTGTAGGTAGCAGCGGCGAAGAGCGAGAAAGGGGATCTGGAGCGAGGCAAGGAAGACGCAATGAAGGCAAGTGCCGCCCGCGCCAGCCTTTTGTCAGGTCAAGCAGTTACCGAGGCAACATGGGGAAGCGGAGACGCCCACGTCCAATCAACCGCCACGCGTCAACCGAGGCCACGGGCTTTTGGGGCCCGCGGTGCTCCGAACTTGACCCTTGGCTTTGCCGCGAAGCCAAGCCCACGCGCACCTTGGGCCCGGGGGCTACTGTCGGCGTTCTGGGAATGGGGGTCCCCAGACCTGCCTGCCTGCGGCCCATGGCATGGCTGAGCCAGCAGGCCGTACGGCCCATCTTCGTCAACAAGGCACCCAAGAACCTCGCGAGGGTCCAAGCCTCACGAGGCGGACGACGCAAGACCTCCTCTGGAGCAGCCTGGTCAGGTAGGCTCACGAGGAGCGGAGATATCAAGGCGGGGTGAACCTCATGAGACTCTCGTGACGTGAGCCATGACACACAACACCAGGCGGGCGCCAGATGGGCTCCAGTGCGCGCAGCGTCCTCATTTCCTCTTTGGTGCTAAGGAGGCAAGTGCAGCCGTGGAGTACCGATGCCCCAGGCAAAGGTTGCCATTTCGGTGCAACGAGATCAAGAGCAGAAAGACGGCAAGATGTAGGTCATCATGGAGCCCAAGACGGCATCACCACCAGAGCCTTTCATAGGCGAAGACCGCTTCTGTCAAGATAGCTTGTACTAGTTGTCCCCCTTCAAATTAGCCCGCCATTGTTGGCTCCCTTCCCGCTCAATATTTAGGAAGAGGACCAGGGCCTCTATAAATAGGACTAGCCACCACCATAGTAGGGGCATCTCATCTTAGCTTGAGGGGAATCAAGTCGAATCCTCACACCACAAGTTCATACGCACAAGAACACCTCAACCTCAGGAGGCTGGTCTTCCCCTTGTATTGTTCATCATCAGCCCAAGAGGCAATCCACCACCACCACACTAGAGTAGGGTATTACACCACAATGGTGGCCCGAACCAGTATAAACCCTATGTATTTCTGTGTTGTGAGTTCGTCGAGTTCGTCCGCAAGATCTTAGCAAGCTAGAGTATCGATCGGTAGGAGGGAAAGACTTCGCGCGCACCCCAGTGTTCGAACCTTAAGGGTTAACCGGAACCCCACATCCGACAAAAGGGGTTTGGTCTGTTGACCAGTTTGGAGTTGATCTTAATCCCCATAGGACAGATGGTAATTCAGTCACCCAAGCTCCAGCAGCATGCTTGAGATCACGCATCAATCGGGGTTTCAGCCCTTGAAGGATCAAACCATTCGCCTTTTCTGCTTGCCCATTCGACTACGGGTGCGCAACGGATGTGTAGTCGACCTGAGTGCCTTGGGAAGCACAGAATGCCCTGAACTCATCAAAATCGAAGTTGGACCCATTATCTGTGATAATACTGTGAGTGGCTCCATATTTGAATATCAACTCTCTGATGGAACTGATGGCGGTGCTTGAATCAATATTCCTGATGGGCTTGGCCTCGATCCACTTGGTGAATTGTCGACGGCCACAAGCAAATGAGTGAAACCACTTCTGCCGGTCTTGAACGGTCCAACCATATCCAATCCCATATAGCAAATGGCCAGACGAGTGGAATAGTCTTCAAGGCAGATGCAGGCTTGTGAGACATGTTTGAGTAGAACTGGCAGCCCTCGCACTTGTCGACTATATCTTTTGCCATCTCATTTGCACGTGGCCAATAGAATCTTGCTCGGTATGCTTTGGCCACGATGGTACGAGAGGACTCATGGTGACCACAGGTCCCCGAGTGGATATCATGTAGAATCATTCGACCTTCCTCTAGTGTAATACATCGTTGAGCGACCCCGGTGACACTTTCTCTGTAAAGCTGAACACCTATCACCGTGAATGCTTTGGATTGACGGACAATCTGACGGGCCTCATATTCATCTTCTGGAAGCTCTTTCCTAAGCTGATATGCAATATATGGTATTGTCCAGTCGGGGGTGATTACCAAAACTTCCATGATTAGGTCGACCACGGCCGGGACTTCAATCTCAGTCGGATCGATAGAACTTTTCGGTTGCGGGGCTCCTCTGTGAAAGGATCTTATTGGACCGATGGTGTATGGAGATTCTCCAATAACACATTGTTGGGTATAGGTTTCCGAGTGGAAACCAACTTTGCCAGATCGTCAGCGGCTTGATTCTTGATTCCGGGTATGTGGTGGAGTTCTAACCCCTCGAACTTCTTTTCTAGCTTCCTTACTGCATTGCAGTAAACAGTCATGGCTGGACTCCTGATATCCCACTCCTTCATTACTTGATTGACCACTAAGTCCGATTCTCCGTAGACCATCAGGCGACGAACGCCGAGTGAGATAGCCGTACGCAACCCATACAACAGTGCCTCATACTCAGCTTCATTGTTTGAGGAATCAAAGTGAATTTGAAGGACATAACTGAGCTTGTTGCCTCTGGGAGATACCAGACCTACACCAGCACCAGAACCTTTCAGCATCTTGGACCCATCGAAGAACATAGTCCAATGCTCCGAGTGAATCTGAGTCAGTTGCTGTTGTTCAATCCACTCGGCGAGGAAATATGCTATTGCTTGGGACTTGATTTCTTTCTTTGCCTCGAACTTGATATCCAATGGAAGGAGTTTAATCGCCCATTTTGCCACTCGACGAGTTGCATCTCTGTTGTTCAGGATTTCTGATAATGGAGCATCACTGACGACTGAAACTGAGTGATCTGAAAAGTATGTGCAACTTTCTTTGCGGTGAAGTAAATTCCATAGACAAGCTTCTGATAATGCGGATATCTGTTATTGGACGGAGTCAAGACTTCATAAATATAATATACTAGGCACTAAACTTTGTAAGCTTTGCCTTCTTATTCCCGCTCGACTATGAGCACTGTGCTGATGACTTGTCCAGTTGCTACAATGTACAGTAATAGAGGTTCTTTGCTGACCGGAGCAGCAAGCACTGGCTGGGTGGAAAGCAGGGCTTTGAGCCCTACAAATGCTGCTTTGGCTTCAGGAGTCCACTTGAACTTGTCAGAATTTTTTATCAATCGGTAAAGAGGCAATGCCTTTTCACCGAGACGAGAGATGAATCGGCTCAATGCAGCCAAACAACCAGTGAGCTTCTGAATGTCGTGCACACGCACGGGGCGTTTCATTCGGAGGATTGCTCCAACCTTCTGTGGGTTCGCATCGATCCCTTGTTCGGAAACGAGGAAACCGAGTAACTTTCCACCTAGGACTCCGAATGTGCACTTTGACGGGTTAAGCTTGATATCATATCTTCTCAAGTTGGCAAAGGTTTCAGAGAGGTCAGTCAGTAGGTCGGAACCTTTGCGTGACTTGACCATGATGTCGTCCATGTATGCTTCCACATTCCGACTGATTTGAGTGAGCAAACACTTCTGAATCATGCGCATGAATGTGGCGCCAGCATATTTGAGACCAAAAGGCATGGTAACATAGCAAAAACACCTGAATGGGGTGATGGAGGCAGTTTTTATTTCATCGGGTCCATACAGTCGGATATGGTGGTATCAGGAATACGCATCCAAAAAGGATAAACGCTCGCACCCAGCAGTTGAGTCGACAATATAGTCGATTCGGGGGAGAGGGAAATGATCTTTCGAACAGGCCCGATTGATGTGCTTGAAATCGATGCACATACGAAGTGAATCTTCTTTGTTGGAGGCCATGACGACATTGGCTAGCCACTCGGAGTGGTATATCTCTCGGATGAACTCTGCTGCCAGAAGCCAAGCCACTTCCTCACCATTGGCCTTCCTTTTCTCCATAGCGAACCGGCGGAGATACCCTTTGACAGGTTTTATTTTTGGGCCGACTCGCATACGGTGCTCAGCCAGTCCCCTGGGCACACCCGGCATGTCAGACGGTTTCCATGCGAAGATGTCCCAGTTCTCACGGTGGAACTGGATGAGCGCTTCTTCCTATTTGCTCCCGAGTGTTGTTGATATATGAGCCAGAGCAGCATTGGGATCGGTCAGATGAATGTGCACGGGCTTTGTTTCACCGGACGAATGAAATGCAGACTCTGAAGCAGGCTTCTTAGCATGCAACAAATCACTCGGGTTGGCATTCTTCTTGTACTCTTCCATTTCTACTGCTGCCATCTGCTCATTGGCAATTTTTGAGCCTTTCTGGAGGCACTCTTCTTCTCTCTACCGATTACTAGTGACTGTAATCACACCTCTGGGACCAGGCATCTTCAATTTGAGGTACACGAAACATGGTCGAGCCATGAAACGAGCATATGTAGGCCTGCCCACTGTGAAAGTCCACAACCTCAAATGTCAACTTTTCCTTGCGGTAATTCTTCGAATCACCAAAAACCACATCAAGAGTGATCTTGCCGAGCGAATCGGCCTTCTTCCCCGGAATGACTCCGTGGAACCGCATGTTCCTCTAGGTGAGTTTGGACATCGGAATGCCCATTCCTCGGAGGGTCTCACCGAGGGAGTCCTGGATTAGGGGGTCTCCGGATAGCCGGACTATATTCTTTGGCCGGACTGTTAGACTATGAAGATACAAGATTGAAGACTTCGTCTCGTGTCCGGATGGGACTCAACTTAGCGTGGAAGGCAAGCTAGGCAATACGGATATGCATATATCCTCCTTTGTAACCGACCTTGTGTAACCCTAGCCCTCTCCGGTGTCTATATAAACCGGAGGGTTTTAGTCCTTAGGAAAACAGACAATCATACCATAGGCTAGCTTCTAGGGTTTAGCCTCTCTAATCTCGTGGTAGATCTACTCTTGTACTACCCATATCATCAATATTAATCAAGCAGGACGTAGGGTTTTACCTCCATCTAGAGGGCCCGAACCTGGGTAAAACTTCGTGTCCCCTGCCTCCTGTTACCATCCTCCACTGTTCAAGATATCTTCCGATATGCTGATAAATTGGCCGGTTTATCGCTTACCGCTGTCAGACCGATAAGATAAATCGGCTGATAAATCAGCCGATATGGCGATAAATCGGTCGATATGCCGATAAACTGGCCGATTTACCCCTTATCGCGGATCGACCGATAAGTTCCCGATAAGAGATATCCCCAACATTGCCATCCTCCTAGACGCATAGTTCGGGACCCCCTACCCGAGATCCGCCAGTTTTGACACCGACATTGGTGCTTTCATTGAGAGTTCCTCTGTGTCGTCGCTGTTAGGCTTGATGGCTCCTTCTATCATCGTTAGCGATGCAGTCCAGGGTGAGACTTTCCTCCCCGGACAGATTTTTGTATCCGGTGGCTTTGCACTGTGGGCCAATTCGCTTGGCCATCTGGAGCAGATTGAAAGCTACACCCCTGGCCATCAGGTCAGGTTTGGAAGCTTAAGCTACACGGCCGATATCCGCGGAGACTTGATCTTCGACGAATTCGAGCCTCTGCCTTGTGCGTCACGCGGTCATGATGAGTACGATTTAGCTCTACCATCCGACAGTGTTTAGGAGATCGCACCGGCAGCCGCTCCGACCCTCAATTCGGAGCCAGTTGCGCCGTCCATGGACGGGTGGATGGACCCTGCCACGGAGGCCTTACCCCCATCGGCGATCGAGCCGAACATCAACCTTACTCTGCACGAGAGCCGTGTTGACAAACTGCCGGATCTCTCTCCGGCCACGGACTCCGAACCGCCTATGCCCGTTCCTAGCGAATCCAATTGGGCGCCGATCATGGAGTTTACCTCCACGGATATTTTTCAGCACTCACCCCTTGGCGACATACTGAACTCATTAAGGTCTATCTCCTTGTCAGGAGAATCCCGGCCAAACTATGTCCGGCAGGATTGGGATGCGGATGGCGTCAAAATTCACCACCCACCCACCACCCACTTAGTAGCCACTGTCGATGACCTAACCGACATGCTCGACTTCGACTTAAAATACATCGACGGTATGGACAACGATGCAGGAGACGAACAGGAACCACTGCCCACAGGGCACTGGATGCCCACTTCATCACATGACGTATACATGGTGGACACACCAAAAGAAAACGACCACGAGGAACAGAAGGACACAATCAAGGGTTGTCCCCTCAAGAAGCAGTCAAAGCGGCGGTGTAAGCGCCGCTCCAAATCCCGCCTCGGCAGAAACAACGATCATACAGACCCAGCGTTAGAGCAGGGTGAACCATCGCCCGATCACGGCAACACGGAGAATCAAATCGAACAACCTGATTCTGTCAAAGATAACAGTCCGGATGAAATCACACCGGACAGACACCTGGAGCAACAGAATGCCCGTCAAAGTCTCGTTGCCACCGCAAGGAGTCTAAAAAAGCAGAAGCAAAGGCTCAGGGCTGCGCAAGACACACTTAAAATCAGAAGGAGTAAAGTACTCAATACAGCAGTGAAGTACAGCGGTAATTGCCCCACCAAGAGCTACCCGAAGCGGAAGTTGCTACCTGAATTTGATGAGGAGGCCTTAGATCCCCTGCAACCAAAAATTAAAACGGCCACCTGGCCGGATAGACGACCTCACGGCCAACATAGAGCGGCAAACAATAGCGCACATAAGCCAATACGCGATCCACGCGAGGGCTCGCATCAAAAGGACGGCGCAACCAGATCCATCTATGGACCACGCAAGCGCACTCAGCATACGATGCAACACAACAAACATCCGAACAACACGGTAAACCCAGATACAGGGGTGCCGCACACCCCCTATGTTTCACGGATGAGGTGCTGGACCATGAATTTCCAGAGGGATTCAAACCCGTAAACATAGAGGCATACGAAGGAACAACAGACCCTGGGATTTGGATTGAGGACTATATCCTCCATATCCATATGGCTCGAGGAGATGATCTCCACGCCATCAAGTACTTAACCCTCAAGCTCAAAGGGCCAGCTCGGCACTGGCTTAAAAGCCTGCCCGAAAACTCCATTGAAACCTGGGAAGAGCTTGAAGATGCTTTTCGGGCAAATTTTCAAGGGACTTATGTCCGACCTCCGGATGCGGATGATTTGAGTCATATAACTCAACAGCCCGGAGAGTCGGCCCGAAAGCTTTGGAACATGTTTCTTACTAAAAAGAACCAAATAGTCAACTATCCGGACGCCGAAGCCTTGGCAGCTTTTAAGCATAGCGTCCGCGACTAATGGCTTGCCAGACACCTCGGCCAAGAAAAGTCGAGAACAATGGCAGCATTAACAAGCCTCATGACCCGCTTTTGCGTGGGTCAGGACAGCTGGCTAGCCAGATGTAGCACCAGCGACCCAAGTACATCCGAAGTTAGAGATGAAAACAGGAAATCACGACGCAGCAAATATAATAAGCGCCGGAATAAAGAACACAGCCCGAAGAGCACGGCAGTAAACGCCGGATTCAGAAGCTCTCAGCCAGGTCAGCAAAAGCCGCCCCCTAAAGGCGCCAGAGATGAACTGTCCAGCCTGAACAAAATTCTAGACCAAATATGTCAGATCCATAGCACCCTTGGTAAACCCGCTAATCATACCCACAAAGAATGTTGGGTCTTCAAGCAGTCCGGTAAGCTGAACGCCGTACACAAGGGGGAGGATACACCAAGCGAAGACGAGGATGAGCCTCTCAAGCAAGACACTGGGGAACAAAAGAAATTTCCACCAGAAGTCAAAACGGTACACGTGTTACACGTGATCAAGGGGAGAAATAAAGCAGCACTCCCAGAGAAATATGCCCAAGGGCCTATCACCGCGGAGTCCTGCCACAGGTCGGCTCAACCGATCATTTTCGACCACCGGGATTACTCAGCAAATATCCAGCATGTAGGATGGGCTGCCTTGGTATTAGACCCAATAATTGACAGATACCATTTCACACGAGTCTTGATGGACGGTGGCAGCAGTCTAAACCTGATATATCAGGACACAATCCGCAAAATGGGGACAGACCCAACGAAAATTTGCCACAACAATACTACCTTTAAAGGAGTAATGCCAGGCCCAGGGGCTCACTGCATGGGCTCCCTGCTACTAGAAGTTATATTTGTCTTCCCAGTTAACTTCCGTAGCGAAAATTTAACCTTCCACATTCCTCCGTTCCCAAGTGGCTATCAAGCACTACTTGGACGCGAAGCTTTCGCTCGCTTTAACGCAATACCGCACTACGCTTCCCTCACGCTTAAGATGCCCGGTCCACGTGGCATCATTATAGTAAATGGAAATATGGAGCGATCCCTGCGCGCTGAAGAGAATGCAGCTGCCTGGGCAGCCACACACTAAAACGTCCTCACCAACTAAAGTATTCGATAGGTTGTCAAGACCATGGACACGGTTAGACAAGTCCGGCACAGCTGTATGTAATTCGTACAGGTTTGATGGCCACACACCTATCACAAATACAAGGGGCTCAACACGCGCAGACAAGTGGCAATTTTTACTCATCTTTAATTATACATGATTTTTTCAAAAAACCTACCTTTTTGCACGACAACTTTTCACCTAAGTTCCTCTCTTTTACAGATGACCACCATGCTACACCCGTCCAGGATACGGCACAATGGAGATACAGGCGCAGACGTGGAGCAGGGACCCGTTCCAAGGATTCTTTTTAGATTAAGACCCTGCGTCAACCTTTTTTACTGTCTCTTGTTGATACACATCCCTCAGATTCTCAGTACAACTGAGAAGGATGCTGGCGTCTTGGCATGTGGCCACGTCAGAATAATGCACGTACCTGAACACCAGGGGCTTCTTACAAAGGGCACTGATTAGGCCCGGTTCATACCATAAAGACCAAATACCTTAGGGAGTGTTCGGCGTCGCGAGTTTGGCCCTATATGCATCAGCTCTGAATCATGTATTTGGTCAAATGTTAGGTTTTCCCGGCTCCTATGTTTTGGTACCTTATGTTCCGCTCTATCGGCTAAGGTAGCACTAGGAGAACTATTGTGATTGTGCCCTGGGTCATCCGGACGAGCACCTCAGTAGAGAAAGCCAAAAACTAACTGTCATGATATAGCGTAAGACTAGTCAACCACTCGATGACCTATCGGAATGTTAGAATTCCTCCGCCTTAACGAAGGGCCGTTTCCCGGCCAGGCATGTACGCACCCCGAATTCGGGAGAGTGTGGAGCCACTAGGGGCTATATAGTAGCCCCACCATCAAACTCCTATGGCTAAGTGAAAGTGTTAAAGCATTATAGTCTGGTTGCCTCGTTCGCTACGCTATCACCTCCTTAATAGGACCAAGACGTTGGGTTAAGTGTGAACACACGTCTTCTGCGAACACCTCCGCATTATATGCGTGGGGGCTGAAGCCGACGACTGCAATCTTTCAGGTTATACATATGTGTACATAAACGGCCGCATAGGAGGCATCATATTACTTTCAGGCAAAAGTATAAAAACAGCCTTAATAAATTTCATAAAAACATTGTGTTTACAATGGGAATACATGTCACTCAAACATAATATTCTTCGAGCACTGGGTCTCTATCAAACGAGCACCCTCGAGAACCTCTTCGAAATAGTGCTCGGCAGCCACTCGGCCTATGGCCGAAACCTGCGCCGCAACAGTGGTAGCATCCATCTGTGCCCGGTATGCTTTAACACGGGCAAGGGCCATCCATGAGCCTTCTATGCATGCCGACCTCTTCATCGCATTAATGCGCGGCACCGCACCAAGGAACTGCTACACTAAGCTGAAATAGTTGTTCGGCTTCGGCTTTTCCGGCCATAGTTGATCCACGACAGACCTCATGGCGAGTCCGGACAACCTATTGAGTTCAGCCCATTCGGCTAGCTAATCAGTCAATAGAAGCGGACGCTCTGGAACGTTAAATTGCGACCAGAACAGCTTGTCCACTTCACGATCTGTTTGATCTCGGAAGTATTTGGCCGCATCGACAGCGCTCGCCGCCAAGTCCATATATGTGTCTGCCGAACTCCACAGCCGATCCATAGGGGCATACCGCGGATCTCCGAACTTCCTCCGAAGCATAAAGGGCTTCCCAACCACAATATCCCCGGCTTCACGCAGCTCCTCCTTCTTTGCTCTCATAGCAGAGAGGGTGTCTTTGTTCGCCATCGTGGCCTTTCCAAGGTCTGTTGCCTTCGCTCGGTTTTCTTTTTCAAGGAACTGGCAATGATCGGCAGTGTCTTTTAACTTTATGGCCATCTTGGCCATCTTATCTTTGCTCTCGCAATGCGCGGCCTTCTCGGCTTTCAACTCTTCGGCCGCCTTCAAAGCAGCCGCACTACTAATCCTTGCTTGTTCTTTGGCTTGGGCAAGTTCCGCCCGCAGGGTTCCCATGGTGGCAGCTCCATCTGCAGTCACAACATATTAAAGATACTGGCATCATGCTGCTCTTATTATGTGGCATTCACTAGAAAATACCACTTACACTGTGCCTCGTCAAGCCTCTTGTTAACAAGCTCGATGTCGGCATCTGCCGCATCCAGTTGCCGCTTCAGTTCGGCAAACTCATGAGTCTAGCTAGCCACCGGAGCTCCCATTACCTGCACATTAAAGCGGTATGGTTATTGCCTAGGACTACGATCCTCTGTTTGTCGCCGTTCTCGGCGACAACCAGAGTCTCATGGGCTACTATCTACACAGGGCACACCTAAAAATGTGCGGTACCATCACAAATGTACATCATTTTACGTACCTCAAAGCCCGTCAGTAAACTCATAAAGGCATCATGCAACCCGCTTTCGGCGGATGAAATCCTTTCCATCACCGTACCCATCAATGTACGGTGTTCTTCTGAGATGGCCCCTCGCTACAACAACTCTCTCAGTACGTCCGACCGCATACCAGACGGTGTTGGACTCTTCTGTTTGCTCTCTTCGAGAGCCGGACACTGGGGAGTTCGGGTGACTATAGGATTATCTTCTGGCCTCACCGGATCCGGAGAGGCCCTCCGTGACGACACTTCAAGGTCGCCCGCTTCTTGAGCAGAGGTGTCCGGGGGAGGCGTTTCGCTCTGCATCATCTCCGGAAGAAGATCCCCCAAAGACGAGCTCTGCTGAGAAGGGTTAAGATCCGAACTGCAAGATAAATACTTCGGTTATTTTCCTCAGAGGTAAGGTAATATATCTTCACTATTAAAGTACTTTTTAATTACTTATAGCTCGTTAGAGGGCTGATCCCCGCGCGTACTTTGTGCGGCAAGAGCACCCTCCAAGGCAGGATCCTCTGGTGGGGATTTCTTCTCCCGCTTGGAAACCTTGGTTTCCGGATCTTCAAAGGTAGTCCTCTTCCTTCCTCGGGGTGAGAGAATGTCAGATTCCTCCCCTCAGGTATCCTCCCTCACGGAGGCGCTCGTTCCCTCGGTCGGAATAGGTAGCGGTGGAGGCCCGCTTTCGCCCTCATTATTCCCCCCTTTGTCTTCCTTTGAGGGCTCCGGGCAAGGTGCTAGCTCGAGCATCTTTTCCAGTACCGGATTTTCCAAACCTCAGGAAGGGGGGCCGAACACCGAATCATCTTCGCCTTTGTTATCCAGTCCTGGTCAAAGAGCGATTTCTCAGAATAACATCATGATAAATGAAAGACGGTGTGTTCGGCTAGAGGATAACTTACTTGGTCGGCGGTGCGGTTGCTGCTCAGGCCCATGTCCTCGGTAGTATCCGAACACTCTATCTGGGGTCCGAAGAATGATCTATACATCTCCTCGTGCGTCAAGCTGAGGAAATTCTGAATAGCGCGCGGTCCTTCTGGTTGAACTCCCACATGTGAAGAGGCCGGCGTTTGCATGGCTGGATTCGTCGAACCAGCATGACTTGCATTACCATGATCAAACTGAAATCTCCTTTGAAGAGATTTTGAATGCAGCTTTGTAGTACAGGCACGTCCTTGGTGGGACCCCAGCTCAGCCCTCTGCTAATCCATGACATCAGTTGTGGTGGACGGCCTGAGAGGAAAGCAGGGGCAGCCGCCCACTTGGCACTTCTGGGAGCTGTGATGTAAAACCACTCTCGTTGCCATAATTCGAACACCTCTGAAATAGAACCCTTTGGCCATGGAGCTCCGGTGATCCTGCTTATTAATGCGCCTCCGCACGCTACATGCTGCCCCTCGACCATCTTCGGCTTCACGTCAAAGGTCTTGAGCCATAGGCTGAAGTGAGGGATAATGCGGAAGAAAGCCTCACATACAACAATAAATGATGAGATGTGGAGAAAGGAGTCTGGGGCTAGATCGTGGAAATCTAGCCCATTATAAAACATCAGCCCCCTAACGAAGGGATCCAGAGTGAGGCCTAGACCTCGAAGGAAGTGGGAGATGAACACGATGTCTTCGTTGGGTTCAGGGGTAGGGACGACCTGCCCTCGGGCAGGCAGCCGATGCGAAACCTCGGCGGTCAGGTATCTGGCCTCCCTCAACTTCTTGATATCTTCTTATGTAATGGAGGAGGGCATCCACCAGCCTTGAAGGCTAGATCTGGACATGATTGAAGGTCCGGAGCACCTGACCTGGGCTTTGGGTGTTAGAACTCGAAGCGGGGGAGGGTTCGATTGAGCACGGGAGGGAAAGAGTAAAAGCCTTGTCTCTTTATAAAGAGGGTGAATATCAAACGTCCTCTCCGTAGCCGTTTGGGACTTGCCTATAATCTAGGAGTCCTAGATACGGTTGGGTTACCCATGACCGTATTGATGAGAATCCCGTAATTAGGGGAACACGATCTCTGCTTTGACAAGACGTGTCAAAAAACTGCCTCGCGTTATGTGTGGAGCTGGTTGAAGAAAAATGGTTTGAATAATTACCGGGCCATGGAATAATGTCGTGTTGCCAAAACGTGTCATCAGATTAGATCTGTGGAAATGTTATTCTCTCTATGGTGGTATGTGCAAACTTATTTTGCAGGGTTGGACACTATCCTTGTATTCAAATTCTTCCGTGATGTATTCAGAGGAGGAACCCGCCTTGCAATGTCGAAGACAATACTGTGCACCGGACTCATCGTCATTGAGGCCTGGTTCAGGGGCTACTGAGGGAGTCCTGGATTAGGGGGTCTCTGGACAGCAGGACTATATTCTTTGGCCAGACTGTTAGACTATGAAGATACAAGATTGAAGACTTCGTCTCGTGTCTGGATGGGACTCAACTTGGCGTGGAAGGAAAGCTAGGCAATACGGATATGCATATCTCCTCCTTTGTAACCGACCTTGTGTAACCCTAGCCCTTTCCGGTGTCTATATAAACCGGAGGGTTTTAGTCCTTAGGACAACAGACAATCATACCATAGGCTAGCTTCTAGGGTTTAGCCTCTCTGATCTCGTGGTAGATCTACTCTTGTACTACCCATATCATCAATATTAATCAAGCAAGACGTAGGGTTTTACCTCCATCTAGAGGGCCTGAACCTGGGTAAAACTTCGTGTCCCCTGCCTCCTGTTACCATCCGCCTAGACGCACAGTTCGGGACCCCCTACCCGAGATCCGCCGGTTTTGACACCGACACTCACCATACAAAATGTTCAGACCACTGCCACCATCCATCAGAACCTTGCTCAATCGGGTGCCCCCAATGACTGGGTCAACCAACAACGCTTGCCGCCCGGGGGTAGCAACATGCGCTTGGTGATCAGACTGGTCGAACGTGATGGGAGTTTTTGACCACTTCAAATATGTCGTTGTTGCTGGAGCAACCATGTTCACTTCTCTGTTGATAACTTTCAGACGACTTTTGCTCTCGATGTCAGCAAAAATCACTAAAGTGGCATTGACATTGGGGTAACCATCATCCTCTTCTTTGTCCTCATCCTTATCAGATTCCTTTTCTTTCTCACTGGGCTGACCCTCTCAGAAGCTCTGAATAAGGTGTCGACACTGTCGAGTGGTATGCTTGGGGTAAATCAGGTTTCCCTCTTCATCCTTCTTAGTGTGTATATGACACGGCAAATCAAGCACATCATTTCCCGCTTGATCCTTCACTTTCTTGGCGATCCACGCCCCTTGGGTTTTCCCTCGAACTTTCCTTGGGTCACAACTACGGCCTCACTAGGGCCTGCGGATTCGGCTTTGCACTTTCTGCTTCCGACTGGAATTCCCTCCTCCGTGTCCTCGGCGACTGGTTTGTTCTTGCCACTACGGAGTCGGTCTTCTTCTTTGCCGTTAGCGTACCGAGTGGCTATTTCCATCATTCGGGCCAAGGTTATATCTCCTGTCCGACCAAATTTCAGGTTAAGCTCTCTGTACCGAACACCCTCCTTGAAGGCGCAAACTGCTTGGTGTTGTGATACATTTTCCACTGTATGATGAAGAGTGGTCGATCTCTGGATGTAATCCCTCAAAGTTTCATTCGGTTTCTGAACACAATGTTGTAATTCAGTTAGCCCTGCAGGTCATTTGCATGTGCCCTCAAATGTCCTGACGAACACTCGGGCCAACTCTTCCCAACTGAAGATACTTCCGAGAGCCAACTGATTCAACCAAGCTCTGGCTGAACCTTCTAGCATCAGGGGGAGGTGCTTCATAGCCACATCATCATTGCCACCTCCAATCTACACAGCCACTTGGTAATCCTCTAGCCAAGTGTCAGGCTTCGACTCACCGGTGAACTTGCTCACTCCAATCGCCAACCTGAAATTGGGGGGAATCTCGGCAGCTCTGATGGCTCTGCTGAAACACTCAGGCCATGAGACATGTACTCTAACAGTCGGACGATCTCTGTCTAGTCCTTCTTCGTGTGTTCGGTTTCTGTCGACTAGACCTTGAACAAGAATTGATCTTGAATCAAACCCGAGCTTTCTTGGATCGACTGGGACCCTTCGCTCATCGCTATACGGGCGCATGTCATCATACTGTCGGGGCACGTATGGTCCGCCCCTCGGAGGGGGCGTAGGCACTTGACAGCGGTCATCACGGCCAAGCCGATGATCATACTGCTCGTGGTTCCAACCCATGTACTGCTCCTGGCGGTGCCCACGACCCTCACGCCGCAGAGGCAATCTTGGGCTATGAGCCGACCGTACTGTGTCCGCCACCACAGACCTGTTGTGGATCTTATTGCACGACTGAGAAACGGTTGTGTTTTGCTCTCCTGCGGCCTGGAGTAGCACCCGGATCTGCATCAAACCTCTCCAGCTTCTGATTGGGATGACTGGATTGACTCTGCTATACCGGTTGCAGTTGTAAGATTCTGGATCAGAGTACGATATACTTGAGGTTCAGGCGGGAACAACTATCGTTGCCATCGACTGGATTCAGGGATCTGTCGTCGAGCGCACTCGTTGAGGGAATGTTGAAGCTTCTCCAGACATACGCGCTCAGCCAAAGTGGCCAGGCCCCAGCCTCGGAGGTCTCTCAGATGATGGCAGTGTGGAGCGCTTCCACGTTGCGATGGTGCAACTCATTTCTCTGCTGCGACGTGAGGGCTTTGGGATGATATTCCTCGTGACCATGTGAAAGGCCCCCATCGCCATCGCCGGGAGGGCTGCGCTGCGTGTCGGCCATCAGGACTTCTGCCGCAGGGTACTGCTGTCTCACTCGGACAGAGTCTCGGCGGAACCAGTCGACATGTCAAATAGTCCATAGAGAGATTCGTCGGGCTCGATTGCCACGACTTGAGGGGTGGCCGACTGACGGGCCACCGCATGCGTCATCCATCCCTGAAGCCGCGATCAACCAGACCGCTTGTGACGACGAGCGGCGGGGAGCAAAGATGTTGTGGGAGCCGACCGATACTCGCGCGGAAGTGCGCCGCCCCGCGAACGAGAAGGGCCTCGACGTCGAGGGTGCCTCCTGGAGCTAGGCGGAGTCGTCGGCGATGAAAACGAGCGCGCCGAGACAGATCTCGCGGCCCAAAGCTAGACCACCACTGGAAACCATGAAGATGAAGATCAGAAAATTACAACCCCGCCGGAAGTCACTAAAACACCTGCCCCATGGTGAGCGCCAACTGTCGTGGGAGTAAATCTGATAATAATATAGGGGGTATGTAGAAGGTGGCAAGATCCTAGCTACGGCGAAGTTGTGCATGCAAGATTTACGGGTTCAGGCCCTTCTTGAAGGAAGTAACAGCCCTACGTCTTGGTGCCTGGAAGCTGGTCGACTGGATTATGCATGAGAGTTACAGGGGGTGCGAACCCTTGTGCCAAAGGAGGGGGGTGGCTTATATAGAGTGTGCTAGGACCCCAACCATCCCACGTTACACAGGGTTCTATGTACATTAAGACATGGCGTTACTGGTAATGCCAGTTATAAAGAGCTATGAATGATCTTTAAGACTACAGAGTGAACGCGTGACTGTTGCCATCCCGTGTGACTTTAGGCTTTCTATATTCTGAATGGTTTCTTGTATGGTCGAGTGACTTCATCTTGGTCGAATGGAATTGGGGTTTCCGAGTGAGGTTGGAGGTCGAGTGGATTGCACTCTTTGGTGAACACAGTCACTTTCTTCTATTGTACTTTGAATGTCTTTGACTCTAGGGCAGTGTCATTGGGTAAGGCATCTAGGTCAGGCCTATGACCCTACCCTAGGTACATGCCATCGTCAGAGAGTGTGTGTACGTACCCTTGTAGACCAAAAGCGGAAGTGTTTAGTAACGCGGTAGATGTAATTGAACGTCTTCACGATCCAACCGATCCAAGTACCGAATGTATGGCACCTCCGTGATCAGCACACGTTCACCTCGATGACGTCCCTCGAACTCTTGATCCAGTTGAGGCCGAGGGAGAGTTTCGTCAGTACGACAGTGTGGCGACGGTCATGATGAAGTTTACCGACGCAGGGCTTCGCCTAAGCACTACGATGATATGACCGAGGTGTGTAACTGTGGAGGGGGGCACCGCACACGGCTAAGAGAAACTTTAGTGTGTCTTTGGGGTGCCCCCTCCCACGTATATAAAGGAGGGGGGAGGAGGAGTCCGGCCAAGGTGTGTCGCGCCAAGGGGGGAGTCCTACTTGGACTCTCGGTCCAAGTAGGATTCGCCCCGCCCCCCTTTCCTATTCCAAGAAGGAGAAGGGGGAAGAGAGGGAGGAGAAGAAGGAAAGGCCCCCCAAACCCTAGTACAATTCAGATTGGGCTTGGGGGGCGCGCGCCACCACCTCCTCTCTTCCACTATGGCCCATGAAGGCCCATTAACCCCC
The DNA here is from genome assembly GCF_002162155.2 of Triticum dicoccoides. Classification (NCBI taxonomy): domain Eukaryota; kingdom Viridiplantae; phylum Streptophyta; class Magnoliopsida; order Poales; family Poaceae; genus Triticum; species Triticum dicoccoides. Next base: position 236,241,647 of record NC_041380.1, on the reverse strand, counting down.
CGGGGGGTTCCGGTAACCCCCCGGTACTCCGGAAAATGCCCGAACCTATCCGAAACCATTCCGGTGTCCAAACATAACCTTCCAATATATAAATCTTTATGTCTTGACCATTTCGAGACTCCTCTTCATGTTCGTGATCTCATCCGAGACTCTGAACAAACTTCGGTACATCAAATCACATAACTCATAATACAAATCGTCATTGAACTTTAAGCGCGCGGACCCTACGGGTTAGAGAACTATGTAGAAATGACTGAGACACATCTCCGGTCACTAACCAATAGTGGAACCTGGATGCTCATATTGGTTCCTAAATATTCTACGAAGATCTTTATCGGTCAAAACCGCATAACAACATACGTTGTTCCCTTTGTCATCGGTATGCTACTTGCCCGAGATTCGATCATTGGTATCATCATACCTAGTTCAATATCGTCACCAGCAAGTCTCTTTACTCATTCCGTAATGCATCATACTGTGGCTAACTCATTAGACACATTGCTTGCAAGGCTCATAGTGATATGCATTACTGAGACGGCCCAGAGATACCTCTCCAATACACGGAGTGAGAAATCCTAATCTCGATCTATGCCAACTCAACAAACACCATCGGAGACACCTGTAGAGCATCTTTATAATAACCCAGTTACGTTGTGACGTTTGATAGCACACAAGGTGTTCCTCCGGTATTCGGGAGTTGCAGAATCTCATAGTCAGAGGAACATGTATAAGTCATGAAGAAAGCAATAACAATAAAACTAAACGATCATTATGCTAAGCTAACATATGGGTCTTGTTCATCATGTCATTCTCTAATGATGTGATCACATTCATCAAATGACAACACATGTCTATGGTTAGGAAACTTAAACATCTTTGATTAACGAGCTAGTCTAGTAGAGGCATAATAGGGACACTTTGTTTTGTCTATGGATTCACACATGTATCAAGTTTCCGGTTAATACAATTCTAGCATGAATAATAAACATTTATCATGATATAAGGAAATAAAATAATAACTTTATTATTGCCTCTAGGGCATATTTCCTTCAGTCTCCCACTTGCATTAGAGTCAATAATCTAGTTCACATCACCATGTGATTTAACACCAATAGTTCACATTACCCATAGTTCACATCGCCATGTGACCGATACTCAAAGGGTTGTACTAGAGTCAATAATCTAGTTCACATCGCTATGTGATTAACACCCAAGAGTAATAAGGTGTGATCATGTTTTGCTTGTGAGAGAAGTTTTAGTCTATGGGTCTGCCACATTCAGATTCGTATGTGTTTTGCAAATTTCTATGTCGACAATGCTCTGCACGGAGTATTCTAGATAATTTCTCCTACTTTCAATATGTATCCAGATCGAGACTCAGAGTCATCCAGATTGGTGTCAAAGATTGCATCAACGTAACTGTTTACGATGAACTCTTTTATCACCTCCATAACCGTGAAATATTTCCTTAGTCCTCTAAGGATAATTTTGACCGTTGTCAAGTGATCTACTCCTAGATCACTATTGTACCCCCTTGCCAAAATCATGCTAAGGTATACAATAGGTTTGGTACACAACATAGCATACTTTATAGAACCTATGATGGAGGCATAGGGAATGACTTTTCATTCTCTTTCTATTTTCTGCCGTGGTCGGGTTTTGAGTCTTTACTCAACTTCACACCTTGCAACACATGCAAGAACTCCTTCTTTGACTGTTCCATTTTGAACTACTTCAAAAACTTGTCAAGGTATGTACTTATTGAAAAAACTTATCAAGTGTCTTGATCTATATTTATAGATCTTAATGCTCAATATGTAAGCAGCTTCATCGAGGTCTTTCTTTGAAAAAACTCATTTCAAACACTCCTTTATGCTTTCCGGAAAATTCTACATTATTTCTGATCAACAGTGTGTCATTCACATATACTTATTTTAAAGCATGTAGTGCTCCCACTCACTTTCCTGTAAATATAGGCTTTACCAAAAGTCTGTATAAAACCATATGCTTTGATCACCTTATCAAAGCGTATATTCCAACTCCGAGATGCTTGCACTAGTCCATAGATGGATCGCTGGAGCTTGCACACTTTGTGAGCACCTTTAGGATTGACAAAACCTTCTTATTGCATCATATACAACTCTTCTTTAAGAAATCTATTAAGGAATGTAGTTTTGACATCCATTTGCCAGATTTCATAAAATGTGGCAATTAATAACATGATTTGGGCAGACTTAAGCATCGCTACCAGTGAGAAAATCCTAACGTAGTCAACATTTTGAACTTGTCGAAAACCTTTTGCGACAATTCGAACTTTGTAGATAGCAACACTACTATTAGTGTCCGTCTTCCTCTTGAAGATCCATTTATTCTCAATGGCTCACCGATCATTGGGAAAGTCAATCAAAGTCCATACTTTGTTCTCATACATGGATCCCATCTCAGATTTCATGGCCTCAAGCCATTTCGCGGAATCTGGGCTCATCAACGCTTCCTCATAGTTCGTAGGTCCATCATGGTCTAGTAACTTGACTTCCAAAACAAGATTACCGTACCACTCTGGTGCGGTACCGTACGTTGGTTGTCCAACGAGGTTCAGCAGTAACTTGATCTGAAGTTTCATGATCATCATCATTAGCTTCCTCATTGATTGGTGTAGGAATCACTGGAACTAATTTCTGTGATGTACTACTTTCCAATTCAGGAGAAGGTACAATTACCTCATCAAGTTCTACTTTCCTCCCACTCATTTCTTTCGAGAGAAACTCCTTCTCTAGAAAGGATCCAATGTTAGCAACGAATATCTTGCCTTCGGATCTGTGATAGAAGGTGTACCCAACAGTCTCCTTTGGGTATCCTACGAAGACACATTTCTCCGATTTGGGGTCGAGCTTATCAGGTTGAAGCCTTTTCACATAAGCATCACAGCCCCAAACTTTAAGAAACGGCAACTTGGGTTTCTTGCCAGACCATAGTTCATATGGTGTCGTCTCAACGAATTTAGATGGTGCCCTATTTAACGTGAATGCAGTCGTCTCTAAAGCATAACCCCAAAACGATAGCGGTAAATCAGAAACAGACATCATAGATCGCACCATATCTAATAAAGTGCGGTTACGACGTTCGGACACACCATTACGCTGTGGTGTTCCAGGTGGCGTGAGTTGCGAAACTATTCCGCATTGTTTCAAATGAAGACCAAACTCATAACTCAAATATTCACCTCCATGATCAGATCGTAGAAATTTTATTTTCTTGTTACGATGATTTTCCACTTCACTCTGAAATTCTTTGAACTTTTCAAATGTTTCAGACTTATGTTTCATCAAGTAGATATAGCCATATCTGCTCAAATCATCTGTGAAGGTCAGAAAATAATGATACCCGCCGCGAGCATCAACACTCATCGAACCGCATACATTAGTATGTATTATTTCCAATAAGTCTATTGTTCGCTCCATTGTTCCGGAGAACGGAGTCTTAGTCATCATGCCCATGAGGCATGGTCCGCATGTATCAAGTGATTCCAAAAGCCCATCAGCATGGAGTTTCTTCATGCACTTTACACCAATATAACCTAAATGGCAGTGCCACAAATAAGTTGCACTATCATTATTAAACTTATATCCTTTGGCTTTAATACTATGAATATGTGTATCACTACTATCGAGATTCAATAAAAATAGACCACTCATCAAGGGTGCATGACCATGAAAGATATTACTCATATAAATAGAACAACCATTATTCTCTGATTTAAATGAATAACCGTCTCGCATCAAACAAGATCTAGATATAATGTTCATGCTTAATGCTGGCACCAAATAACAATTATTTAGGTCTAAAACTAATCCTGTAGGTAGATGTAGAGGTAGCGTGCTGATGGCGATCACATCGACTTTGGAACCATTTCGCACGTGCATTGTCACCTCGTCCTTAGCCAATATTTGTTTAATCCGTAGCCCCTATTTCGAGTTGCAAATATTAGCAACATAACCAGTATCAAATACCCAGGCGCTACTACGAGCATTAGTGAGGTACACATAAATAACAAGTATGTCAAATATACCTTTCACTTTGCCATCATTCTTATCCGCCAAATACTTGGGGCAGTTCTGCTTCTAGTGGCCAGTCCCTTTGCAGTAGAAGCACTCAGTATCAGGCTTAGGTCCAGACTTGGGCTTCTTCACTTGAGCAGAAACTTGCTTGCCATTCTTCTTGAAGTTCCCCTTCTTCCCTTTACCCTTTTTCTTGAAACTAGTGGCCTTATTAACCATCAACACTTGATGCTCCTTCTTGATTTCTACCTCTGCAGCCTTTAGCATCGCGAAGAGCTCGGGAATTGTCTTATCCATCCCTTGCATATTGTAGTTCATCACGAAGCTTTTGTAGCTTGGTGGCAGTGATTGAAGAACTCTATCATTGACACTATCATCAGGAAGATTAACTCCCAGTTGAGTCAAGTGGTTGTGGTACCTAGACATTCTGAGTATATGTTCACTCACATAACTATTCTCCTCCATCTTGTAGTTGTAGAACTTATTGGAGACTTCATATCTCTCCATCCGGGCATTTGCTTGAAATATTAACTTCAACTCCTGGAACATCTCATATGCTCCATGATGTTCAAAACGTCGTTGAAGTCCCGATTCTAAGCCGTAAAGCATGGCACACTGAACTATCGAGTAGTCATCAGCTTTGCTCTGCCACACATTCATAACATCTGGAGTTGCTGATGCAGCGGGCTTTGCACCTAGCGGTGCTTCTAGGACGTAATTCTTCTACGTAGCAATGAGGATAATCCTCAAGTTACGGACCCAGTCCATGTAGTTGCTACCATCATCTTTGAACTTAGCTTTCTCTAGGAATGCATTAAAATTTAAAGGAACGGTAGCACGGGCCATTGATCTACAACAACATAGACATGCAAAATACTATCAGGTACTAAGTTCATGATAAATTAAAGTTCAATTAATCATATTATTTAAGAACACCCACATAGATAGACATCTCTCTAGTCATCTAAATGATCATGTAATTCATATCAACTAAACCATGTCCAATTATCACGTGAGATGGAAAAGTTTTCAATGGTGAACATCACTATGTTGATCATATCTACTATATGATTCATGCTCGACCTTTCGGTCTCAGTGTTCCGAGGCCATATCTGCATATGCTAGGCTCGTCAAGTTTAACCTGAGTATTCTGCTTGTGCAAAACTGGCTTGCACCCGTCGTATGTGAACATAGAGCTTATCACACCCGATCATCACGTGGTGTCTCGGCATGACGAACTATAGCAACGGTGCATACTCAGGGAGAACACTTGTACCTTGAAATTTAGTGAGAGATCATCTTATAATGCTACCGTCGTACTAAGAAAAATAAGATGCATAAAGGATAAACATCACATGCAATCAAAATAAGTGATATGATATCGCCATCATCATCTTGTGCCTTTGATATCCATCTCCAAAGCACCATCAAGATCACCATTGTCACCGGCTTGACACCTTGATCTCCATCATAGCATCGTTGCCATCTCGCCAACTATTGCTTCTACGACTATCACTACCACTTAGTGATAAAGTAAAGCAATTACATGGCGATTGCATTTCATACAATAAAGCGACAACCATAAGGCTCCTGCCAGTTGCCGATAACGGTTACAAAACATGATCATCTCATACAACAATTTATATCTTATCACGTCTTGACCATATCACATCACAACATGCCCTGCAAAAGCAAGTTAGACGTCCTCTACTTTGTTGTTGCAAATTTTACGTGGCTGCTACGGGCTTCTAGCAAGAACCGTTCTTACCTACGCATCAAAAGCACAACGATTTTTTGTCAAGTGTGGTGTTTTAACCTTCAACAAGGACTGGGCGTAGTCAAACTAGATTCAACTAAAGCTGGAGAAATAGACACCCGCTAGCCACCTATGTGTGAAGCACGTCGGTAGAACCAGTCTCATGAACGCGATCATGTAATGTCGGTCTGGGCCGCTTCATCCAACAATACCACCGAATCAAAGTAACGTTGCTGGTAAGCAGTATGACTATTATCGCCCACAACTCTTTGTGTTCTACTCGTGCATATAACATCTACGCATAGACCTGGCTCAGATGCCACTGTTGGGGAACGCAGTATTTCAAAAAAATTCCTACGATCACACAAGATCTATCTAGGAGAAGCATATCAATGAGTGGGGAGAGTGTGTCTACATAGCCTCATAGACCAAAAGCAGAAGCATTTAGTAACACGGTTGATATAGTCGAACGTCTTCGTGATCCAACCGATCAAAGTACCAAATGTACGGCTCCTCCGCGATCAGCACACGTTCAGCTCAGTGATGTCCCTCAAACTCTTGATCTAGTTGAGGCCGAGGGAGAGTTTCGTCAGTGCGACGGCATGGCGATGGTGATGATGAAGTTTACCAGCGCAGGGCTTCGCCTAAGCACTACGACGATATGACCGAGGTGTGTAACTGTGGATGAGGGCACCGCACACGGCTAAGAGAAACTTTGGTGTGTCTTTGGGGTGCCCCTTCCCACGTATATAAAGGAGGGGGAGGAGAAGGTCGGCCAAGGTGTGGCACGCCAAGGGGGGAGTCCTACTTGGACTCCCGGTCCAAGTAGGATTCACCCCCCTTTCCTGTTCCATGAAGGAGAAGGGGAAAGAGAGGGAGGAGAAGAACGAAAGGCCCCCCAACCCTAGTCCAATTTGGATTGGGCTTGGGGGCGCGCGCCTTCACCTGGCCGCAGCCTCCTCTATTCCACTAGGGCCCATGAAGGCCCATTAACCCCCCGGGGGTTCTGATAAACCCCCAGTACTCCAGAAAATGCCCAAAGCTATTCAAAACCATTCCGGTGTCCAAACATAACCTTAAAATATATTAATCTTTATGTCTCGACCATCTCGAGACTCCTCGTCAAGTCCGTGATCTCATCGGGGACTCTGAACAAACTTTGGTACATCAAATCACATAACTCATAATACAAATCGTCATCGAACGTTAAGTGTGCGGACCCTACGGGTTCGAGAACTATGTAGACATGACCGAGACACATCTTTGGTCAATAACCAATAGTGGAATCTAGATGCTCATATTGGTTCCTACATATTCTATGAAGATCTTTATAGGTCAAACCCGCATAACAACATACGTTGTTCCCTTTGTCATCGGTATGCTACTTGCCCGAGATTCGATCATCGGTATCATCATACCTAGTTCAATATCGTCACCAGCAAGTCTCTTTACTCATTCTGTAATGCATCATACTGTGGCTAACTCATTAGACACATTGCTTGCAAGGCTCATAGTGATATGCATTACTGAGACGGCCCAGAGATGCCTCTCCGATACACGGAGTGACAAATCCTAATCTCAATCTATGCCAACTCAACAAACACCATCGGAGACAACTGTAGAGCATCTTTATAATCACCCAGTTGCGTTGTGACGTTTGATAGCACACAAGGTGTTCCTCCGGTATTCTGGAGTTGCATAATCTCATAGTCAGAGGAACATGTATAAGTCATGAAGAAAGCAATAGCAATAAAACTAAACGATCATTATGCTAAGCTAACGGATGGGTCTTGTCCATCACATCATTCTCTAATGATGTGATCACGTTCATCAAATGACAACACATGTCTATGGTCAGGAAACTTAGCCATCTTTGATTAACGAGCTAGTCTAGTAGAGGCATACTAGGGACACTTTGTTTTGTCTATGTATTTACACATGTATCAAGTTTCCGGTTAATACAATTCTAGCATGAATAATAAACATTTGTCATGATATAATGAAATAAAACAATAACTTTATTATTGCATCTAGGGCATATTTCCTTCAAAAAGAGGTTATTTGACATTAGCTCACTTGAGGACTTAGATCCATATGAACACTTTGGTCCATATGAAGAATTTGATTTGGGTTTCCTATTCTTCACACGTGGTGTCATGATGATATTCACCTGAAGACTTTCAAGGCGTCTTTTGGGAACCCATATTTTCTTCATAGCGGGACCGTTCCTGCAGTTAGTGCCAACATATCTAGGAAATATTTCACCATTCTGATTTTTGAATAGTTTATAGTTGGAGTCAAATGACTCATCAGAAGAATATGGAGATTCACATGTAAAGCCAGATAAAGTCGATGGATCCACTGAAGGTCCCTGCGCAGCAACCCATGAGGTTTTGGGATACTGCTCAGGTTTCCAGTAGGTCCCATCAGCATTGAGTTTCCTCTCAAAGGCAATACCCTCTTTCCTAGGGTTCCTATTGAGGATCTGCTTTCTAAGCACATCACAAAGAGCCTGATGCCCTTTGAGGCTTTTGTACATGCCTGTCACATACAATTCGTTCAGCCCTCCATGGTCAGTGATACTAGTAGCATCCTCAGATGCGGAATTTGTGATAGCAGAGACAGTTGAAGAATTTGTAGCAATAAAAGCATTTAAACATTCAGGTGAAGAATTAGCAGATTCACGTTCAATGCATTTCAAACATGGTGGAATGAATTCTTCATGAGCGGCACTGATCTGTTGAGCAAGCAATGAATCACGCTCCTTCTGAGATATTCATAACTCACCCTTAGCTTCTCAAGATCTTTATTTCTTTGAGGAAATTCATAAGAAAGCTTCTCATGATCAGATAAGGGAGTGTTATGATGACTCTGAAGGTTATCATACTTGGACTGAAGTCTCTGAAGATTTTCAATCAAAGTTTTAGTATGATCCATTTCTTCACCCAACATATCATCGCTCTCATCTAGCATGTTTTGAACTTTTTCCAAAGCTCTTTGTTGCTTACTGGCAAGGGAAGCAAGTTTGGTATAGTTGGGTCCAAATTCATCACCAGATTCATCATCACTGGATTCAGATAAGTAGCATTCAGTTACCTTGGCACCTTTTGCCATAAGGCATGGTGCAGAGGATGATGATTCCGGATTGGAAGTCATAGCCTTGAGCGATTCCTTGAAATCCTCAAACCAGGGATCATGACGAGTTCGATGACCTTCATAGACCTTAGAGAGTCGGTCCCAGATGAGCTTCGCATGGCTGAGATGCATAATGTTCCTGAACTGATTTTGGGACAAACAGGAGCAGATGATGTCCTTCGTCGTGAGGTTAATTAAGTAGAGTGTACTTGCAAATATCATCATCCTACGCCATCTTGCATAGATCGGTAAGACCAATCTCAGTGATGGTCCACATTTTGCTGTTCATCGCCATGAGGCGCTTCTTCATCATGGCCTTCCACTTGGGATAATCATGACTGTCAAAGATGGGGCATGTCTCTGTCTTCATTCCTGCGGTCGACATAACTAAAAATCTAGGCGGTTAAACCAAAATCACACAAAACAAGGGAGTACCTTACTCTGATACCAATTGAAAGTGCGTTATATCGACTGGAGAGGGGTGAATAGGCGTTTTTTTTGCAAATTTGTCACTGAGGAATTTCATGGTGAGGAAATTCCTAAGCAACGAACTACTTAGCAGCGGAATAAGTACTCAGATGTAAACACAACAGAGTAGTAGCATAGTCATCATGAAGATATTAAAGACAATCACATAGTACAAGTAGGGTAAACACATGATAAAGTAGGCTGAAGACAAACTGACTGAACAAATTGAACTGAAGAAATTGAGAAAGTCTTCAGTCAAAGTCTTCAAACAGTAACGATCAAGTACAACAACACAGTAACAAGGAAATGAAAGCGGTGAGGAAATAGATCCAGTTAGCTCGATGAAGACTATGATTTGGTAGACCAGTTCCAACTGTTGTGACAGCCATACGTCTGGTTGGAGTGGCTAGGTATTTAAAGGACACACAGTCTCGGGGACACAGTCCTCACCGTATTGTCCTTGAACTAAGGTCACACAAACCTTGCCCAATCACTCATTGTAAGTCTTAAGGTGACTTCCAAACCTTCACAGACTAGGTCACTCGGCGATCCACAATTTCCTCTTGGATGCTCTAGACCATGATGCCTAACCGTCCGGAGGATGCACAATCCTCAAAGGTAACAAGCATCGGTTCCACGCAGGAACAATCTCTTCACTGATGCTCAACCACTTTGGGTTTGTAGGTGTTTGGTTTGGGTGTTTGGGTTTTTCCTCACTTGATGATTTTCGCTCAAAGTCCTCGGAGGATGGGATGCTCTCAATGACAAGTGTCAGTTTCTCGTAGAGCAGCCAACCAACTAGTGGTTGTAGGGGGGCGGCTATTTATAGCCTAGGGAGCAGCCTGACATGATAAGACATAAATGCCCTTCAATGATATGACAGTTAGGTGGGTAAGATATTTTGGGACAGCTAGCGCATAGCACAGCAATGGTCGGAAATTTGAGGTTCAAATTCCTCGGGGCTATCATGATCCTCACTTGTAGGCAATCTGCATTGGTGAATTCCGAACTCCTTAGTCATAACAAATTCCTCAGAGATCAGAAGATCTTCGTCTCGGTCATTGAAGAAATTGATTGAACTGTATGAGATTTCCAATGGCTTCACTCAAGAGGATTGGTAGGTTTAGGATTTTGAGATGAGCATCACTTGGAAACTTTTCCTTAGTTTTACCTCAACCCCCTTTAATAGTACAGTGCTTCCTATGACTCAAGAAAGAGAAAATGAAACTACGAAAACAAAAGTATTCACGCTTCATATTCCTCACATAATATCAAGTCTTCAGGATCACACAAATTTCTTCACTTTCAAAGTCTTCAGAAAGCCAAAGTCTTCAGTTGAAGACATTCATTTTTAGGGATCGACTTTCTCTGTAAATATCAAACTCCTCATAGACCTATAGACCTATGTACACTCACAAACGGATTAGTCCCTTAACCTATAAGTCTTGAATACACCAAAATCACAAAGGGGCGCTAGACGCACTTACAATCTCCCCCTTTTTTGGTGATTGATGACAATATAGGTTACAATCTCCCCCTTTTTTGGTGATTGATGACAATATAGGTTAAGTTTTCAACGGGGATAAACATATGAAGTGTAAATACTGATATTGAGGAATTTGACTGCAAGATATAGAAGAACTCCCCCTGAAGATGTGCATATGTGAGGAATTTGCTTTTGAGAAGCAATGCACATTGAAGAGTAGAATCATGGAGATCTCCCCCTATATCTTGTAATTCATAACGCATTTAACATGTGATATGAAGAACTTGAAATGCATGATGAAATATGGTGACTGATGTAATTTAGCATGCGTGCATTAACATATATGAGGAAATAGCATGCAAAAGAACATAGCAAAAGTATCAGACCACCATCGGACTTAAGTTTACAACTCAATCCAACAAATACTTCGGAAGAACAAGAGTTGTAACTTAGCAAAAAAAACGCCCATATATAGACCCGCTTGAAGACTAACTCAAATTTCTCCCCCTTTGTCATCGAATGACCAAAAGAGACGAAAAATGAGGACTAACTCCCCTGACCAATATCATCACGAAGTCGATGGAGGAGCGCCAACGTTGTTGGGGTCGATTGTTGAAGTAGGGCCTGCCGCAATGTCGTCGAAGTCTTCATTTTCATCAGTCTCGTGCAATGAAGAATAAGAGCTGGCCACCAAGTGAGCAACTTTGACCTTCTCGAATTTCTTCGAAGGTGGCTGAGACCAGTCAAAGTCCTGCTTGAAGCCCATTTGCTTAAGATCTTCTTCACCATAAAGATGAGACAGAATAGCCCAGATGTCATCAAATACTTCATGCAGATAGTAATAGTTCTTCTTCATAGAATTTTGCGCGATTGTCATGTTCTGAAGGATTGAACCAAACTGTCGCTTGACCCATTTGTGGTTGCGATCGACCTTCTGATGAAGACTGAGGAGAAGCTCACAATTAGTCATCACCCTGGGAGCAGTGGCTTGAGGAAAATACTTTGAAGCATTTGCGGCAGAGTCATGAGTGGCAGAGTCATCATTGGTGGAGTAGGAAGCAGCTTTGCAAAACTGGCCATCCAATGGACGAGTGCCTTCATCAATAATAGTAGCCTTGCTCTTCTCATCAGATGAGTGTAACGCCCACGATGCGGCTATATCTCCCACGTGTCGAGGCACGACTTAGAGGCATAACCGCATGGTGGCTTAGGCGCAAGTGGGGTAATCTTCACACAATCCCATGTACTGAATAAGAAAGGGATAAAGAGTTGGCTTACAATCACCACTTCACACAAATAACAAGTTAAACATACATCATCCAGAGTACAATAAAGGTCCGACTACGGAACCAAAATAAAAGAAGACAACCCCAAATGCTAGATCCCCGATCATCCCAACTGGGCTCCACTACTGATCAACCGGAAAAGACACAAAACATCGATCAAGATCTTCATCGAGCTCCCACTTGAGCTCGGTTGCGTCACCTGCACTGGTATCATCGGCACCAACAATTGTTTGGAAGTATCTATGAGTCACGAGGACTCAGCAATCTCACACCCACGAGATCAAGACTATTTAAGCTTATGGGTAGGACAGGTTAATGAGGTGGAGCTGCAGCAAGCACTAAGCAAGTATGGTGGCTAACATACGCAAATAAGAGCGAGAAGAGAAGCAATGCAACGGTCGAGAAGCTAGAAATGATCAAGAAGTGATCCTGAGACTTTACGTTCAAACATAACACAAGACCGTGTTCACTTCCCGGACTCCGCCGGAAAGAGACCATCACGGCTACACATGCGGTTGATTCATTTTAATTAAGTTAAATGACAAGATATCTAGAACCGGATATTAACAAATTCCCATCTGCCACATAACCATGGGCACGACTTTCGAAAGTTTATACCCTGTAGGGGTGTCCCAACTTAGCCCATCACAAGCTCTCACGGTCGACGAAGGATATTCCTTCTCCCGGGAAGAACTGACCAGTCTCGGAATCCCGGTTACAAGACATTTCAACAATGGTAAAACAAGACCAGCAAGACCACCCGACTGTGCCAACAAATCCCGATAGGAGCTGCACATATCTCGTTCTCAGGGCACACCGGATAAGCTAAGTGTACATGTACCAACATAACCCAATTTGCCAAGGGACGGTCCCGCACGGTGCTCTACTTAGGACCAGCACTCAGAGGAGCACTGGCCCGGGGGTTTAAAATAAAGATGACTGAGGGAGTCCTGGATTAGGGGGTCTCTGGACAGCCGGACTATATCCTCTGGCCGGACTGTTGGACTATGAAGATACAAGATTGAAGACTTCATCTTGTGTCCGGATGGGACTCTCCTTGGCGTGGAAGGCAAGCTAGGCAATACGGATATGTATATCTCCTCCTTTGTAACCGGCCTTGTGTAACCCTAGCCCCCTCCGGTGTCTATATAAACTGGAGGGTTTTAGTCCGTAGGACAACATACAATCAGACCATAGGCTAGCTTCTAGGGTTTAGCCTCTCCGATCTCGTGGTAGATCAACTATTGTACTACTCATATTATCAAGAATAAACAAGTAGGACATAGGGTTTTACCTCCATCAAGAGGGCCCGAACCTGGGTAAAACATCGTGTCCCCTGCCTCCTGTTACCATCCGCCTTAGACGCACAGTTCGGGACCCCCTACCCGAGATCCGCCGGTTTTGACACCGACATTGGTGCTTTCATTGAGAGTTCCACTGTGTCGTCATCATTAGGCTTGATGGCTCCTTCAATCATCGATAGCGATGTAGTCCAGGGTGAGACTTTTCTCCTCGGAGAGATCTTTGTATCCGGCGGCTTCGCACTGCGGGCCAACTCGCTTGGCCATCTGGAGCAGATCGAGAGTTACGCCCCTGGCCACCAGGTCAGGTTTGGAAGCTCAAACTACACGGCCGATATCCGTGGAGACTTGATCTTCGACGGATTCGAGCCCCTGCCTAGTGCGCCACACGGTCACGATGAGCATGATTTAGCTCTGCCATCAGAAAGTGTTCAGGAGATCGCGCCGGCAACCGCTCCAACTCTCAATTCAGAGCCAGTTGCGCCATCCATGGACGGGTGGATAAACCCCTCCACGGAGGCCGTATCCTCAGCGGCGATCGAGCCGAGTATCGACCTTACCCTTTACGAGAGCCGTGATGTCAAGCTGTCAGATCCTTCCCCGGCCACGGACTCCGAACCGCTTGAGCCCGTGCCTATCGAATCCGACTGGGCGCCGATCATGGAGTTTACCTCCGCGGATATCTTTCAGCACTCGCCCTTCGGCGACATACTGAACTCATCAAGGTCTCTCTCCTTGTCAGGAGAGTCCTGGCCGAACTATGTCCGGCAGGATTGGGATGCGGATGACAAAGAAATTCACCGCCCACCCACCACCCACTTAGTAGCCACTGTCGACGATTTGACCGACATGATCGACTTCGACTCCGAAGACATCGACGGCATGGACGACGATGCAGGAGGGAAACAATAACCACGGCCCACAGGGCACTGGACAACCACCTCGTCATATGACATATATATGGTGGACACACCCAAAGAAGGCAATGGCGACGGGACAGCGGAGGATGACCCCTCCAAGAAGCAACCCAAGCGCCGACGTCAGCGGCGCCGCTCTAAGTCTCGCCAAAGAAAAAGCGGTGACAACGGCATAGGAGATAATAGCACTCAGGGCAGTGCCGAAGACGACAACAATCCCCTCCTGCAAGATTTAGGGCAGGAGGATGGAGAAGCCAGCCCTCCTGAGATAGCGGCAGATGGAGAAGCGAAGGATGATAATTACATGCCTCCCTCCGAAGATGAGGCAAGCCTCGACGATGATGAATTCGTCGTGCCTGAGGATCCCGTCGAACAAGAGCGCTTCAAGCGCCGGCTTATAGCCACGACAAATAGCCTTAAGAAAAAACAACAACAGCTTCAAGCTGATCAAGATTTGCTAGCTGACAGATGGACTAAAGTCCTTGCGGCCGAGGAATATAAACTCGAACACCCCTCCAAGAGTTACCCAAAGCGCAGGTTGCTACCCCGACTAGAGGAGGAAGTACCATAACCTACATCTCTAGCGTATGATGTGGCTGATCGGCCACCTCGTGGCCGCGACAGAGAGGCATTTCAGCCAAAAGCTCAGCCTGCACCCCGACGCCACTCAAATAAAAATGTCAAGGCATGGGGAAATATGCCAGACCTGTGAGACGTATTGGAGGACAAAGCAAAACACGCAAGATCGATCTACGGATCACGAGGGCGCGCCACTATGCGAGAAAATAACCGTCACGTCAGATACAATGAAAGTAAATCGGGCCGGGCCGAACACAGCGGACAAGACTCATTTGAGCTACGTCGCGATATAGCCCAGTACAGAGGCGCCGCACACCCTATGCTTCACAGATGAAGTAATGGATCACCAAATCCCAGAGGGTTTCAAACCTATAAATATCGAATCATACAACTGCACAACAGATCCTGTGGTATGGATCGAGGACTTCCTCTTGCACATCCACATGGCCCGCGGTGATGATCTACACGCCATCAAATACCTCCCACTCAAACTCAAAGGACCAGCTCGGCATTGGCTCAACAGCATGCCAGCAGAGTCCATTGGTTGTTGGGAAGATCTGGAAGCCACATTCCTCGATAACTTCCAGGGCACTTATGTGCGACCACCAGATGCCGATGTCTTGAGCCACATAATTCAGCAGCTAGAGGCAATTCTGGACACGGTTCCTGACAAATAAAAATCAAATCGTTGACTGTCCGGATGCAGAGGCCCTAGACTGTCCGCGACGAGTGGCTCGCCCGGCACCTTGGCCAGGAAAAGCCAAAATCTATGGCAGCCCTCACGACACTCATGACCCGCTTTTGTGCAGGAGAGGACAGTTGTCTGGCTCGCAGCAATAACATATCAAAGAACCATGGTACTTCGGATACCAAGGATAGCAATGGCAGGTCACGTCGCAACAAACACAAGCGCCGCATCAACAACGACAATACTGAGGATACGGCAGTCAATGCCGGATTCAAAGGCTCTAAACCCGGTCAGCGGAAAAAGCCGTTCAAAAGAAGCACTCCGGGCCCGTCCAGTTTGGACCGTATACTCGATCGCTCGTGTCAAATACACGGCACCCCCGACAAGCCAGCCAACCACGCCAATAGGGATTGTTGGGTGTTCAAGTAGGCCGGCAAGTTAAATGCCGAAAACAAACATAAGGGGTTACATAGCGATGATGAGGACGAGCCTCGGCCACCGAACACTGGAGGACAGAAGAGGTTCCCCCCACAAGTGCGGACGGTGAACATGATATACACAACCCACATCCCCAAGAGGGAGCGGAAGTGTGCGCTAAGGGACGTATATGCGTTAGAGCCAGTCGCCCCAAAGTTCAACCCATGGTCCTCCTGTCCAATCACCTTCGATCGCAGGGACCACCCCACTAGTATCCATCATGGCGGATTCACCGCACTGGTCCTAGACCCAATCATCGACGGATTTCACCTCACTCGAGTCCTTATGGACGGCGGCAGCAGCCTGAACCTACTTTATCAGGACACATTGCGCAAAATGGGTATAGACCCCTCAAGGATCAAACCCATAAAAACGACCTTCAAAGGCGTCATACCAGGTGTAGAGGCCCATTGCATAGGCTCAGTCACACTGGAAGTGGTCTTCGGACCCCGGATAACTTCCGAAGCGAGGAGTTAATCTTCGATATAGTCCCGTTCCGCGGTGGCTATCATGCACTGCTCGAGCGAACTGCATTTGCGAGATTCAATGCGGTACCGCATTATGCATACCTCAAGCTCAAGATGCCAGGACCTCGGGGGGTCATCACAGTCAATGGAAACACAAAGCGCTCTCTCCGCACGGAGGAGCACACTGCGGCCCTCGCAGCAGAAGCGCAAAGCAACCTCTTAAGGCAATCCACCAGTTCGGCGATTAAAGACCCGGACACCTTCAAGCGCGCCCAGATTAATCGGCAACAAGACCGCCTGGCACGTTCCGAGCTCGCATAGCAATGCGGCCCCCGCCCCAGTCCCAGCCAAATGGCAAAATCCGTGCCATGCATACACAATTACGCATTGAAAATACCATGGGCACAGGTGGGGAGGGAGGCACGACTACGGCACGCCCCAAGACATGGCTCAACCGCACTAGGGGCTTCCCGTTTTGTTATTTTTCTCTCTTTCAGGACATTAATCTCTGGAAACCCTGTCCGGCAGTATGATTGCCGGACACATGATGCAGCAACCAAGGAGGCAGAAAGCTACATCACACCACGGAACTCCCAGGTGGATCCCGATAACGAGTGACATACTTGCTTTAAATACCATTTGTCAGCTTGCCCTTGGAGGGGACATGTCAAATAGTCCTACTTTTTGCTTATCACACTACTTGTATCATTCTGCTTTAACGCACCTTTTTGAATAAACAATGCATAGCACTAGACTATTATCGCATTCTCTATTCTTCCTTTTTTTTATATATATATATATATATATATATATATATATATATATATATATATATATATATATATATATATATGTTCATTCATGACACCCAGCACCCGTACACTCTGGTACGGCCAATACGCTAGGGGCTTAAGCATACCCCATAATACGGCGTGAGAAGTCCGAACACTTTCGACAGTGCGGCACCCCGAACTTATAGCATTATATGCATCAGCTCCAAATCATGTCTTGGGTCAATAGTTGGGTTTTCCCGGCTCCCATGTTTTGGTACCTTACGTTCCGCTATATCGGCTAAGATAGCACTGGGAGAACTACTGCGATTGTGCCCCGGTTCAACTGGGCTAAGCACCTTAGTAGAGAAAGCTAAAACTGACGGTCATGATAAGGCGAGAGATGGTCGCTGTTCAAGAGGTCTCGAGTCCCGAAAGACTTATGCCGCTTAGAGCGAGGAGTCGGCTTTGTCCGGCTTAAGGCATGGATAGCACCACGAATTCAGCCTTCCGAATACTAGGGGCTTCGCCAAAATTTAAATTTGTAGAATTCTATGGCTAAGTGAGAGTGATAAAGCATTATAGTC
Organism: Triticum dicoccoides; assembly: GCF_002162155.2. Classification (NCBI taxonomy): domain Eukaryota; kingdom Viridiplantae; phylum Streptophyta; class Magnoliopsida; order Poales; family Poaceae; genus Triticum; species Triticum dicoccoides. Next base: position 236,223,672 of record NC_041380.1, on the reverse strand, counting down.
CGATTTCCTTGTTCGTTGTGCTGAGCACCTCCCTCGAAGGACCCAATAATGGGAAAAAGAGTGCTCAGATTTATCCCGAACACCCCAACACTCGTGGCATGGGGGCAGAAGCCAACGACTGGCCATCTCTTGGATTTGATAAATAGCCGCACATAAGGTAATATTTTAAATTCAAACAAGCGTTGCATAGCGCATATGAACAAGTTTTCATAATACAGGATCACACGAGCAAGTTCATTCAAACATTACATCCTTCGCACACTCGTCCGCCACAAGACGGGCACCCTTCAGGACACCCTCATAATATATCTTGGGGTGGCGATTCTCCTTGCCCTGCGGCGGCCCCTCCTTCACCAGCTTCTCAGTGTTCATCTTGGCCCAGTGCACCTTTGCACGGGCAAAAGCCCGGCGGGCACCTTCGATACAGGCGGACCGCTTGATGACTTCCAGCCGTGGGCAGGCATCCACAAGCCGCCTCACCAGGCCGAAGTAGCTATTGGGAAGGGAGTCGCCAGGCCACATCCGGACTATAAAGCCCTTCATGGCCTGTTCGGCCACCTTATGCAGCTCGACCAGTTGCTTCAGCTGGTCGCTCATAGGCATCGGGTGTTTGGTCCCAGTATACTGAGACTAGAACAACTTCTCCGTCGAGCTTCCCTCCTCGGCCTGGTAATACTTCGTGGCATCCGACACGCTGCGGGGCAAATCTGCGAATGCTCCTGGAGAGCTCCGGACTCGGGTAAGTAACAAGTAATTTACTTTCACATGCTTGCTTTGCATATTGAATGCCTTACCCGCCGCTATCCTCCTCATCGCCTCAATCTCCTGGAGGGCCTTTTGGACTTTAGCCTTGGCATTCTTTGTGCTCTCAAGGGCCGCGGCAAGCTCAGACTCTCGCATCTTCAAGTCAAGCTCCAAAGCCTCATGCTTCTTCATGAGAGCCTGGAGCTCTTCCTGCACCTCGCCCTCCCGTGCCTCTTGCTTTTCCCGCTCGGTGTGCTCCTTGGCCGCTTTGTTTTCGGCCTCGGACAGCGCTTGCTTCAGGGTCACCACTTCGGTCGTGGCCCCTGGCACATTCATGATGATCCTGTCATTTCGCAACCACATTTTCTTTTATATATAGACAAGGTATTACTTACCTTTGTTCTCCTCGAGCTGCCTCTTGGCAAGGCCAAGCTCTTTCTCGGACCCCTCGAGGTCCTGCTTCAGTGCGGCGACCTCTGCAGTCAGTGCGGCAGAGGTCAGCAGTGAAGCCTGCATACGCATACAGACATACTTATATTAGACTCCTGCAGATATTATTTGATCCTCTATTCGGCTTTTCTTTGTGAACACCAAACAAAGCATCAGGGGCTACTGTATATGCGGTAATATTTTCCTATATTTTAAATACTTACCTCAAAGCCTGTTAGAAGGCTGGCACAGGCTTCAGTCAGTCCGCTCTTGGCGGACTGAACCTTCTTGATCACTGCACTCATAATAGTGCGGTGCTCTTCATCGATGGAAGTGTCGCAAAGCGTTCCCAGCAGGTTGTCCGGTGCCTCTGGATGGACAGAGGTCACCGGCACGGGCGGCTTGCCCCTTTTGAAAGGGGGCTGCCTACCCGAGTCTGGAACCACTGGAGGTTTCGGCGCGATGTTCGGCTGAGAGCCAAACTTGGAGCCCCCGGGAGCCTTGCTCCCTTTGCTCCTGGAGTCCGGAAGGTCGCCTTGATGCGCCTCCGGGACTATCTCCTCCCGGCTCGGTGCCCCTTGAGACAATACCTCGGCATTGTCCGTAGGGCAAGGAGAGGAGGCGGTTGGAAGTGTATCACTATTCATGTCCGACGAGTCCAAGGAACCGTCCGACGATGATGCATCGATACGGGCTTGGGGCGGACTGCATAATCATATTCGACATTAGGAGAAGCAGTGCGACAAAGGTATGCTATGAGTTACTCTGGTATCAGAATACTTATGACTTTGCCAGGGGCTTGGCCATGAGCAGCAACTCGTCTTCCCCATCGGCGGCGGTGGTGGAGCAGTCCGGAAGGAGAGTCCATCCCTTCTTGGACCCTTCTGCCTCCCCGGTTGCGGCGGCCTTCCTTTCCTTGTCTCCCCCGGCTGGAGGGGGAGAATCTTCATCTTCCTTCTCCTCGTTTTAACAGGAGGAGTGCGTCTCGGTGTTATCGGACGATGAGTCCGATACCACCTGGCGCCGGGAACTCTTTCGGGTTCCCTTGGCCTTCTTCTTGGTCTTCTCCGGCACCTCATAAGGAGCCGGAGTCCGCATCTCCGTCAGGAGGGCGTCTGAAGTGTCTTCGGGCAGAGGGGTCGAACAGTTAATCTGTTCTGATGTCTCCACCCAGTCCTGTCAAAGGCATGGGAGCTCAGACCCCGCGCATGGTTAAGCTATGGGAAATAAATATCCTACCGGATGTACAGGACTTACCGAATTCGCAGGGCGCTTCGTGCTTAGCCTGCGGTCCTCGGCGAGAGAAGGAGGGACCTCGGTGCCCTTGAACAGCACCCTGCAGACGTCCTTATGCATGGTGTCGAAGAGCTCATGTAGAGTCTGGTGATGGGCCGGGTCGAATTGCCATAGGTTGAAATCCCGTTGTTGACACGAGAGGATCCGACAGAAGAGCATGACCTGGACTATGTTAACAAGCTTAAGTTTCTTGCTTATCATGTTCCGGATACACTTCTGGAGTCTGTCCAGCTCCACCGATGAACCCCAGGACAGGCCCTTCTCCTTCCAGGAAGTGAGTCGCGCGGGGATTCCGGATCGAAACTCGGGGGCCGCCACCTAGTTGGTGTCACGCGGCTCGGTGATGTAGAACCACCCCGATTGCCACCCCTTTATGGTCTCCATGAAGGAGCCCTCGAGCCATATAATGTTGGGCATTTTGCCCACCATGGCTCCGCCGCATTCCGCTTGTTGGCCGCCCACCACCTTCGGCTTGATATTGAAGGTCTTCAGCCACAGGCCAAAGTGGGGCCGGATGCGGAGGAAAGCCTCGCACACGACGATGAACGCCGAGATGTTAAGGATAAAGTTCGGGGCCAGATCATGAAAGTCCAGCCCATAATTGAACATGAGGCCGCGGACGAATGGATGGAGGGGAAACCCCAGTCCGCGGATGAAGTGGGGGAGGAAAACTACCCTTTCGTGAGGTTCCGGGGTAGGGACGACCTGCCCCGCGGCTGGCAGCCAGTGCGCGATATCCGCGGCTAAGTATCCGGCTCCACGTAGCTTTTTGATGTGAGCCTCCGTGATGGAGGAGGCCGTCCACTTGCCTCCCACTCCGGACATGTTTGGAGAGAGTTGAGGAGAAGGATGTGGACTTGGGCGTTGGAGCTCGAGTGCCCGAGAATGGATGAGCAAGGAGGAAGAAGGCATGGGTAGGAAAAGGTGAGACCTTATCCCTTTATAAGGGCGGACGAAACTATGCGCCCCCCACTAGCCTGGTAAAACTCGCTTATCCCCCAAGCGCCGTAATTGGTGGCGCGGTTGGGTTACCCACGCCCGTATTGACGAGAATCCCGTAATAAGGGGAACACGATCTCTGCTTTGACAAGACGTGTCAAGAAACCGCCTCGCGTTATGTGCGGGTCTGGTTAAAGAAAAACGGTTCGAACAATTACCGGGCCATGGCGTGATGTCATGCTGCCAAAACGTGTCAGCAGATTAGATTTGTGGAAATATTATTCTCTCTACGGTGGTATGTGGAACTTATTTTGCAGGGTCGGACACTATCCTTGTATTGAAACTCTTTTGTGGTGTATTCGGACGAGGAACCCACCTTGCAATGCCGAAGACAACACTGCGCGCCGGACTCATCGTCATTGAAGCCTGGTTCAGGGGCTACTGAGGGAGTCCTGTATTAGGGGGTCTCTGAACAGCCGGACTATATCCTCTGGCCAGACTATTGGACTATGAAGATACAAGATTAAAGACTTCGTCTTGTGTCCGGATGGGACTCTCCTTGGCGTGGAAGGCAAGCTAGGCAATACGGATATGTATATCTCCTCCTTTGAAACCGACCTTGTGTAACCCTAGCCCCTCCGGTGTCTATATAAACCGAACTGTTTTAGTCCGTAGGACAACATACAATCAGACCATAGGCTTGCTTCTAGGGTTTAGCCTCTCCGATCTCGTGGTAGATCAACTCCTGTACTACTCATATTATCAAGAATAAACAAGCAGGACGTAGGGTTTTACCTCCATCAAGAGTGCCCGAACCTAGGTAAAACATCGTGTCCCCTGCCTCCTGTTACCATCCGCCTTAGACGCATAGTTCGGGACCCCCTACCCGATATCCACATGTTTTGACACCGACAATGACCCTTGAGTCTGCAGAACCCAAGGGAAAAGGCTTAGGTGGCAAATGTTAAAAGCAAGATTGGGCCTTGCTGGAGGAGTTTTATTCAAGGCGAATTGTCAAGGGGTTCCCATAACAACCAACCGCGTAAGGAACACAAAATCAAGGAACATAACACCGGTATGACAGAAACTAGGGCGGCAAGAGTGGAACAAAACACCAGGCATAAGGCCGAGCCTTCCACCCTTTACCAAGTATATAGATGCATTAAATTAAATAAGAGATAATGTGATATCCCAACATATCCATGTTCCAACATGGAACAAACTTCAACTTCACCTGCAACTAGCAACGCTATAAGAGGGGCTGAGCAAAAGCGGTAACATAGCCAAACAACGGTTTGCTAGGAAGGTGGGTTAGAGGCTTGATATGGCAATATGGGAGGCATGATACAACAAGTGTTAGGTAGCGCGACATAGCGATAGAGCGAACAACTAGCAAGCAAAGATAGAAGTGATTTCGAGGGTATGGTCATCTTGCCTGAGATCCCGCAAAGAAGAAGATCGAGTCCAAGAAGTAGACAAACGGACATAGTCGAACAGATCCTCACAACTCCGAAACGAAACCGAAGCTAACGAGAGAAGCAACCCGGAAAGAAGCAAGCAACATAGTAAACCAACAAGCATAAACATGGCATGATGCACAACCAAGGATGATGCATGTCCGGTTTAAATATGCATGGCATGGCAAAGTGCAACAACCAATACTACAAATTAAGTGGATCTCAACATACAACAAGTTGCATATTGACGAAACACCACCTTTATTTATTTAGTTATCTCCCGTTTATGTACCCAACAATATTAAATGTTGTTAAACATGGCAAGAGGTGAGGCAAAAGTAAACTACACATTTTAGGCAATTTTAAGTGAGGCCGGAAACATCAACAACAATTCCGGTAAATCTCATGTGCATTAGCAATTTAATGCAACAACAATTTTAAACATTTTAAATGTTGTTATCATGATGCAGATGATATATGCAAATTTTAAGCATTTTTTATGAAAATGTTGATAAGAGCATGTTATGAAGCATTTGTCATCGTGGCAAAAACGAAAGGGGTGCCACAGCAACGAATCCGAAACCGATGCCATGGCAACATTCCAGTTCCAGTAACTCGATTGAGATGCCGGTGCAAAAGAAGCAAGTGTGCGGATGCGTGTCATGCAAGGATTGTGGGGTGATCCCAGAGTCCAGGTGTCCCACGAGTTGACGGCGGTGTCAGGTGAGGGATCAACTAACGTTCATGGGCGGATACAACATCTAAACAACATAGAACATTCATCCCTGATGGTCGTCTTGATGTTATACCTTTGAAGAGTGCATTTTCGGAACAGGTCGAGTTCATAGTGGAAGTAGACGTTCTTGCGATGTAGTGGAAGTAGTCGTTCATGGTAGTCGTGGAAGTAGTAGAACACATTCGTTTTAGAGAGGTACTTGACGCATCCGAGGTTTCCGGATGCGACGGTTGTGATATATGTCATCGGTAGTCGTACTTGGCGATCCGGAGAGGGTACTTGCTGGATCCACAGCACTCTAGCCGTTCGTGGTAGAGAACTTGATGTTCACGGTTCTTCCAAAGATGGCGTGGTACTAGGCAAAGTGCATGTCAACAGTTGTCGAACTTGACATTTTTGGTTCATGGGTCTTCGGCGTCGGTAGTTGTTCTTGGCACCGGGCGTCGAGGTACTTGGCGTTCATGGGATTCCGAAGACGGCGGTAGAGGTACTTGATGCAAAACTTTGTAGTCGTTCGGGCGCCTATGGTCTTGCCGGTCTTGACAGTCCAACACGAAGCCACGGAGAAGCACGGGTCATAGGCGGTGTGGTGGCTGTGGAGCAGCAAGGGGCTTGGGTCAGTGGCGCGAGGACTCGCCGGATCTTCCCAGACCCAGCGCGAAGAGGGCAGGAACGGTCGAAGTGCGCAGTACCGAAGCTCCAGCGAGCTGGACACCAGCAAGGCGGGGGCGGACGGGGCTTGCGGGGAAGTGACGGCGCGCACAGGGAAGGCCGGTGTGGACGAGGAAGCAGAGCAGTGACATGACTTGACGCGGCTCCGGCGAGGAAGGAAAATAGCAGGAGGCGGCGGTGCTTGACGAATCCAGGCGAGGGGTGGTCTTGGCGCGGAACTACGCGACACCGATGGATGATGGCAGCGGGGACAGCGCGGGACGGTGGACCGAAGAGCGAGTGTCTTGGTTCCCACCGCTGGCCAGACCATCCCTCTACTCACCCACATCCCTCCACTAATGTGGCTTCGTCGCCTCCGGGTCATTCCCTTCCTGGGTCTCGCTGTCATCTATCGCGCTAGTGTTCTCGGCACGGCGTGGTCAACATCGTCAACAAACGACAACATCGGAAGAGGGACGTACATGGAGAGGCTGATAGTTGGGACCCACATGGTCCATGGCTGCACGCAAGCAAGTACCTCCTCCTTATTACGCCAAAAAGAATGAATACTCCCGCAGATAGATCGGACCCACCAGCTATATCTTCACATGCAAGGAAGTGCCTCCTTATTACGCACAAAAAATGAATACTCCACCTGCTAGCTGGGACCCACAATAGTGGGAGGCTGACTTGTGGGCCTACTAAGTTGACGCGGACGGAGGGCTTTGTCAACTTAGTCAACAAACGATCTATCACTAGTGACCGTTCGATTGTTAACATCCAACGGTCATCCTGCTTCTTCAACCTCTGATTTTTTTGCTCCAACCGTCCAAACCACTGCGTGCTCTTGCCTCCCTTGGTCGGCTGTGCTACCACAGAGGCCTCACCGCCCCTACTACTCCCACCGCTGGCCAGGCCCTGCAGTGACGGCAACCTCACACCGCAATCGAACCAGTGAACCTTCGTACTCCTCTTCGCGTGGGCATCCACTGCCGCTTCTTCCCCGGCTCCGCATCGTTCCGCCTCGCCGTCGTCCACCGCCTTGGTACTCTCGGCGCGGCATGGTTAATGTGGTCAACAAACGACTTCCATCGGAAGAGTACTGTACGTTGAGAGGCTAACAGCTGGGTCCACGGCCGCAGCAAGGAAGTGCCTCCTTATTACACGCAAAATAATTATTCCTCCACCTGACAGCAGGGGCCCACCGGACGGGCCACCATATTTCGCAAAAAAAACGTTTCCCCCCTGACTGCTGGGACCCACCAGCTACATGTTTGCATGCAAGGAAGTGCGTCCATATTACGGGCAAAATAAAATGATTCGCCCCCCTGACTGCTGGGACTCATCAGCTACATGTTCGCACGCAAGGAAGTGCCTGACAGTCGGGACCCACCTAGTCGAAGCATACATAACGTTGTCATTCTGGTCGCGAACGTGTACGTACATAGGATCGGCCTGTCTGCAGGCTGTAGCGATGAATCGTGGTCGTGTAAGGAAGGGCACGTGTCATAGTAGAGGTGCGCATGTGGCATGTACACATACGTACAACGGTCAGGGTGCAAGAAAGTAAATACAGCCACGTACGTACATACGGGTGGGGTATCGAATGCCTACTCGTGCATACGTAAGGCCAGGGCTCGTGTACATGGCTGGGTCGGAACGGAGAAGCTGCGCCGTCATCATGATCAAAAGGAAGGCAACCGGCTGGGTCAGAACGGAATGTGTCGTCACGTTCATCAGGAGCCAACCGGCTTGGACGGAACAGCCAATGGAAACGAGGCCTGGCGTACCGCAGAACGGAGGAAACGGCCTTGTGTTCGACCGGCCACGGTCGAAACGGGATCATGTTCATCGGCAGGGGTCTGGCATATCGCAAAATGGAGGAAATGGACCTCCTGTGGTCGAAACGGGTCCCGATGATCGGGAGGGGTGTGGCGTACCGCAAAATGGAGGAAACGTGCTTCTGTTGGAGCGCTACGGTCGAAACAGGGGTCCTGTTCATCGGGAGGGGTGTGGCGTATCACAAAACGGGACTCCACGGGATATTGTTCATCTCCACCGTCGACTGCCTCCATGGGCTACTGTTCATCCTCTGTTGACTGCCTCCACGGGCTCCTGTTCATCCACCGTCGACCTCCTCCAGCCTCCACCTGCGATTGTTCATCCCTGGGCTCCTGTTCATCCAGCGTCCATCGTGCGCTCCTCCACCGGCTACTGTTCAACCAGCCCTCTCCACGGGGTCCCGTTCAACCACCCCTCCACGGGCTACTGTTCATCCAGCCCTCCATCGGCTATTGTTCAACTAGCCCTCCACCGGCTATTGTTCAACCAGCCCTCCACGGGGTCCTTTTCATCCAGCGGCTCGATCGATCGGGGTACTGTTCATCCAGCGGCAACAGCCTTTACTACCACGGGGTCCTGTTCATCCAACCCCCCACCAGGAACTATTCATCCAAACCCCCTCAACAACACTCATTGTTCATCCAGAGGCAGCATCGATCGGCTTCAGTTAGCAGCACTAGCGAAGGAGTCACTCGGGTTCGGTTAACAGCAATGGATCGATCGATCGCTTGGGTTCAGTAATCGCTCGGGTTTAGTTAGAGCCCAAAGCCTCGCTCGGGTTTAGTTAGAGCCCAACGCGTCACACACACGCGTGCACGTATGAGAGAAACGCGCATCACTCGGCCCCCGACCACCCACCGTAACTGGGAACTCCCTAACATTTTCCTCGCCCTCGCTTCTACCACGGTTTTTTCCACCATGGACGGCCCAAAGAATGTCATGCAGCTGCGTCTCCGGCCCGCCCAGGACGAAAAGCCCATTTTCTGTCATGATTTTTTGCATAGAAGTAGGACCCCGCCACATCTATGATGATACCGGGTTTTGTCACAATTATCGTCATCGAAGTGTCATAAGTATTAAGAATTTTTTTCGTTCGGCCCAAAATGTCACAGACGTGTCTTTTTTTGTAGTGGTTGCTCAACAATCTTCTCACAATCAAACGGAGTAGCCACCGGAGAATGCCGATGCAGTGTGCCTATTTATAGCCGTACCCTTCCCTGGTGGCAAATGACCATTTTGGACACGCGGTCCAGCCAATAGCCAACTGACACGTTCACAACAGACGGATTTTTGGAGCAACGGTAACATTACTTGCGTAAAAAGTAATGCTAACTCCTGGTCAGAGACAAATCTCTCGCAATGAAGAAGATCACAGTCTCTTGCTAGCAAGTATTTGCTCGGAACACAAAGTGATTTCTCTCACAAGTTTCATAGGATTTGGGTTTGGCATTAGAGAATCAAAGTTTAGAACGCTACACCCCTCTTAATAGTATGGTGGTCACGTGACTCAATAAAGAGAAGAACAACAAGGAAATAAATGCTATGTCTTATTCGTCTTCAATCTTCTCAGTCGCAGTAACTTTCGTCGGACAGGCACCGAACCAATTGCTTCACATCAGCAATTTTTGAGGGATCACTCTTGTTATCATAATCTTCGGTGATAACCTTCACAGCCACACAAGGAATTATCTTTGTTGTTTGAATCAAACTCCTTTTGATTCTAGGGACCTGTTACTCTGTGGGCACTAGCAAACACATAAGTCCCAAACTTTTTATGTCAACAAACTCCAAAACATAAGGAGGCAAATTATTGCACGAACAATCTCCCCCTTTTTGGGAAATTGTTGACAAAATAGATAATCATCAAAGTGAAGATAGATAAGTTATAAGTAATTTCAACAAGACTGAATAAGTGTTACATTGCTCGGTGATGAAATAGACTCCCCCTAAATGTATGCAGGATAAATATATGAGAATAATTCTTCTGCAAAAATTGAAGTATACAAAGGAAGTTTCAATCATTTGAGTCAATGATTCACACTGATGATGTATAATCCATCTAGATTGTAGTGCAATAATTTGGAACCGCGGATAATAATTCCACCTGCAAAACAAATGCTTCGAGAGAAATAGTGCAGCAGGCAGGGTTATTAATATTACAACACAGACATTTTACAACATAGAGCATATATGTTTCGACCAGAAGTTCAAAATTGCACGAAACCAAACCCAAGAAACACAGAAAGCAAATCTACTGAGACTCAATGTAATTCTCCCCCTTTTGTCAGCTAGTGTCAAAAAGGTGACGAATAACATGAGTGCATAAATGCAGAGCTTGGTTCACTCGGTGGCATCTCAGATGAACTGTCCAACATGATTTCTTCTTTGGAATTGACTAGATCGACTTCGTCTTCAGCAGCAGCAGATTTTCCTCCGGGGATCACAACTTGGGGCTGAGAAGACGAGGGCATATTGGGGCCGCCACATGAGTAATGCGGGAAAGCACATTGCCTTCGGTGGGTTGATAGACCACAAGTATAGGGGATTGTTTGTAGCCTTTTTCGATAAATAAGAGTGTCAAACCAAACGAGGAGCTAAATGCAGAACAAATATTCCCTCAAGTTCTATCGACTACCCATACAACTCTATGCACAGCGGACGTTTGCTTTACCAGAAACATGTATGAAAATAGTTTGTAGAAGTGATGCTAGAACTACTTTGCAAGAATAAAACTAGAAGTACTTTGCAAGATAATAAAAGTTAGGTGTTTAGAAAAAGGGTTTGTGTCAACAAGAAAGTTATTTGTCCCTAGGCAATCGATAACAAGTACCGGTAATCATTCATGCAACTTTATATGGGGAAAGGCATGGGCTAACATACTTTCTCTACTTGGATCATATGCACTTATGATTGGAACTCTAGCAAGCATCCGCAACTACTAAAGATCATTAAGGTCGTGAAACTCAACCATAGCATTAAGTATCAAGTCCTCTTTATTCCCATATGTCATACCAAACCTACTCGGGTTTAAGTTTCCGTCACTCTCGCAAGCCACCATATGCGAAACATGAACATATTGCAACGACCTACAGTGGGGGCCCCTCACGTTTGCGCAAGAACGGAGGGCACCGTAGGAGAGCATCATAAATAAAATATACAATCATACCAACCAAGACCACGATTAACCCACAGGACAAAACAAATCTACTCAAACATCATAGGATAACCATAGATCATTGGGAAATAATATATGGAGTTGAGCACCATGTTTCTGTAGAGATTATAGCAGGGAGAAGAGGTGTTACACCACTGCATAGAGGGGGAGAAAGTTGGTGTTGACGGTAGCAAGATTGTTGTTGTAGATCGCCGTCCCGATCGTTGCCCCGGTGGCACTCCGACGCCACCGGAAGCGAGGCGGAGAGAGCCCCCTACTTCTTCTTCTTCCTTGGCCTCCCCCTAGATGGGGAGGAGAGTTCCCCCTCTAGTCCTTGGTTTCCATAGCCGCGGAGGGGTGGGAGCCCCTCCGAGATTGGATCTCCCTCTCTGTTCTCTTCTGTTTCATGTTCCCAGATCTGGCTGAAAACCGTTTCTTATATTCCCGGAGATCCGTAACTCCGATTGCGCTGCGATTTTGACATGATTTTTTCCGGATATAAGCTTCCTTGCGCCCGAAGTAGAGGTCCAACCGATGTACAAGGTGGCACAACCCACCACCACGTGCCTAGCTCAAGGGTCGGATCCTGGTGGGTTGTGCCCACCACGGGACTCCGCTTCGGTAATTCCAACTCCCAAAAATCACATATATTCCAAAATAATTCTTCGTAAAATTTCATTGCATTTGGACTTCGTTTGATATGGATATTCTGTGATACAAAAAACATGCATAAACAGGAAGTGGCACTGGGCACTAGATCAATAGGTTAGTCCAATAAATCATATAAAAAGTTGCCAAAAGTATGTAAAACTTGTATAATATTGGCATGGAACAATAAAAAATTATTGATACGACGGAGATGTATTAGCATCCCCAAGCTTAATTCTTGCTCGTCCTCGAGCAGGTAAATGATAAAAAACATAATTTTTGATGTGGAATGCTACCTAGCATAAACTTGATCATATATCTAATCATGGCATGAATATTAAGACATAAGTGATTCAAACCAATAGTCTATAATTTGACATAAAGACATCAATACTCAGGCATCCCAACAAACAGTCATGTCTTTAAAAATATCAACGGTAAAGAAAGTTATCCCTACAAAATCATATAGTCTTGTCATGCTCTGTCTTCTTAACACAAAGTATTTATCATGCACAACCCCGATGACAAGCCATGCAATTGGTTCATACTTTTTAACGCACTTCAGCTTTTTCAACGCTCATGCAATACATGAGCACAAGCCATGGATATAGCACTATGGGTGGAATAGAGTATGATGATAGGGGTAAATATAAAGAAGACAAAAAGTAAGAAAGTCTCACATCGACGCGGCTAACCAACGGGCAATGGAGATGCCCATCAATTGATATCAACATGAGGAGTAGGGATTGCCATGCAACGAATGCACCAAGAGCTATAAGTGTATTGTAAGAGCCTGGATTTTGGCCCTTTTCTTTTTCTTTTTTATTTATTGGTTTTTGCACTGTTTTTATTTTTTGAGTGGTTCTGTGGCCTTGTCACCTGGGAAATCATCTTCATTTCCCCTCCCAAGTGGCTAATCATCCTAAAAACCTTGCCAAAATCATGTCACTCCACTGCTTGACCAAACCCTAATTTCTTTTTCTCAGGAATATTCCTTTTCCTATTAAAGGAATAAACATGCCTGCCCTAGGTTGTGAAGCAAACCTTATTTCTATCCATCCTAAAATCCCCAAATAATTCTTATAAATTGTTTGGGTCATATCTTCCTCAAATATGGCAAAATATTTCATTGGCCATATTTTCCATCATGCTCAATAAATTCATTTCCTATTCAGTCCTAAATAGCACATTGTGAAGCAAGTGCTATTTATCTTTGTACATTTGACCCCAAACTTTTTGGACATCTTCTCTTGTCCAAATAATTGCACTGTGCCAACATTCAACTTTATTTGCCTAGCCAAACTTCCTCAGTGAATTTTCCATGTTCCTGTCTGAGGGAAGCTTTTGTGAAGGAAGTGCTAGCTAGGGTTATCCAAATAAGTTGTAATTTTGCATGCCTCTTCTTGTGCTCATATTATCTCATTCCTACAAATTGCAGCTCCATCCCTTGAACTATGTGAGAACAACATCAAATCTTTGATTCTATCAATGTTCTCAGGTTGTGAAGCAAGTATATTTTATATTACTTCATTTTGCCTGAAAGTTTACCACATCAATCTCCTACCCAAATAACTTCTCTCCACCAAATTTGGCATCAATTCTTAAAGACGATATTTCTCTAGAAGTTTTGCAAGTTTCTGGACAGAGGGGATAACTGTGAAGGAAGTACGATTTTGGTGAATCCATTTGGTGCAAAAAATTTACAGCATCTTACTATGTCCAAATCACTAAGCCTTGCCAAATTTTAGCCCATGTGGCATCACCATGTGAGTGCACCTTCCTAATGAAGTTTCTGGACCATTTTGGTTAGTTGCAAAGCAACTATATTAGATCTTGATCCAAATATCCTCAAAGTTACCAGGGTGATAGTCCTCCTTACCCTAAACCTCGTAGACAAACTCTCTGGCTCCAATACCTTTCTTGTTGCTCAGCAGTTCTCACCCAAGTTTACTGCAGTAAACTTCAGAGGGTGATTACCAGTTAACCATAGCAGTTTTAATCGATCTACCACCACGGTTGCAACCTCCCCTGGATGGACTACGCCCTAGACAATGTTTGCCAACCTTTGGCATCTTCTCCTCGCTAGTCTGTGTGGTGACCACCCCTTTGGCGTGCAATGGCCACGTCGAGAATGAATTCTTGCTCGGGCCCCTCCTCTGCTCAGCGTCTTAGCGAGCATGAGCATGTCTAATAGATTTACCATGTCGTCACCGTCCTCCTCGACCTCTCTCCCTCTCAGTAAAACCCCTCACCGACGCTCGCCGCCGAACGCCCACGAGAGCACAATGGTGGTTTGGCTCTGTTCATCACCGTCATCATCCTCCCTGCGCTCCCTTGGCCGCCTCTTCCCCGTGAGCTCTCCCTCCTGTTCCCCCTTGCCGCCTAACTTTGAGCGCATGCGCGTGCACACGCATCCGCGGCGACACTAGTGCGGCAGCCCCTCCCCCTTGGCTATTTAAGCAGCCCCGGGCGCCCTCGACCTCGCCAAGCCACTCCTCCACCTCCTAGGACCCCTCCCAACTACTCTCCAGAGCTCAAAGAGCTCTTTTCGCTGCCCACCACCGCCATGGCCATCGCCAGCCACTGCTCAAATTCGAGCAAGCCACGCGTTTCCCCCTCGTCTAACCACCACCCGAAGACCACACCACCACAGTAGCACCTCCCCAACCCTTCGCCTCGTCGCCGGAGTGCCGTATCCCCGAGTTCCACCTCTGCCCGAAGCCGTCGTCTGCCGCGGCTGCCGCCCTGCTCGTCCGAGCGCTCCCCGGAGTCCGGGTTGTAGCCCATGTGAAGCGGGACGTCTCCCAGATCATCCCGATGGTCGGGGTGCTGCGGGAGGTGGCCTGTGGCGCCAGAACGGCCGCTGGCGTCGAGCTCCTCCCTCTGCTCCACGGGCGGTGTCGGGAAGGAGAAGAAGGCCCCGACCCCTCCCTACCAGTTGGCCGGTGGGACTCGCGGTCCCACCCATCAGCCACACACCCTGCTGACCCCACCACTGCTGAGGTGGATAAGTGGAAGCGGTATCCCAGAAATACGTTTTCTTGCGATGAAAGCGTACTCTGGTGTTCTGCGGTCAGAAATACGCTTTCGCTTCATTGAAAGCATATTCTCTGCATTGCGCGTTCTGTTTTTCCAGCTGAGGGACTATTTGTGATAATTTTATTACAGATAGGTCCCTGGCAAAAAAACTATCATAACTTTTCAACCACAACTCCAAATGAGGTGATTCCAAAGCCCATTTCTTTGTCTCGTCAAGCCTCTTCTATTGGTATAATTTTCATCATGTTTCAACATTCTGAAAATGACCATTTTTCCCTTGCGCTTAATCAGCCCCTTCGAGAGAGAACGTTTTCCGACGATTCCTTCCACGAGTTTCTCGCACTTCTTCCCGGTGATTTCTTCTACCCCAAGCAAGCCACACCCTCCATTTGCATGATTTCAATGCAGTGACATGGTTTAAGTTATTTGAACTTGTTTAAAATATTACGTTAGCTATGTATGATGTGTTCATGACATTTCTCGGAGTATTGTTTTGATCTTGATATTGCCATGATATTGCTTGGAGTTCTAGGACTTATATTTTGATGATTATTTGGATATCATGTGCCTTTGGATTCTTAGTGGCTAGTATGATTATTGTCATGATGGTATCTGTTATTATCTTGGAGCATTACTTTGGATATCATGTGCCTTTGGATTCTTAGTGGCTAGTGTGATTATTGTCATGATGATATCTGTTATTATCTTGGAGCATAACTTTGCATATCATGTGCCTTTGGATTCTTAGTGGATAGTATGATTATTGCCATGATGGTATCTGCTATTATCTTGGAGCATTACTTTGGATATCATGTTGCCTTTGGATTATTAGTGGCTAGTGTTATTTTCATCATGATGCTAGATGATATTATGTTTTGGAGTATGATGTTGGAGATGATGCTTGCATGTGGATCATAGTTGGATAGTTAGTTCTTGATATTTGAGTAGTAGTCTTATCATTCTTTGATTCATCATGATAGTAGTGTTATGTTGTCCTCTGAGTATTTTGGAGAGACGATATTTAGCTTTGGATTATTTGTTGGATATTGCTATGACTTGGATTATAGGTAGATATATGATATCAGAGTATTAGTCATTACTATTATATTTTGGGGACAAATTCTGTCATTAAGTTGGTCAGGTGCCACCGAACCAGGCTTTTTTCCAGTGCAACCACATTTGCCTTTATGGGAAGGCCCTAATGCGGTCCATTATCGTGCCTCTCGCCGGTGCCTCCAACGAAGGAAGGTTATAGGCGTGCGGTACCCTGGCCTGGTAAGCAGACATAACTTTGTGTGCCCATTGTTGTTTTTATGGATCCAGTCCCCGTGAGGGACGTCCCCGAGAGGGACGTTTTGGCCACGACGGTGGTCGCTGTGTCTTTGGTAGACATGGGGCCACCCAGGACTAGCCCAGTGGGGAGTGAGTCGGAGTGGCTGGGAGGGTGTCATGGTAGTAGATCGGTTTTGTCGGAACGCTGTTGGTCCACCCAAATGGGAGTGCGAGGCCATGGGTTCCGTGGTGCGGGTAAAGTGTGCTACCTCTGCAGAGTGTATTTAATCTATCGATAGCCGCATCCTCAGTCATGGGCAAGGGTTTGTACTAGGTCACACCGTTCGATCAACACTCACATGACGGAATGACTTATAGGTGATATATTTATATGTTAATATGTTGAGCAATACAGATTGGCAGGATGTTGATGATGATGTTGGAGACCAAGTGTTCGTCGTGGTAGTGATCACCGGAAGGATCACGTTTGAGACCAAGTGTTGGTCGTGGTAGTGATCGCCGGAATGATCATCGTTTGGTTTTGATCACGAGGTGATCGAGATGGTATATTGCTTGGCCGATTAGCCAAGAGAGATATGGTTATGGAGATCTGAGATGGTGATTTATTAGTATTGTATCAGTTTCATACCATGCTTAGTAGTGGTTTCCTCATGATAGTTGTTAATTTAATTAACATGTTAATGCTATGTTATTGTCTTGCCTTGATGTTTATGGTTGTTGTGAGCTTGCAAGTATATTCAATGTACTGACCTGGCGTGTCATGCCAGATTGCAGGTGATGCCATGATTGCTTGATTGCTTGTCGATGGTTGTCGTGCGTGCGAGCTAGATCGTGTCCCAGCCAGAGTCCCTGCAAAGTGGTGTTCACCACCTTCGTCATTGTTCCCATGCTAGAAGTATTCCACTGCTACGAGTTGTTCTGCTGCTAGCATAGAGCAAGTGTAGTATCGCAGGCGTAGTGTCACCATGCTGATGTGCTTCTTTGTAACATCATACCCTTGTATTATTATTCTTGTAATAATAGCTGTTTGTTCTATGTCAAGCAGTGTCGTATTCCAGAGACTTCTCCTCGATCTCTGGGCTGTTATACGGGGCGTTTCGGTTTCTCTGAGCCGGGGTGCCACATGTATGAAAGCTCAATATGAAAACTAAGTGGGTGAGCATCTAATCCTATAATGAAATATTCCCACTAGTATATGAAAATTACAACATAGGAGATTCTCCAAATGAAAAACATGGTGCTACTTTGAAGCACAGGTGTGGTACGATACTAACAATGCCCCTTCTCTCTTTTTATTATTTTTTCCTTTTTTTCTTTCTTTCTTTCTTTCTTTCTTTTTTATTTTTTTCTTTATATATATATATTTTTCTCAATCTCCAGAGTCTCATCCCGACTTGTGGGGGAATCATAGTCTCCATCATCATTTCCTCACTGGGGCACTGCTCTAAAAATGATTAATGATGATCATCACACTTCTATTTACTTATAACTCAAAAGAAAATAAAAATTGCAACTCGATACCTATGACAAAGTATGACTCTATATGAATGCCTCTGGCATGTACCAGGAAGTGCAATGATCTAGTGTAACATGTATGAAAAATGATGAATGGTGGCTCAGCCACAAACACTATGTTAGCTATATGATCATGCAAAGCAAAATGACAATGAGCGCTCAAGTCATCAAACGAAAGCGGTGGAAGTTGCATGGCAATATATCTCAGAATGGCCATGGAAAAGCCAAAATAGGTAGGTATGGTGGCTGTTTTAAGGAAGATATAGTAAGGCTTATGTGTGATAGAGCGTATCATATCACGGGGTTTGGATGCACCTGCGAAGTTTGCACCACGTCTCGATGTGAGAAAGGGCAATGCATGGTACCGTAGAGGCTAGAAAATTGTGAAAAGGCAAGAGTGCGTATAATCCATGGACTCACATTAGTCATAAAGAACTCATATACTTATTGCAAAAGTTTACTAGCCCTCGAAGGAAAGTACTACAAAGCATGCCCCTAGGGGGATAGATTGGTAGGAAAAGACCATCGCTCATCCCCGACTGCCACTCATAAGGAAGGCAATCAATAATAAATCAAGCTCCAACATCATAGCATAACGAGAGACTATACGTGCATGCTTCGGGAATCACAAACCTTAACACCAATATTCTTACTAACCACAACTGTTTACTAGTACCTCCCACATATTCAATCTCTATTTCGCAAAACTATTGCAAGGAAGCAAACATATCATATCCAGTGATCCATAAGTTTTATGTAGGATTTTATGACTAACCATGCAATTGACCAATTCCCGTTGACTCTCTAAATAGATATAAGTGAAGCATGAGAGTTTAATTCTTTCTATAAAATATCGTGCTCTAATAAATATAAGTGAAGCAAAAGAGCATTATTCAAACAATGGTTTTCTATGTGAAGAGAAACAGGCAATCCAAACTTCAAATGATATAGGTGAAGCACATGAAGCATTCTATAAAGCCATACTCAAAAGATATAAGTGAAGTGCAATGAGCATTCTATAAATCAACCATGGACTATCTCATACCAGCATGGTGCATAAAAGAAAAATGAAAACTAAATGCAAAAGACGCTCCAAGATTTGCACATATCACGCGAATGAAATGAAACCGAAAACATACTGATACTTGTTGAAGAAAGATGGGATGCCTTACGGGGCATCCCCAAGCTTAGACGCTTGAGTCTCCTTGAATATTTACTTGGGGTGCCTTGGGCATCCCCAAGTTTGAGCTCTTGCCTATCCTCCTTCTCCTCACATCGAGACCTCCTCGATCTTCAAACACTTCATCCACACTGAACTTTTAGTGGCGGGGTTAGTGAATATGGCAATGAAATCCCATCATGTACTGCTGTAACAGTATTGTGTAGTTATAAACAAACATTACCCACTGTATGCTATCACAATTCTATGGCCTCAATTCAAGGAGGCTTCAACAAGAATTCAAACATATGCAAATAATGAAGCTATAACAGCAATCTGTGAAAACAGGACAATCTGTAAATATTTGAACATCCACCATACTTATGTAACTCAACAAATTTTGAAAAATTAGGAAAAATAAAAATTTTGTATAGAAAGACAGTGCAAAAGGTTTCAGAACCATTTGACATTCCAGTAAAAAATGTAAAATCGAGCACTACAGCCAAAGTTTCTATTTTGCACCGCACAAACAAACAAGCAATCTAAACATCCTAAAGGCAAATCTTGGCACATTATTTTTATAATACAATGGAATTGTACAAGGGGATAATTATTTCTTTGAGAATCTTCATGAAAAAATTTACATTGTTTCCGTGAGCATGAACACAAGTGTTCAAGGTCGACCCTCGCTTCTCCAATGCATAACTTCCAATCGCTTCTCTTTTGTGAAAAGGTTTTTAAGTTCCCCTCTATATTTTTTTGTTTTTAAACTTTATAAAAGCACTCAACAAAAATAAATGATTCTCTAAAACTTCCGGGTTGTCTCCCCGGCAGCGCTTTTTTTAAAGCAATTAAGCTAGGCATAAAGTGCTCAAGTAATGAATCCACCCGGATCCCAGGGTATATCAAAGCCAATTTTAATTAATAATGAATTGGCATTTAGTAATGAGCACAAAGCAACATATATCATGCAATGACGAAGTTGAACTCTCTTCCTATGCATCGGCATGTCATAAAAGAACAATTCATGCACATCAAGTAAAGGCCAATACATAGCATAAGCAGTTTCTTGCAAATTGTTTATGTTGGAAATATAGAGAGGTGGAGATGCAGTTCCTCTCTCATAATAATTGCAAGTAGGAGCAGAAAGCACATGCATATTATATTCATCAAAATCATCATGTGCAACGGTAAAAGGCAACCCATCAATGTAATCCTTAATAAGTGCAAACTTCTCCGATATAGTGTAGTCGGGAGAATTCAAAAAGATAATAGGACTATCATGTGTGGGTGCAATAGCAATAATTTCATTCTTAACATAAGGGACTATAGCAAGTTTATCTCCATAAGCATAATTCATATTGGCATCTTGGCCACAAGCATAGCAAGCATCAAGTTCATCAAAAAGGGATATTTCAAAAGAATCCACAGGATCATAGGAATCATTCTTCGGTAAGAACGACGGGGCATTAAATAATGTATGAGTTGAAGAGTTACTCTCATTATAAGGTGGGCACGGTTAGCTAATCCCTTCTTCCTCCTTTTGTTCTTCGCTCTCCTCATCATCTTTTTCATCCAATAAGCTCATAGTTTCATCAATTTCTTCTTCCATAGACTCCTGCAAAATATTAGTCTCTTCTTGGACAGCGGAGTTATTCTCAATAAATACTTCAATGTCGTAATTATCATAGCAATATTTAAGGATAACAAGATTTTCAGGTCTATAAACTGAATCATCAAAATCTTCAAACTTTTCAAACAAAGATTCAATTTCATAAGCACCCTTAAAAGCAACAAATTCTTCGATCTGTTCCACGTCATAATAATCATATATACCTCTAGCATAAGAAGCCAAGGTCTCATTATCATTAAATTCGCATGAATAGGAAAGGTGTGGAACCTCAATCTTAGAGCAAGAAGTATATATTCATATCTCAAGCATAGATACCAAGCATACCATTGCAACATTTCAATTTGATCCCATAAAAGTATTCCCTTTTGAGTCAAGCGATAATCCCTAAAGTATTCATGTTGAATGGGGTTTTCTCAGGATTATCAAAGTAGTGCATAATATTTTTCACATAACGAGTATTGAGGGTTTTGGGAGGTTCCCCATCTCCATGAGTAGCAAGTACCACTAATTTTTTTGTGTTTCGTGTTCCATATCCATAACTAAAGATAGAGAACAACTTAATTAGAACAGGAAATAAAAACTACTTGGTGATAAAGCAAACAAGCACACACGAGAATATTCACCCCACGCTATAACTCCCCAGCAACGGCTCCAGAAAAAGGTATCGATAACCCACAAGTATAGGGGATCGTTTGTGGCCTTTTTCAATAAACAAGAGTGTCGAACCCAACGAGGAGCTAAAGGCGGAACAAATATTCCCTCAAGTTCTATCGACCACTGATACAACTCTACGCACACTTGACATTTGCTTTACCGGAAACAAGTATGAAAATAGTTTGTAGGAGTGATGCTAGAACTACTTTGCAAGAATAAAATTAGAAGTGCTTTGCAAGATAATAAAATTTAGGTGTTTAGAAAAAGGGTTTGTGTCAACAAGAAACTTATTTGTCCCTAGGCAATCGATAACAAGTACCGGTAATCATTCTTGCAACTTTATATGGGGAGAGGCATGGGCTAACATACTTTATCTACTTGGATCATATGCACTTATGATTGGAACTCTAGCAAGCATCCGCAACTACTAAAGATCATTAAGGTCGTGAAACCCAACCATAGCATTAAGTATCAAGTCCTCTTTATTCCCATACGTCATACCCCACCTACTCGGGTTAAAGTTTCTATCACTCTTGCAACCAACCATAAGCGAACCATGAACATATTGCAACACCCTACAGCGGGGCGCCCTCATGTTCATGTGAGAACGAAGGGCACCGTAGGACAACACCATCAATAAAATATACAATCATACCAACCAAGATCACGATTAACCCACAAGACAAAACGGATCTACTCAAACATCATAGGATAACCATAGATCATTGGGAAATAATATATGGAATTGAGCACCATGTTTAAGTAGAGATTACAGCAGGGAGAATAGGTGTTACACCGCTGCATAGAGGGGGAGAAAGTTGGTGTTGACGGTAGCAAGATTGTTAGATCGTCGTCCCGATCATTGCCCCGGTGGCACTCCGGCGCCACCGGAGGCGAGTGGGAAAGAGCCCCCTACTTCTTCTTCTTCCTTGGCCTCCCCCTAGATGCGGAGGAGTGTTCCCCCTCTGGTCCTTGGTCTCCATGGCTGCGGAGGGGTGGGAGCCCCTCCGAGATTGGATCTCCCTCTCTGTTATCTTCTTTTTCATGTTCCCAGATCTGACCGAAAACCGTTTCTTATATTCCTGGAGATCCGTAACTCCGGCTGCGCTGAGATTTTAACATGATTTTCTTCTTCTGAATATAAGCTTCCTTGTGCACGAAGTAGAGGTCCAACTGACGTACGAGGTAGGCACAACCCACCACCATGCACCTGGCTCACGGGTCAGATCCTGGTGGGTTGTGCCCACCAAGGGACTCCGTTTGTGGTGATTCCAACTCCCAAAAATCACATATATTCCAAAATAATTCTCTGTAAAATTTCATTGCATTTGGACTTCATTTGATATGGATATTCTGCGATACAAAAACATGCAAAAAACAGGAACTGGCACTAGGCACTTGATCAATAGGTTAGTCCAATAAATCATATAAAAGTTGCCAAAAGTATGTAAAACTTGTATAATATTGGCATGGAACAATCAAAAATTATAGATACGACGGAGACCTATCATGGGTTTCTCTGTTGGTCAAGTAGTGTCAGATTCTTCGAGCAGTTTGCGAAGCTTAAGATGCAGATGATTAGTGGTTGGCTCTCGAATAGGAAGAGGAGGGGTACTCTGTTCTTGGTAATCTTCAGCAGTGAAGCCTTTGTCAAGATAATCAGAGAGCTCTTGAAGATTGACATTTAGGAGTTGTTTCTTGGTAAAGAACTTGCAAAGCAATTTCCAGAGCCTCTTCTTGTTTTCATCAGCAATTAGATGCATGATTCTAGTTCGATTGTTGAGAGCAGTCAGCTCGGAGGCGAGATATTCTTTTTCGTGTCTATCCTCAGCGATGTGTTGAAGCAGCAATTGTTGAGTATACAAACTCATTTCGAGTTGTGATGGAGGTTGAGCCGAAATTTGTCAGATGTGCCGAGGGAGATGTGGCCATCAAATTTCTTGTGATAATCATGGGGGCTTGACATGGGCGCTTTACCCAAAGAAATATTTTCCATGATTTGCAGAGTATCGCGAACAGGAGGAATGACGCTTTTGTGACTCACTTTCGCCAAATACTTGATGCGCATTGCATGATCAATAACTTTCGGAATCCATGGCATGAAAACTTTGACGTAGAATGGATGTTGAGCATAATCCTTTAGAATGTGCAGAAACATATCCTCAACATCGAAGATATATCGTTTGGAGATTGCATAGATGGCATTGCAATGAACATCTCAGATGGACTTATCTGTATTCATCCCAGCCAGAGAGTAAATTGTGTACGAGAGCATATGATAGAGCGTTTGATTCTCAAATGTTA
Organism: Triticum dicoccoides; assembly: GCF_002162155.2. Classification (NCBI taxonomy): domain Eukaryota; kingdom Viridiplantae; phylum Streptophyta; class Magnoliopsida; order Poales; family Poaceae; genus Triticum; species Triticum dicoccoides. The sequence goes on along the minus strand of NC_041380.1, from coordinate 236,200,179 downwards.
AGTGCTCGGGAATGGGAGGACCATTGTAGTCACGTATGTTTTCTTGATCCATAGTGCAACGGAAGGTTTCATCTGAAATGACATCAATGTTGTGCACCCGAATTTTAGTGCTTCCATGCTCAAAGCGAGGGAAATGGAAGTGAGAGACAAATTTTTTAAGTGCATTTGGTGCATTTGCCTTCGGACATCCACTCCATAATCCATTTTTGTGTTGTCAGATTCATCACCAGAGATATATAGAGTATCATGGAACTGAAGGATAATCTCTTTGTTCCAAGGATGATCAAATTCGAATATCTTGGTGAGGCATAAATCATCTAGATCTTGCATCAACTAATTGAAACAGCCAATGCTTTGCATCGTAGGGATGTTCAGGTATTCACACAAAAATAGCTCTCATAGAGAACCCGAGTATAATATATGGCATGTTCCTTGGTCCAGAAGCGACGTGATTCAGAAGTGCGTAGCCCAGCATATTGACTAGTTTGAAAGAAATTGGGATGTGTAATCCGACTAAAAAGAGGGCCTTTGGCACCAGCTCCAGTTAAGAACAATGGTAGTTCTTCACGAGGATAAGGATATGTGAGTTCGTCTTCTGGTGAAAGAAATTCATCGCCATATACAACAGAGTTAGTATGGCGAGGAGAAACTGATTTTTGCTCGGAGGGACCAACATCTTGCATTTTTGTCGTTGTGTCGACCGATAACTTAATGTGAGAGGGAGCTTGTTGCACAATGGTGGGAGCTACAGAGGAAGTAGGCATTGGAGCAGATTCTTTTTCTATGGGCATTGGGGCCAAATCAAGCATTGGAGGCGGTTGAGGTTCTTCCACTGGATTTTCTTGGTGTTGAATAGTTGGAGAAGCCGAAACATTTGGTGCATCAAGAGCCGGAGAAGCTTGGGGTTCGGAGTGAGGGATTTCACCTTCCTCAGAAACTCTGTGGTGGTACATCAGCTTGAACGAGGGAGGCCATAGGCACTGATTGTGCAGATGACTTTTCTGTCATAACATGAGGTACATAACATGAGGTACATTTTTATTTACAATCTTCTTTCGTTGCATCTTCTTCTACTGAGTAACTTGATCAATGTGGCCTCTGACCAGATCATTATATCCAGTCACATTTGCTTGATGTTCATCACAAACCTTGAGAACAATTTCATTGAGGTCCATGTGAAAACGTATCCTTCTATTGCGGAGGAGAGTCAAGGCATGATTGGTGTTCTTGCAGGATTCTTCGAGTGCTTTAATAATAATATTGGAAGAAGCAGCTTTCTTTAGACCATCAAGGTCATTTAGTTTGGCAATAAGATTATTGAATTCAACTGAATCTTCTCTCATGTCTTGAACAACAATAGTTGCCTGAGAAATAACTTCAGGAGGAATTGGCAAAGAGGCCACTTAACCATCAAAAGGATTGTGCACAAACTTATCAAGTTGTTCCATGATGAACACATGATTATAGTAGTGAGGGGCATTAGACTGTGCAACTGGTGCAGTTTGCACTGGTACTTGCTCAGAAGGAGGTTTAGAGGCCAAAGGCTGCATCAATTTCGGAGCAAACTTAGCAGCCTTCTCATTCGGAGTAGCGCTTGAGGAGCATTTTGATCGGTAGTAGGCGCCTTGATTTTCTTCACTTTAGGCTTGGGAATTTGTTCGGTTGGCTTAGCAGTACTCACAGGAGCATCAACAACCAAATCCTTCAAATTTATAGCATCTGGATGAGGAGTTGTATTCACATGCTCTTCATGGTGACTGTGGTAGCTGGAGCTTTCCTTGCAGAGATCTTCTTCGGTGGTGCTATTGGAACTTTACGAACCCGAAGACAGCACCATTGAGGTAGTGACATTCACTTGCTCGCTGGAGGCAGCAGAAACTTCTTCCTATGTGGGTGGAGGATCATCATCATCCGAAGAACCACTTGTGGCAATATCATCAGCTGGCTCAGCCATTTTCTTCTTTGGTGCAGTCTTTCGCCTTGATGTAGAAGCATTGGGATTATTCTTGCACTTAGATCGACCTTCAGATTACCTTTGACCTTGAGAACGTGAAGGTTTCCCTCTTCACGAGCGATTTTCTTTTGTTCTATCTTAGCTCATTTGTTGGCATTGCGCTGATGCATGGCAAGCTCACTGGGATAAGATTCGGGTGTGCGAAGAGAAGACTCATGAGCATCTGGTGGAGGCGATGATCTCTCCTGGGGATCACTTGGCTCTATGAGATGCAAAGTACTGCGCAAACCAAGGATGAACAAGTTCATGATTGAACCATTTGCGCACACAGTGGCGTCGAGTCCATTGCAGACGCCTATCTCTCTCCTCATTTGTTTCTCCTGGAATAGTGTTATGATTATCATGGGAGATGAATTTTGTCGTGTTTGTAATTGGTTGTCTGCACCCTTCTTCTTCTTTAGAGCATTCTCTTGTTGCTCATAGGCATTTTGCTCGGATCTCTCGTTTACTGGTTGATGGGCCTACCGTTGGGCCCTTTGCATTCGGAGCTTTGGACTCATTAGTTGTGCCCAACACAACATCGTCTCCATCAGCCATGCTCACTGGTCGAGCTGAATCCTCAACTAACTGCATTGACCTGTGAATACGAATATATCCGAGGGAAAATGGGGACAGGGTTACGAATGCTCACAACGAAGTTTTTGCGATAGAAAACGTTTTGAAAAAGAATTAGATGCAGACTTTCAGAAATGCTTCGAAAGAAATAAATGTGTAGAATGAACTAGTAGGTTCGAAGAAAATACTAGTTGACGTGGTAAGCATTCCGTTCGTACGAGACATTACACAAACCCTACATCTGAATAATTTCGGATGTGAGGGACAGCTACAAACCACATCCACACAAGTTACCTCTCAGTAAAAGATCTAAGAAATACGGTAAAATAGGTAATTTATACCGCAGACAAACTCGAACGTGATGAAAGGAAGGATGAGTTTGCACTACACATACGCTAGCTCGGTGATGTGCAGCAGCTACGGCGGTGCGGGGAAGAAGACGATCTATGGCAGCAAGGAATGACTCCGGCGACCTCTTTCCGGCAGCAAAGTGGCGAAGAAGGTCGACGTCGTTGAGCTTGAGGAGGAGCGGGCGGTAGGGTTTCGGAATGGGAAAGTGGCGAAGAGATGAAGTGAAACAGGGAAGGATAGCGATGCGGTATATATATATAATGTATATATATGCGAGGGGGAATAACCGCATCCGGTTAATATAATCGAACGGCTCACACAAGGAACTTTTGTGATTCAACGGATCCGATGAACTGGCAGTTGATGAAGAGCACGTGGAAACCTTCATAAAAGATCGTGGTCCTGACTTGGGCAGGAAACCCCAAATTTTGGACATCTTTCACAAAATAGATTAACTTCGGAACGAACCTTTAGCGTGGTCAAGGACACTAGATAAAGTTTTGTTACCAGATGAAATTTGAGCATTCACAACGGAACAACATAGAATGGAAGAGATAGAATAGAGGGAAAATAGGGTCCTAGGCATTTCACTCAGATAAAGAAACACAAACACACGAGAGAAAAGCTATGAGTGAAATACATACAGACTTAACACAGAATCCTTCAACCGAAAGGCAACTCAGCGAAGGAAAATTGTGGTGTTGTGACCCACCGTATAAGAACTGTATGACCCCCAGCGTCGCACAATTATCGTGGCACCCGGTTAGTCTAGTTCTTCGTTAATGTATTCACTCTTAGAAAGAAATTTTCACGTTGTTAAAAAATTCAAACTCTTCCAGTGTTGTGCACCCATTCCTTTTAAGATGTGGAAGTGTTGGTACGGGTGCCGAGTCCATCTTACTGCATGTTTGCGAACTCTAGGATATTTAGCTCACACCGTAATGCATAGAATCTTTTCTCATTGAGAGGCTTGGTGAAGATATTAGCAAGATTGTCTTCGGTATTGACATGACTGATAACAATATCCTCTCGAGCAACATGATCGTGAACAAAATGAAGTTTGATTGCAATATGCTTGGTGTGAGAATGCTGCACTGGATTGTGTATAATTTTGATCGCACTCTCATTGTCGCGGAATAAGGGGATCTTCTTGACTTTGATGCCATAATCCTTAAGAGTCTTCTTCATCCAAAATAATTGAGTGCAACACATGCTAGCAGCATATATTCGGCATTAGCCATAGAGAGAGAAACACAATTCTGCTTCCTTGACAACCAACATACCAAATATCTATCGAGCAAATGGCATGTCCCCAAAGTAGATTTCCTATCAACACGGTCACCTTCCCAATATAAGTCTGAATATCCAATGAGATCAAACTACGCTCCCTTTGGATACCATAAACCTAAGGTGGGGGTGTGAGCCAAATTTCTCAGAATGCGCTTGACCACTTGGTGATGCGATTCTTTTGGTGCAGCTTGAAAACGAGCACACATACAAACACTCAACATAATATCAGGTCTAGATGCACATAGGTAGAGAAGAGAACCAACCATCAAACAATAAGCTTTATGATCGTAATCTTTACCGTACACATCTAAATCCAGTAGACCATTCATGGGCATTAGAGTTTTGTGGCCCTTCATTTTGGAATCTTGCATTTTTTTAACTTCTTTAGAGATTCTCTTAGGTATTTCTCCTGAGATATGAAATGTCATTGTCATGTTGACGTATTTGCAGTCCAAGAAAGAACTTTAGTTCACCCATCATAGAGATTTGATATTTCTCGGACATCATTTTCCCGAATTCCAAGCTGCAAGCATTGTTAGTACAACCGAAAATAATATCATCCACATAGATTTGACACACAAAAATATCACCATCAACAACACGAGTGAAAAGAGTGGGATCAGTGGATCCTGGCTTGAATCATTTGCCGAGAAAAAACCTCTTCAAGGTGTCATGCCATGCTTGAGGGGCTTGCTTCAGCCCATATAGAGCCTTTTTCAACCTAAAAACTTTGTTAGGAAACTAAGGATTTTTCAAAGCCAGGTGGCTGCCTAACAAATACTTCCTCGTCAATTTCACCATTAAGGAAAGCACTTTTCACATCCATTTGATAAAAGCATGATATCGTTGTAGTTTGCATAAGCAAGAACAATACGAATTGCCTCAAGGCGTGCAACAGGCGCATATGTTTCACCGAAATCAATACCTTCTACCTGTGTATACCCTGGAGCGAGAAGACGTGCTTTGTTTGTAACAACGATGCCATTTTCATCTTGCTTATTTCAAAATATCCATTTGGTGCCGATGACATTGTGCTTCTTGGGATCCGGTTTGTGTCGGTGTTTTGGGAATGGGGGTCCCCAGACTTGCCTGCCTGCGGCCCACAGCGTGGCTCTGTGAGCGGGCCCGTATGGTCCATCTTCACCAGCAAGGACTCAAGACCCTCGCGAGGGGCCAAGCCTCGTGACGCGGATGACACAAGACCTCCTCGGGAGCGGCCTCACCGGGCTGGCTCGCGAGGGGTGGAGAGATCGAGGCCAGGCAAACCTCACGAGGTTCCAATGACGTGAGCCATGACGATCGAGACCAGGCGGGCGCCAGCGTGTACAGCGTCCTTGTTTCCTCTTTGGTGCTAAGGAGGCAAGAGCAAATGCAGAGTACCGAGGTGTCAAGCAAAGGTTTCCATATCGGTGCAACGAGACCAAGACTAGTAGGACGGCAAGACGGAGGTCGCCATGGAACCCAAGACGGCGTCACCACCAGAGCCTTTGGCAGGCGAAGACTACTTTTGTCACGATAAGCTGTACTAGTTGTCCCCTTTCGAATTGGCTGTTGTTGGCTCCCTTCCTGCTCAATATTTGGGGAGAGGACCAGGGCATCTATAAATAGGACTAAGCCACCACATTAGAGGGGGAGGATAGATTTGGACAACCACAAGTTCACCAAGCACAAGAACACCTCGCCTCAGGAGGTTGTTCTTCCCCTTGTGCTATTCATCCTCAGCCCAAGAGGCAATCCACCACCACCACACCGGAGTAGGGTATTACACCGCAATAGTGGCCCGAACCAGTATAAATCTTGTGTCCTTTGTGTTGCAAGTTCGTCGAGTTAGCCCTTGAGATCTTAGCGAAGCTAGGACGTGGATCGGTAGGGGGATCTTCGCGCGCACCCCAGTGTTCGAACCTTGAGGGTTTTGCCGGAACCCAAGATCCGACATTTGGTGTGACAGGTAGGGGTGCGCCGGAGTTTTCCTTCCGTTGGCTCACGCTCCACCATCTTCGCGCCCATTCCCCATGGTTGGCGCCACCCTTCCGGCTGGATCTACGAGTTCCCACAGTGGCGCTCCAGGGCTCTGAGTCCTTGCTCCCGCCTTGCGGCGGGTGCAATGGCCACCCAAGTTCAAGCCGGAGATGCCGCCGCGCTACGACGGCGCGGAGGACCCGACGGCTTTCCTGCTGGCGTATGAGGAGGCCGTCCTTAAGGCCGGGGGCGACGGCAAGGTCATGGCCAACTAGCTTCCCATGGCCCTCACTGGCGCACCGCGCACCTGGCTGCTCAACCTCCCCGGATCTGTAGGGGCATCTTGGGAGAAGTTGCGCGGCCTCGTCGCCGTGCGCTACGCGGCGCTGGCACACCGCCCGGTTGCGGCCCTCCTCGGCGGCTCACAAGCACCAGCCTCGGATCGTCATGTCAAGTTGTTCTTTCGCTAGATCGGCACCACTTCCAAGCGCCCGAGGGCTCCGCCGGGCTGGGCCGCGCCCGAGGCCGACCTCACCTTCGACCTAGGGGATCATCCCGCCTCCACCATCGGCTCGGGTGCGCTCCCAATGCTTTGCACGCCCACCATCTGCCACGTGTCCATCACCAAGACACTCATCGACGGTGGCGCCGGCCTCAACGTGCTCTCCGTCGAGGCCTTCAGCCTTCTTCACGTACCTCTCGAGCGGCTCCGCCCTAGCAAGCCTTTCTTAGGGGTTGGTGGAGGCTCTGCCCGCTCCCTGGGGCAGATCCACCTCCTCGTCACCTTCGGCACACGCGACAACTACCGCACCGAGCTCATCGACTTCGACATCACCCACATAGGCCTCCCATACAACGCCATCCTCGGGTACCAGGCCCTTGCTCAGTTCATGGCGGCGACCCATTCGGCCTACAACCTCATGAAGATTCCCGGGAGCAAGAGTGTCCTCACAGTAGTTGGGGACACTAAGGAAGCCTTGATGACACTCAAGCTCGCCCTCACGACCGCAGCAACAGCGCAGCCCACCCACGCGGATACCTCCAAGGCCAAGGGAGCCGCATCAACCAAGAAGAAGCAGTTTTTCACTCAGGACAAGGCAGAAACCAAGCGAGTGCCAGTTGAGGAGGACGGGTCCTTAGGGGAAACCTTTACATAGGCACCAACCTCGAGCCTGGTGAAGAGGAGGCGTTGGTGAAGTTCTTGCACGCAAACAAGGAAGTGTTTGCTTGGGAGCCCGATCAGCTGGTGGGGGTCCCAAGAGGGGTGATAGAGCACCACCTGAAGGTGTGCCCCAACGTACGCCTTGTGAAGCAGAAGGCGAGGCGGCAGTCCACGGAGAAGCAATCTTTCATCGTCCAAGAAACCCACAAGTTGGAGGCTGCGGGTGTCATTCACGAGGTTCGATACCCCGAGTGGCTGGCAAACCCTGTCGTCGTCCCCAAGAAAGGCGGGAAGGAGCGGATGTGCGTCGACTTCACCAACCTCAACAAGGCCTGCCCCCAAGATCCGTTCCCGCTTCCACGCATCGACCAGATCGTCGACTCCAATGCCGAGTGTGACTTGCTGTGCTTCCTGGATGCGTTCTCAGGATATCACCAGATCAAGATGGCGGTAGAAGATGTGGAGAAGACAGCCTTCCTGACCCCGTGTGGGGTGTACTGCTACACTTGCATGCCTTTCGGACTGGGCAACGCAGGCGCAACCTTCCAGTGGCTCATGCACATCACCTTAGGGCGGCAGCTCGGGAGAAACACGCAGGCCTACGTCGACGACATTGTGGTGAAGTCTCGGGAGCCGATAATCTTGATCCAAGATATGGAGGAGACTTTCGCAAGCCTACGCCAGGTGAACTTGCGACTTAACCCAGAGAAGTGTGTGTTTGGTGTCCCTTCCGGCAAGCTGCTGGATTTCCTCGTATCCCACAGAGGGATCGAGGCGAACCCAGAAAAGATCAAGGCCATTGAAGGCAGCCCACCGCAGACCCTCAAGGAAATGCAGAAGTTGGCTGGTCGGATGACTGCGTTGGGGCGCTTCATCTCCAAGCTGGGAGAGCGCGCCCTACCCTTCTTCAAGCTGATGAAGAAGAAGGGCATGTTCGAGTGGACCCCGGAGGCCGACCGAGCTTTTCAAGTCCTCAAGAGATACCTGACCAGCCCTCCAGTGATGGTGGTGCCACGTCCTCTCGAGCCCCTAGTGCTTTATCTTGCCGCCACCTCGTACACCGCCAGTGCGGCTCTGGTGGCGGTTCGAGAAGAGCACCAAGCCAAAGGCGCGTCGTGCCGAGCTACGCCACCAGCCGAGATGACGCAAGACCAGGAAGCTGCCTCAAGAGCCGTAGCAGCATCAACAGTGGACCAAGCTCGGCAGGACGCCGCCGCCGAGGTCCTGACAGGCGATCAAGCGTCGGGGGTTCCACTACCTCAGGAGATGCCCCAACTTCTGCAAGACACGAGCCTCACCAACGCGCCAGCTCTCGTCGAGCACCCGGTATACTTCGTCAGCACGGTGTTGCGGGATGCAAGAGCACGGTACCCCATGCCTCAAAAGCTCCTACTTGCGCTCCTGGTGGCCTCGCATAAGCTGTGGCACTACTTCCAAGGCCACCCCATCAAGGTCGTCTCAGCCTACCCACTGGAGAGGGTGCTCAGGAGCCCCAACTCCACCGGGAGGGTCACCGAGTGGAACATCGAGCTGTAGGCATTCCAGTTGGAGTTCAGCACCACCAGGGTCATCAAGGGGGCCGCGTTCGCCGATTTTGTGGCCGAATCGACAGACGCCCCGGCGCTTGAAATAGGCGAGGACCGGTCCCTCTCGCCGGGAAGTGGGGTGCCCCATGACTGGGTCATGTATTTCGATGGTGCCATTGCGTGCAAAGGCGCGGGAGCTGGAGCAGTGCTCATCTCGCCCACTCAGGACTAGCTCTACTACGCCGTGCAGCTCTGCTTCCAGCAAGGCGAGAAGGTCTCCAACAACATTGCAGAATACGAAGGCCTCATAGCCGGCCTGAAGGCTGCGGCGGCACTGGGGGTGAAGCATCTCACCATTAGGGGCGACTCGCAGCTCCTCGTCAACTTATCCAACAAGGTATACGAGCCGAAGGACGAACACATGGAGGCATACCTCGTGGAAGTACGCAAGATGGAGAAGCAGTTCCTAGGCCTGGAGTTGCAGCACGTGCCCCGAGGAACCAACAAGGAAGCTGACGACATCGCTAGAAGGGCATCCAAGCGACAGCCCCAAGAGCCTGGCGTCTTCGAGGAGTGGCTCTTCAAGCCATCGGCGACACCACCGCTTTCAAGGACAGTGCAACCTCGAGAGGAGCTCCCGCAGCCACCTGCTGCAGGAGCCCTAGCCTGTGGCCCGACTTCGGGAGCACGTCTACTCTTGGCGCTCGAGCCCCAGGAGGGATGCTGGACCAAGGAACTCAAGGAATACCTGATGCAAGGGACACTGCCAGAGAAGGAGGAGGACACAGAGCGTGTGGCCCGGCAAGCCACAGCGTACTGCATCCAGGACGGTGAGTTATACGAGAAGCGGCCCAATGATGTTTCACTGCATTGCATCTCCAGGGAACAGGCGAAGGAGCTGCTAGCCGACATACACTGCGGGGAGTGCGGACACCACTCGTCGTCACGAACCCTCATCCGCAAGGCATTCCGCAATGGATTCTACTGGCCTACGGCGCTCAATGACGCAACTGAGCTGGTGAAGTCCTGTGAGGCCTGCCAATTCCACGCCAAGCAGATCCATCAGCCAGCTCAGGGCCTCCAAACCATTCCACTCTCGTGGTCATTCACAGTCTGGGGACTAGATATCCTGGGCCCATTCCCTTGGGCGCCTGGGGGCTATCGATACCTCTACGTCGCCATCGACAAGTTCTCTAAGTGGGCGAAGGTGGAAGCTGTTCGCACCATCTCAGCTGGCTCTATGGTCAAGTTCATCAAGGGTCTCGTGAACTATTTCGGGGTCCCCAACCGCATCATCACCGATAATGGTTCGCAGTTCACCAGTGATCTCTTTAAAACGTACTGTGCTAACCTTGGAACGCAGATCTGCTACGCTTCGGTAGCGCATCCCCGGAGCAATGGTCAAGCCGAACGCACCAACGCAGAGGTCCTGAGAGGCCTCAAGACCAGGACCTTCAAGAAGAAGCTCAAAGCCTATGACAGGGGCTAGCACGGCGAGCTCCAGTCTGTGTTGTGGTCAATCCGCACCACCGCCACCAAGCCAATGGGCGAGACTCCATTCTTCCTCGTCTATGGAGCAGAAGCTATCCTCCCTCACAAGGTCAAGCATCGCTCCACATGGGTCCTGGCATTTGATGAGATGCAGCAGGACACCACGCGGGGAATGGACCTCGTGCTGGGGGAGGAACGCCGCCACGAAGTTGCACTACGGGCGGCAAGATACTAGAAGGCGCTGCGGCGGTACAACTGTCGCAGCGTCCGCTCCAGGACCCTCGAGGCGGGTGCTCTCCAGGGAAGGGCTGCATAAGCTCTCACCCATGTGGGAGGGCCTGTTCAAGGTCACCCATGTCTCCAGGCCTGGCACCACGCGCCTGGAGACGCAGGACGGGTACCCATCCAAAACGCCTAGAACATCCACCACCTCCGGAAGTTCTACCCATGAAGAAAGGCCCAGCGCTTGTGAAGAAGGCCCAGTGCCTGTGAAGATCGCCACCCGTGTCACTCTCACGTAATAATGAGTGGGCTGTACACACCCCGGAGTCTGAGGAGTGCCGGCCTCGGGCCTCGGGGGCTCCCTCCCACGTCCAAGTGGCAGCACTTAGCTCCACGCTGGTGAGAAGACTTGAAGACTAGACTAGGTGCCGGACGCGGCTTTTCATTTGCTTTCCGTAGTTAGCTCGCCCTCTTTCTATTGAAATTTGCTTTTGGAGTTCTTTTCTGATTTGGTGATGTCGCCTTTTATCGCTGTTTCTGGCTCTAGTTTAACCTGCACTCTCTCTCTCTCGCACACCTCGCGAGCATTTTTCCTTTCCCCCTTTCTCTGCCTTTTGACTATTTTTTCGTGAGGCATCCTTGTTCGAGCCCACAAGCTGGCGCACCTCTCATAATTCATGCCCCTCCGGTACCGCTATACGAACCACTGGGTCAAGGGTCACGTGAACGATAAGCCTCTTAGCGAGCCTCCTAACGAGTTTTTCGCAGCTCCCTAGCACCCGCCAAGTCAAGGAAGGCCTTCACAGGCACTAGGAAGCAATACCCTTGTGAATAGGAGGCTGCCCCAAACGTACCAAGCTAAGTTACCTCTACACAAAATAACGACACAGCACAGAAACAACAAACATAGCACAATGATTGAGATCATAGTTCGATACACGCCCCTCCAGTGCCCATTCTGGTTTCTTTTTGACGCGGAAAGGAAAGGAAGAACAAAATAAAAGTGGCGCCTGCCCCTATAGCAGTCCACGGGGCAGGCTCCTGGCGCCGTCCTGAGCTCAGCCGGACCCCTCCTCGCACTTCACGGAGGCGCGGTGACAAGACGACCCGCTACTGCCTTCGAAGCGGGCACGGTGGCGTAGCGGATGGTCATAACCACCACTGCTGGAGCTATCGCCGGGGGAGGAGCCGCCATAGCTGGATGAGACGCGGTCAACACCAAGGGCGGGTTCACCCTCATCCTCTTCACGATCGTCGCCGAGGCCGAGCACCTCCTCGCCATCGTTCACCTCGGGGCAGCACCAGGCACGGCGACCATCTTCCCCAAACACCCTCACATAGAGGGTCGCATCACCATCATACCTAAAATGGAGGCTGCACTGCCTGCCCAGGCCGCGCACGTGGGCGAACGTCTGCCAACTGCGGGCTAGAGCTATATTGCCCACGGCAGAGACCTCGACCGCGACCCAAGAAGCCCTGCTGCAGCAACCGTCCACCTACAGCCAGAGCCCGCATGGACCAGAGGCTGGCAGCTCGTCGACGAAGAAACGCGGGAGCTGAAGCCAGTTGCTGGCCGGGTTCTCCGACCAGACGACGAACTCCGGCAGCACCTCCGCCGAGTGGAAGCGCGGCCGGGGAGGCCGCGCAACCATGGCACGTCTCCCTTCATCAACAGGGCTGCCGTGACCGGAGCGACCCCGGCCACGCGCAGCGGCGCCACCGGGAGAACGTGGGGCCGTGGTGGGGGTCGTGGTGTGCTTGCGGGGACGACCGCGTCCACGCTTGGGCGCGGAGAGCAGGGGCCCTCGCGAGGGGCCTTCCCCTTCTCCGCGGTAGAGAACCTCCTCAACGGCTCCATTGGTGGCGGTGATGGAGCAAAGGGGGAGAAGCAAGGGGAATGGGAAGAGAGGGGCGACGGGGGCTCCGCCCCCTCCCATTTATAGCAGGAGAAGGCCAACCAGCGCCCCCCATGATCGCAGGTAATGATGGTTTTTCCTTGCATGTCGCAAGGACTTGTCAAGTCCGGAAGTTGCCGAGGCGGCGTGGGGAAGCGTAGACGCCCACGCCCAATCAACCGCCACGCATCGACCAAGGCCGCAGGCTATTGGGGCCCGTGGCACTCCGCACTTGACCTTTGGCTTCGCCTTGAAGCCAAGCCCGAGCGCGCCTTGGGCCCGGGGGCTACTGTTGGCGTTCTGGGAATGGGGATCCCCAGACTTACCTGCCTGCGGCCCACAGCATGGCTCTGCGAGCGGGCCCATACGGTCCATCTTCACCAGCAAGGACTCAAGACCCTCGCGAGGGGCCAAGCCTCGCGAGGCGGACGACATAAGACCTCCTCGGGAGCGGCCTCACCGGGTTGGCTCACGAGGGGCAGAGAGGTCGAGGCCAGGCAAACCTCGCAAGGTTCCAATGACATGAGCCATGACGATCAAGACCAGGCGGGCGCCAGGCAGGCGCCAGCGTGCATAGTGTCCTTGTTGCCTATTTGGTGCTAAGGAGGCAAGCGCAAACGCAGAGTACCGAGACGTCAAGCAAAGGTTTCGATATCGGTGAAACGAGACCAAGACCAGCAGGACGGCAAGACGGAGGTCACCATGGAGCCCAAGACGGCGTCACCACCAGAGCCTTTGGCAGGCGAAGACTACTTTTGTCAGGATAAGCAGTACTAGTTGTCCCCTTTCGAATTGACCGTTGTTGGAGCCCTTCTCGCTCAATATTTGGGGAGAGGACCAGGGCATCTATAAATAGGACTAAGCCACCACATTAGAGGGGGGGACAGATCTAGACAACCACAAGTTCACCAAGCACAAGAACACCTCGCCTCAGGAGGTTGTTCTTCCCCTTGTACTATTCATCCTCAGCCCAAGAGGCAATCCACCACCAACACACTGGAGTAGGGTATTACACCGCAAAGGAGGCCCAAACCAGTATAAATCTTGTGTCCTTTGTGTTGCAAGTTCATCGAGTTAGTCCTTGAGATCTCAGCGAAGCTAGGACGTGGATCGGTAGGGGGAGATCTTCGTGCGCACCCAAGTGTTCGAACCTTGAGGGTTTTGCCGGAACCCGAGATCCGACAGTTTGTGAACCAATTTCCAAACATCATTCAGTTCGAATTGCACCAACTCCTCTTGCATGGCATTCATCCAATCGGGATCATTCATGGCTTCTTCATATTTGGTAGGTTATGCCAATGAGACAAAGGAGAAACTGCCATAGTAATTAGCCAAAGGAGTGCGAGAACGAGTTGTGGGTCAATAACCTCGAGATCTTCGAGAATTAATGAAGGATCAAATGGATTAGCCACTCGTGGGTGAGGATTTTCATCTTGAAGATCATTTTCATTTTCCATAGCATCAACATTGGGATTAGCATTTGTATGCAATTTCCATCGGGATTGCCATTGGCATTTGCATTCTAGTTGCCATTTTTGTTTGGAGTGGCATGTTCTTCAAAAGTGGCTTGGCGAGTACTGCTTCAAGTCATGGGGGCATCATCATCGGAAGAGTCAGGTACATTTCGTTCAACTGCCTTGACGCTCCCAATGGCCATTTGCCGAATAGCATCCGAAATCGATGGTTCATCTATCATATTAGGCAGGTGCTCCTTTTCGGAGCCATTAGATTCATTAAACTGCACATTTACCATTTCCATAACTTCCCCATGGTGAGAGTTATAGACACGATAAGTATGCGAGTTCGAGCCATAACCAAGAAGAAAACCTTCATGTGCCTTAGGTGCAAACTTGGAATTATGATTCATGTCATGAATGTAGCAAGGTGCACCAAAAACACATAAATAAGAAACATTTGCTTTCTTGCTAGTGATAAGCTCAGATGAAGTTTTCTTAAGGAACTTTTGAAGATAAACACGATTCACAAGATGACAAGCAGTGTTAATAGCATCAGCCCAAAAGCAAATAGGAGTTTTATACTCACTGAGAATTGTTCTCGCCATTTCGATGAGAGTTCTATTCTTTCGCTCAACAACTCCATTCTGTTGTGGAGTGTATGTGGCAGAAAACTCATGATTAATACCATTTTCATCGAGAAAATCTTCGATATGAGTATATTTGAACTCAGTAACATTGTTTCTTCTGACATGCTTAATTCACACATCATATTCATTATGGGCCTTCTTAGCGAATCTTTTGAAGATGTCTTGGGTGCAGGTTTTGTCTCCGAGAAAGAATACCAAGTGTAATGAGAGAAATCATCAACAATAACCAGACCATAATGACTGCCTCCAAAACTTGCATAGTTCTGTCGTCTGAATAAATCCATATGAAGAATTTCCAGAGGTCTTTTCATGGTCATAACAGTTTTCGATGAGTGATGCTTCTTGGCCAATTTACCGGCTTCACACGTAGCACAGAGACGATTCTTGTTGAATTTTACATCAGGAATGCCACGAAGATGATTTTTCTTCATGAGAGTCTGTAAATTTCTCATACTTGCATGACCAAGTCTTTAGTGCCACAGCCATCCTTCGGTTGCTTTTGCAAGCAAACAAGTTTGGACTGAGGGACCCTTAGAGAAATCCACAATATATAAATCACCCTTTCTATTTCCTTTGAAGACAAAAAAATTGTCAGAGTCCATAAAGACAATGCATTTGGATATAGAGAATAGAACTAGCATGCCTAGATCACAAAGCTTGCCAACTGACATGAGATTGAATCCAAGAGACTAAACAAGTAAAATATCATCAATGGACTTGTCTTTGGATATAGAAATTTTAGCTAACCCAATTACCTTTCCTTTGTTGTTGTCACCAAAAGTAATATACTTCAGAGATGAAGCTGATAAGTTGGGGGCGACAAATAACGACTTGTCTCCGGTCATATGACTACTGCATCCACTATCCATTATCCATTCGGATATAGAAGAATTAGGCTTTCTTAACCACCCACATCTTTGCATGTGGCTTCGAAACAAATGAACGAGCAGGATATGATTTCCTTCGGTAACCATAATTGTTGCTCGAGGAAGTACGAGCATAACCGAAAGAATAGGCATTAAAATTCTTTCCCGGCGAATGAGTGTAGGGGTTGACTGAGGTAAGCATGTACTCACTCTATCTAACTTCTTTAGGGAAGTAACGAGCATTTTCTACCTGCATGGTTAGTCGAGTAGTAACAGGTAAAGCTTCGATAGTTTTCCGAGGCACCTACATAGCTTTCTTTGGGGGGGGGGGGCATTCCTACTGTTTGGTCCAACATAGCAAGCAAGAGCCTCACCATGTTGGTTTTTGAACAACTTATACTTATCCAGAGAATCATCATCAGAATATTCAAGCCCGAAAGCAAAGCTGGATCGAGCGTTTTTCTCTTGGCAGGCACCCACATAGTACGAGGATATTTATCAGGTTCCCAGTAGGAGCCATTTTCATTCAGTTTCTTTTCGAAATTGATACCTTCTTTCCTGGGATTTTTGTAAAGAATGGATTTCTTCATAACGTCACAATGGGTTGATTTCCTTTGAGAGATTTGAACATTCTTGTCTGAAGAAGATCCTTCAACCTAGCATTTTCATCAGACATAGAACCATTTTCCTTGACAGAGGGGTTATTACTCACAGAAGATTCTTCATTTGATTCAACATTGGTTCCTTCAAGGCATTTTAGGCAAGGTGGTATGAATACTTTGGGTTTCTCTTTGAGTTGTTGGGTGGGAAGAGAATTTTCTCTGATCAAATCATAATGAGCCTCTCTCAGCGACTCGAGGTCAAGTTTCCTTTTCAGGTAATCATAAGTCAATCCCGCATGGTCATACGAGAGAAAATCATGTCGATTTGATAGTTCTTCCATTCATGACAAAAGATCGGAGTGCTCTTCTGTTAATGACTGATTTTTCTCCATCTCCTCAACCAATAACCCTTCAGATTTCCTGAGGGTTTTCTCAATTTTCTCAAGAAAGATTTGTTGCATATGAGAAATTTTGATCTATTTAGCATGGTCATCTTCATCCAAAGAATGTTGATCACTGGAGTAAACCTTGTGATGTTTGGAGGATACCTTTTCTTTCGAGGCTTTGGCCATGAAGCAGTAGGCAGGAGATTCATCATCGCTTGAACGATTCTCGAAGAAGTTTGATGCAAGGGAGGAAGCATAAGCTATGTCAGCCATGCCGGCGTCGGAATCCTCATTAGATTCGTCAGCTTCTCCGGAGTCAGATGATTCTTCTTCATCGGAGTCCATTTCCTTGCCGATGGACGCCTTGGCCTTGCGATAGGTATTATTGCGGCCGAAGGAGGACTTGTAAGGTTCCTTGAGGAAGATCTTGATGAGGACTTTGAGGAGGAGTTTTCCTTCTTCTTGAAGAACTTCTTCATTTTCTTATCATCATCGGAGTCGTAGTTCTTGCTCTTGCCTTTGCCATGGTGGTTTCCTCAATCATATCTTCCACTGGCATGGATTTCAGCTTCCCAGAGAAGAGTCCGAAATGAAATGCCTTGGATTTTTGCACTTGAAGCAGGTGTAATCTCCAGTAGGTTTTGATGAAGAATTTGAATCACCGGAGTTGTTGGATCCTTTCTTCTGGAACTGGTTCTTCCTGTGAAGATGCTAGAATCTTTTTGTGATCAATGTGATATCTTTGCTGATCCTTTTTGGGTCATCTAAATCTTCTTCATGATTTCCTTCTGAGGAAGAATCATCCATAGCCATGAGAGCATGACTTTTGTGGTGACTTGAGCCTTAGAGATCTCTTTTTTCTTCTTCTTATTCCTCGTGAGTGTTTAGCCTTTCCATGATATCAACAGAGTCGAGATATTTGAAATCAGCTCGTTCCCTTATCATCAGAACCAGAGTGTCGAATGAACTGTCAAGAGATCGGAGCAATTTCTTCACAACTTCATGATCAGTGATGTCTTTGGCGCTGAGACCTTGCAACTCATTTGCAATGTCACTCATACCATCGAATTTTTTCTTGTAGCTTTCATTTCCTATGCGCTTGAACTGATTGAACTTCTCTCGAAGAGTATCAATGCAAGATTATTTCTGAGTTGAAACACCCTCATTAATCTTCTCGGGAATGTCCCACAATTCCTTCACAGTTTCACACTAACGATAGCGAAGAAATTGAGCATGAGAGAGATGGCCACCCATTTCATGTTTGGCTTGAGCGTCCAACTGAATAAGTCTCTTCTCACGGTCAGTGGGGACCTTGGGTACTTCAATCATGACTCCATTCTGCACCACATTCCACATATCATCATCAATAGCTTAGAGACGGGTCTTCATCTTCTCCTTCCAGAAGGGATAGTATGTCCCATCGAGGATGGGAATCTTGAGGTGTGACTTGTAGCTCACTAAAGACATACTTAAACTCCAAGGTGGTTAGACCAAAATGAGCAGAGTGAAGGAGTACCTTGCTCTGATATCAATTGTAGGAATGAAGTATGTCTACCAGAGGGGGTGAATGGGAGTTCTAAAATTTCTTTCGGAAAAGACAAAACTCTCGGAACCCAGCACCGGAGCGAATGTAAACAGAGTACAGTGAGCAAATGCAACTTAACAAATGGAAACTAAATGCATGCATCAAGGGAAATCACATGATAGATACATTTCTAATGTAAAGGGAAGATAAAGGGGTAATCAGTGATGCTCGATGGCAACAACGAATTTGGTAGACCAGTTCGTCCTTCTGCAGAACGACTACGTCTGGTTGGAGGGGTTGTGACTCAACATGGAAGATAAACTCTCTTCGCCCTATTCTCCTCAATATTTGGTTCGTCAACCAATGTTGATCACTCATGGTATATACTTGAGGTGATCTCCAAACCTTTACAGACTTCTCCTTCGAGAACCACAATCACTCTTGGTCTCTGAAGAAATTCACACCTAACCATCTAGAGAGTTTGCTACTGTCAAGAGTAATAGGTGGAGCGTACTGGACTTAGATTTGAGTGATGTTGAACCACTATCTAATTTTTCGGCTCTAGGGATTTTCTCTCGGTGGATTTTCAACTCAAATCACTCAAGAGAGGGGGTTGCTCAACAATCTTCGCACAATGAAACGGAGCAGCCACCAGACAACACCGGCGCGGGGTGGCTATTTATAGCCACAACCTTCCCTGTTGGGAAATGACCATTTTTGACATGCAGTCCAGCCAATGGCCAACCGAGACATTCGCAACGATCGGATTTTTGGACCAATGGTAACATTACTTGCAGAACAAGTAATGCTAACTCCTTGGTCAGAGATAAATCTCTCGCAGCGAAGAAGATCACAGTCTCTTGCTAGCAAGTATTTTCTCGGAACACAAAGACATTTCTCTCCCAACTTTCATAGGATTTTGATTTAGCATCAGAGAATCAAAGTTCCAACGCTACACTCCTCTAAATAGTACGGTGGTCCTGTGACTCAATAAAGAGAAGAGAAACAATGAAATAAATGCTACGTCTTCATTTCATCTTCAATCTTCTCGGTCGCAGTCACTTCCTTCAGACATGCACCGAACCAATTGCTTCACGTCAGCAATTTTTGAGGGATCAATCTTGTTATTATAATCTTCGGTGATAACCTTCACTACCATGCAGGGGATTATCTTCACTGTTTGAATCAAACTCCTCTTGATTCAAGGGACCTGATACTCTATGTGCACTAGCAAACATATAAGTCACATATTGTTTATGTCAACAAACTCAAAAATGTAAGGAGGCAAATTATTGCACCAACAGCGCCCACGGCAAGTACGTGCCCCGATAAGTTCCTAAAGCACATGGGAAGTAAACTATGCGGATACAAGAAACGAGCAAGGAAGATATGCACTTGTTCATTTGAGCTTGACAAAAGCAAATGGGTTTTCACTACAAGATAACTCGATTACATTTTCTTAGCCCTTTTTCCCAGGGTTGACATTGAGTGCAATTCAGGGAAAAGGGGCACCTAGGCAAAGCACTCCCGGCAGGCCAGATGATGGTGTTGCCGGTGCTCAGTGGGAGTCAGGGTTGTTGTCCTCCGTCTTGACGCCTGGAGACCCACCGTCGTTGTCTTCACCATTTGTGTCCTCCTCGTCACTATTTCTCGAGGAGGACGCTTTGCTATTGCTCGAGCTCTCCACACAGCATCCCATGTGAGCTCATGGTATGCCAAAGAACTTCATGACAAGCATGTCAGATTCAACTAGCTTGAAGTGAGTAGGTGCCCTGGTCCAAGACAATACGCGCAGGCAAAGGATTTGCACCCGCGCGTGAAGTACATGATGTCGTTGGCGGAGAATTCAACGTTCACCCAATTGGCGCCATTGCAGCAATCTTCCATGTGTAGGCACAGCCCGAGCAGCGGGTCGACCTCCAGAACCCTAGCAAAGAGGTAAGAGAGCCGCAGTAGGCTTCATGGTGGAGCGCGCAGCTCCAAAACAAATTCAAGTGTTGTGTCTTCCATATGGCCTTCCATCGGGAGGGAAGCAGCAAGAGGGGGGATGAAAAGTGCTATACTACGGCCACCCTAGCCCCGAGCGCCGCACTATCCATGTCCCCAGCCTGCAGCCCTACCACGAGCATTGGAACCGGCCTCTATGACCGTAGTTGAAGCAGAAGCGTGTTGCCAGGGAGAAGCCCTTACCACGGCGGCTGATACGCGACCATGACCTCTCCCTCCCGCCATGGCAGCAGCCTAAGCGAGGGGCAAGGGTGGAAGAGGTAGAGAATGAAGAATATCGGAAGGTTGGAGTGATGAGTAGGGCATGAGCATCGCCTTTCGTGGCATCCCCCTTTATATAGGCGAGGGCATAGGGGCTGGCTCTGCCCCGTTCTAGGGCAACTGCCCCGTTCCACCAATCTTGCGCTCGATACCACTAGTCACGCGCATTACTCCAATGACCGTCCAAGCTCCCCAATCCAACGCCCTGCCTCCTTTTCGTTGTGCACTACCTTCATGACTGCCTCTCTCCACCATCCCCATGCTCTGTGCATAACACACGTCATGGGGGAGCTACGATAAAGGGGGAAGTGATGGCAGAAATGGCAGTTACTCTTTACCACGTGTGGCCACGTGTTCGACCGGGCCAGACTCAACGGTGCTTTATGCATGGGCCCGCATCTGGTTCGAGCGCTCGGACGATGAAAGCCTGCACGACGGTGAGAGTCACTAAAGGGGTAGCCAGAATCAAACACAAGTTAATGAAGAAGCAAGGAAAATTCAAGGGATGAAGGCCATCACCGTGACAGGGGCCTCGCCTCCATGTGTCTGTGCATTGTTAGGGCCTAGCACAATGACGCATTAGTAGCGCGTGTGGCCCAGGCCCGGGGGCTCCTGTCGGTGTATAAAACACGGGTGTATTATACCCTGACTTATGCACAGATGAATTGTTAATATTCTATTAATCAAAGAAGCTACAAACTCAGAGAAGCCGCTCTTCGTGAGATGAAGGAGCACATTAAGAAGACAAGACCCAAAATCAACTTGGCTCCAGCAAAAGAACGAGCCAAGTACCAGAAGCAGCCCTTTGCCGGCGACACAGACTCGGCAAGGCCCAGCAATTTCCATTGCCAGCAAGCCCCACCCTTGCCAACTGACAGCTAGTGACTAATCAGTGAGGTGTCGAGCCCACAGGTAGTTAGGTGAGGCTTGCCGGACACGTGTCAGCACACTAGAGGGATTTTTACCTCTATTGACACCCATCTGGGTGGCGTGTCAAGATAATAGGAGTTAACCAGCTAGAGCGGTGCGACAGCCTTGCCGGGGCTTCTCCTCCTCTTGACACCTAGCAGTGCATTTAAAGCTCTTTGTCTTAACTAGAAAAGTTAGGTATGATAGCATCGTTTGCTGTCTAATCACTAGATAAAGACTATTTTTCCACTTTGGTAACCCCTTAAGCTATAAAAGGAGGGCCATGGCAACCTGGACAAGGGTTTGAACCTAGCAGAAATCCATGCACACTTGCATGCGTGGCCTCCCTCTCCTTGCATCTTGTCGGGGGAGAGCGCTCCTTGTACTTGTCCTTACACACGACCAAATACACCAAGGCAGGAGTAGGGTATTACACCTCAACAGTGACCCGAACCTGGGTAAAGATCCATGTGCCCTCCATCATTCCTGCTCTTTGCATTGAGTGTCTCCCCTTGCCAAACCAGCAAAGGGGCTCGTTGGCCCCATAGATCGCGATCCACCCCGACACTATGCTTCCACAACTTGACTTTAAAATATTTGGTTTGGAGACCATCAAAGATCACTATGTGCATGATGTTGAATTTAAAGATGTAATGCAAAATTATAAAGAAGGTAGACCATGGAACAAGTTTGTCATTAATAATGGATTTGTGTTCCGTGCTAACTAGCCATGCATTCCAGCTAGCTCCGTTTGTCTTTTGTTGTTGCAGGAGGCGCATGGAGGAGGATTAATGGGACACTTTCTCGTGAAGAAGACGGATGATTTACTTGCTGCACATTCATTTTGGGGAAATATAAGACAGGATGTTGAGCATTTTGTTGCTCGCGGCACTACATGTCAAAAAGCTAAGTCACGACTCAATCCTCATGGTTTATATTTGCCTTTGCCTGTACCTAGTGTTCCATGGGAGGACATATCTATATACTTTGTTTTAGGTTTACCTTGAACAAAGAAGGGGAGGGATAGCATATTTGTTGTCATGGATAGATTTTTGAAAATGGTACACGTTATACTATGTCATAAAAGCGATGTTGCTGCCAATGTTCTTGATTTGTTCTTTCATGAAATTATTTGCTTGCATGGTGTGCCAAATAATATTGTTTCAGATCGTGATACTAAATTTCTTAGCGACTTTTGGATATGCTTGTGGGCTATGCTTTTCAGTACTACATGTCACCCCCAAACTGATGGACAACTGAAGTAATCAATAGAACATTGTATACTATGCTTAGGGATGTTTTGAAGAATAACCTTAAAATGCGGGAAGAATGCTTGCCTCATATTGAATTTTCTTATAATCATTCACTGCATTATACTACTAAGATGTGCCCTTATGAAATTGTGTATGGTTTCCTACCATGTGCACCATTGATTTGTTGCCTCTTCCATCTTCAAAGAAAGTTAGTTTTGATGCTAAACTACATGCTGAATTGATCTTAAAAATGCATGAGTTAACTAAGGAACACTGGGGTAGGATCAAGCATGGACATGAAGGCGCGCGTGAATGGAACCAGAACATCGTTTCTAATGGAGTTTTAAGCACTTTGAAGCCCACATGAGGACATACGAGGACATGGAAGAAATATACAAGACGTCCTTTCATAAATTTTGTCCATAGCTTATTATAGGTATTGCACCACCTTATTTTGGATCAAGCCCATGTAATTTCGAAATACTACTTCATAGGTTGGTTTTAGAGTCCGTATTGTAGGGGAAACAACTTAGGAGGTGTTTTAGTCCCACCTTACCAAGGGTGGATGAAATCCCCTCCCTTTCCCCCTATAAATACAACCCTTAAGGCACCATTTAGACTTGGGTTTTGTTTAGATTAAAGTTCGCCATAGCTGCAACTCGTATCCTTCATTTGTGTTCAATGACCAGACCTAGACGTCATAGAACCCCACTTGAATAATAAAGCTTTCCTCTTACATTAGCAATACCCAGATTGGAATCTCAGTTTCTTGCTTGTTCTTCGTTTCCCTGCAGGAAATAGACCCTCGTGGTCAAGTTGATCATGCTCCGGCATGGTCAATAACCTCTCATAGTTGGTTTAGCGACTGCTAAGGCGCGACGCCTTCACATGTTCGTAGTCGGATCATCAAAGTCGACTTCCAACAAAACGATAGCAACCATCTCATCGAAAGGCGGGACACCTTTGCTTCTATCAGGTGGTAGAGGGGTCATGCATTTAGAAACCAAAACGTGACCCTTGCAAACCGACACAAATGGTACAGCACCTGCATCCTCACAAAACTCTCTCAAATCAGATTTTGTGGCTACACTGGTACAATGAGGTGCTATACAAACGGTTTTTAACCCCTTTCTAGGACGGCATTTTAAACCGTCACCTAGTGAGTGTGGGTGACAGGGGGTCTTTCCCATACAACCCAGAAACCATCGGGGGTAGGGAGTAAGAATGCATACGTTTTCTAGAACAAAGTGGATGCGATGACCGCACCTATCCCAAATGTGATTCTTCACACAACTGTTTGGGATATATCTAATATCCCAAATGCTCCGTCCTTGTTACTCATTTGTGCTGGCATTACCATCACACTCGATATTCTATGGTGCTACATTTACGATGCGCGGCCCATCACAAACAGTTCACGATTATAGAATGTGTATGATAAGCAAATAATCACACACATTTACTTTTCCCGAACCGTATGTGTAACTAATTAAGAAGATTAGCTAATCATCATACGACTGTCGAATAGGATTACGAAATGTTAGACCGTCGTAACAGTATTGTACATGATAACTATCGCACACGCTATTATGTGGTGCAACGTTTATGATGCGTACCACATAAGAAACAATTCATGATTATAAATCATGTACGATAAGGCAACTATCACAAACAGTTAGTTTGCCCGCGCCATTTGTGATATTGTCTGACATCACACGTGCTTTGCAAACGGCAACTGCATGCATGCTCGCACATGTTTCCTCTCTGTGAACCATGTCGAATTATGGTGTATATCACACACGTTTGTGTTTTACCGAATGTGTGCGCCGTAATGACCTGTAGAGCGTAATTTCACCCTAATTCAATTGCTACTATTTTAAGTTGTACCAAATTTGAATTTGAAAGTATGCTATGGCTTTATTCATATCCATCAGGTTCAAACAACCAATGCATTATTTGATTCACAGGTACATATGTTCAACAATTACATAAGCACCAAATAAAGAATGATGAGCTACAGTTGTATACTTGTACTATTAAAGACAGAAAAGAAAGAGGCGAAATATATTCTGGTTGCTGATCAAGGGAAGAGGAATGCCCATATTGTGCCCTCCTTCATGTAGAAGGCACGCATGACTCTAGTTCAACCCCTTGTGATGGCCGACCGCCCATCCTTCACTGTCTTCATGAGCACATCTAGATAGTCATCGTGTTTTGGTAGAAATAATTTAACCTTTGCATGCCCACCAATCATGTAGTTTGAGAGGTAATCTTAAGTAAACAACTTTGGGAACCACGTCAAAGGAAAAGATTCAGACATTGTCATCTAACACAACTCATTATGGGCAGTAAAAAGAAGGATGCAAAGTTCATACCATCCTGCAGTTTGATGTTGTCTTGGATAAAGAGTAAACAAATAGTTTAGTTGTCATCTTTTGACCCATTTTGCAAACAATCTTTATCAGCTTCCTCACATGATGTTGGTTCATCAATATCTCATTGCCCCATATACAAAAAGGGTCGAAGTGCGGATCTTTACTAATGACATATGTACCTAAAAGCACCAAGTTAATATTAGAAGCTAAACAACAATTGCACAATGACGTAGTACAACACTCCCTTTGTCCCATTATATAATATCTTATAACATCCAATATACTCACATAGTGGATGCATTAACATCTTATATTATGGGCCGGAGGGAGTTTATTGCATTTTTACAAATTATCGACCGATTAACTTATCTGACCGTGACGAGAAGGTGCATGCCTAAATCTAGATAAAAATACATATCAGCAAGAACTGCTCAATTAGCATTTGCTTTTCTCTTAAAATAATTCAGATTACCAATGCCGATTGGTCCCAGGAAGATTTAGTTGACACGCCTCGCTTTCTTTTTAAACATCAACTTGACAGCCATATTTGCAAGGGCGAGCATTTTTGTTAGGCCGACTTATTTAAAGTTGTTTGCTTTTTCTTGGGTACTTATTAATTCATGCACATCTTTGATTGGGTATATATAGAGTACAATATGAGGGAGAGAGATTTTTTTTGAAGGAATTAGGGAGAGAGACTTGGAATCGTACATTGTTTAAACTTATTCTATTTTTAACTCCTTATCTTTAGCTTAAACACAATATACTTTTGACAACTGATTACCCAAAAGCATAAAAAGAGGACCTAGACACGTGACATGGAGGAAATGGGTCTATGATGCGGACATGACTAACACAGTTACACCTATGGCTTCTGCTGCTATAACTACTGGACCAGTTATTAGAGGTTGCACACGCCAATTAAATTATAAGGTAGGGGTACTTCTTCTTCTTGGTAATGTTTCTAATGTTCATGAAAATATGATACTGCCTAATTTAGATACATTTGTGTTGCTTACAATTGAAGAGTCTACCATGGACAAGAATGACGAACATTGGGACATGATCAAGCATGGCAATGAAGGCATGCGTGAAGGGAACAATAATGGGGTTTCTAGTGGAAATTTTCATATTTTGAAGCCATCATGATGACATACAAGAAGATGAACGAAATATACAAGATGGCCTTTCATAAAATTCGTCCGTACCTTATTATTGGCGTCACGCCACCTTATTTTGGGGATAGGCCCATATAATTTCGAAATACCTCATTAGGTTGTTTTTAGAGTCTATATTGTAGGGAAAAATGACTTAAGGCACTGTTTAGACTTGGATTTTGTTTAGATTAAAGTTTGTCGTAGCTGCATCTCGCGTCCTTATTTTGTGTTCAACGACCAGGCCAAGATGTCACATAACCCCACTTTGATTAATAAAACATTCCTCCTATATTCGTAATATCCAGATTGTAATCTCAGTTTCTTGCTTGTTCTTCGTTTGCGTGCAGGAATAAGACCCTCGTGGTCAGGTTGATCGTGCTCCGTCATGGTCAATAACTCTTTCTTGAATAAGACTCTCGGAGTTGGTTTAGTGATTGCTAAGGCGCGACGTCTTCGCATGTTCATATTCGGATCATCAAAGTCGACATCCATCGAAAACGATAGTACCTCTCATCTTAACATCAGGACACATTCGCCTCTATCAAGTGATATATATTTTTAGGTTGCTCGGTAAAATTTCCAGTTATCCCTATTTTAGACTTATTTTCATTACCTATCCTCCAAGAAAAAGCCTCACAATTTTTTAGATTAGTTCATCCGTGTCCCAAACTGTTCACACACGAACACGTCATCGTGTACCCTCGACGCCAGGGGTGATGCACCGCAGCTCACGTCGAAGTAGACCCGTCCGGAAGCACGGTATGCAAGCAATCCGGCGGATACTTTTGTGGACCTGAAACCCCACATGCGCGGGAGGGACCCCGTCAGGGCATGTGGCAGCAATGGCCTGCCCTAGGTTGACCTGATCGCCCCTAGGGCCTCGAGGTTAGTTGCCCTGCAATGAAGAAGAACGAACGAAGAACAAGGGAGAGAGATAAATGTAAAGGTAAAAGTGGTAGATGATTGTTCGATTGTGTGTTGTTCAATCGGCTGCCAGCTCTTATCTATATAAGAGGCGGATGGACTTCCCGTACAAGAAAAGGACTTTGCCATCCAAATCATCAAAATCGAACCAAATTCGGTCTTCTCATGACCTCTGGCGCGAATGTCCAGCCCAAGGCCCGGATGATCTCGCCAAACCCAGTTTTCTGACATCAGGTCACTAATCGGGCAGTAACTTTTGCATACGAACTTGTATTAAGACGATTTTCATATCAAAAATCAACTATCTTGATGAGACGCATAACTTTGTTGTTGAACACTTCTCGATTTGAAGTCATCTTGAGGGTGTTCCGGGCTGTTTTCTAACATCTGCAGTAGAAAAAGTTGTGTGGACGTCCGGATCCTTGCCTGGATGGCCTTTACCCGGATCATCCGGCTTCACTTTTTAGCTTCTGTTGTTTGGGTCGTTTGTTCGGCCTCCGGCTGGATGATCTGGACCCTGGCTCAGATGATCTGGCTAAACACTGCTGCAACACATAGTTTTGGTTGTAGAATTCACATATGACATCGGATGAAGACGATTTTTATATCAAAATCGTCCGTTTCGACGAGAAGAAGAACTTTGCAGTTGAAACCTTTTCCATCCGATGTCATCTTCATTGGGTTTTGTGCCATGTAAAAATATGGTGTCAACACATGCCCCCTGTTTCACGGCAAAGCTTGCGCGCCGAAAAATAACTTGCAATACGTTGGTCTAAGGACGATGTCAACACTCCATTGACCATTTATATGTTCTTAGGATGATAAGTATATATTGGCCATTTTTACTCTTAGGAAGATAATTGTGTATCGGCCATTTAGATTAGCAACAAAAGTGTAGCTAATCAAACGTATGATGATTTGGTAATACCCTTTCATGAATCATGATGGACGAAATTATATTGCATCTATGTATTAAAATAAACCCATGGAGGGTAACCAATCATACCTGATGACGAATTCCATGGCATATGCATTAATGACATAGTCGATGAATATGGATATTGTTTGAACCGAAGATTCTGATGTGCAAACCTTTGACTTGGTTGTTCGGAACTTTCACTCTTCTCCTTCTTCACCTTTGCCGCACTTTTTGCAATGAAAACTTGCATATTATTCTTGTTCATAGCATTTCCTTTGGGAACCCATGCCATGTTCCTTGTTTCAAGTTCTTATGCACTTAGCTTTTGCAATTTCTTCTTTTGCCAATACGATAAGACGAGTGGACGCCCCGGCTGTGATTTTGTTTGAAGCAATGGCAATTCTTGTTTTACCTTGTGCACTCTCAATTTCTTCTCTTCAGATTTGACACTTGATTGAATTTCCTCATTGCCTTTAGTAGCCAATGTCAACACTTTAATTGGCTCTTTTTTCATTTGGGATTATATCTGAAGTGACACTCTTACGGCCATATCTTTTGACGCGGTAGACTTGCTCAACCACCTCCTTATTCTTCCTTATGCTCCGGACCGACTTTTTTTGAGTGAGACAGTCTTTAACTTATGATTGTTTATTGAATGTGGGCCTTTTTGGAGCTGCATGATTTTTTTGAGATGGTCTAAAATAAGATGGAAAATGTGCACTAGAACCATACTTGTCCCATGATGAATATGAATAATAATTAGCATAGGGAGGTATCCATGGCATTTGAATTGGCGGCCTAAACTATGGGAATGTGATGCATTGAAATTTCCGTCTTTCCAATATCGGTCCTCAGATTTGTGCCTAGGGGGTGATCTTGATAGTTTTGAATTACTTGGTCGATAAGCAGTCTTCTCCTCACTTATCTTATGATATTTTTTCAATAGCTGCGCAAAAGTGATTTTCCGTCTTTTCCCTTTATGCTTACCTTGGCCTTTGATTGCATCGATCTTTGGATTTTCTTGTTGCCCCCCAGTACTTAGCGTCTTCATTGTAACTTTGATGGAATTTTTGCCTTCAATAATATTATTATTGTGTAAAACCCTCTTTGCTTGAAAGCTTAATCCCGTCACCTATACTTTTTACCTTCTCTTTAAATTAATTGGCTTGAAGCAGCCGATGTAAAAAAAATTTGCCATCAAGACCAATCGGAATAGACTGGTATCCCTTGGTGTTTCAACAAATCTCAATCATCCTTCTTCAATGGCTGATTTCACTATTTGGCGAAACATGTTGCAATCCTCAACACTATGCTTGAACGAATAATGCAACTTACACTACATTCGTCCTTTGATTGATGCCTTGACATGGTGATCAAGAATTCTAATGTAATTATTTTTTAGCAACAAATCAAATATTTGATCACATATGCTTGAATTGAAGGTATACTTCTTGTTTTCTAGCCGATCTTGGTGTGCGAACGGCTTTGGAGTTAAGCAAACGAATGGTTCAAATTTGAAATATCCCCATTAGGCCATGCATTGTGTTTTGCACCCTATCTCTGATGTATTTGAATAAGATATTACATTAGCATCGGATCTCTCAAAACAATTTAACCTTGGCTTTAAATTTCTAAAATGAAAATAGTTAGAATACACATGTCTAAATTGAGACCAAGTGCAAGCCAAGTATGAAACAAGCAAAACTACCCCATTAGATATCAAATTTTGATAAAGCAATGGGAAAGACTTTGGCTGCAATAATAAGTCACTATCAGTCTCTATAAATGGCACAGTAGGTTGACCGATATGTCCTATAACAATTTTATTGCTAACAAGTAAATTACCCCTCTTCATTGGTCTTTCAAAATTACTTATGAGAATTTTTCTTATAGAAGCATCAACAATAAAGTTGCGACCAAATCGGAGGATATGTAAATCACTTCCTAGACATACCTCTTCAAATACGTTGGGAGAGCATGATGTTTGCGTGACTTGAACGATATCTTGTTCCTCTTTCGAATAGCTCCCCAACACCTTGTCATCCTCTTTTTCTAGAATAGATTTGGCATAGATAATATATGATTCAGTCTTTTCAATAACCGAATAAACTTTGTTATCCGAATCACCACCC
Organism: Triticum dicoccoides; assembly: GCF_002162155.2. Taxonomy (NCBI): domain Eukaryota; kingdom Viridiplantae; phylum Streptophyta; class Magnoliopsida; order Poales; family Poaceae; genus Triticum; species Triticum dicoccoides. The sequence goes on along the minus strand of NC_041380.1, from coordinate 236,170,294 downwards.
TTTTGACAATCTATCCACACCTAATGCTTTCTCTTTTTGACATAATCTAGCTTGTATTGTAGCAGAATTAATAGGTTTTCCCTCTTTTATTAATTCATGTAGAACAACATTGCATTCATCCCAAAAAGACGTAAGATTTTTCTTGATGACCCAATCTGGATAGAATTTCCCCCTGATAGTTTTAAACTCTTTCTGTAACGAGATGTCTTCGAAATTCTGTAATTGTGTAGGGAAAACATTGTATCCTATGATACTAGGTGAAGACACATGTGATCCTATAGAATTTTCACTTATTTGGCTACTAGCGTCAAGGTGCGAAGCCGAATTATGAATACCTATAGTTGCATATGGTGCCAAAAAATTAGTAGCATGAGGTGTAGCATATAATGATTGAGGGTAATTGGCCGAATAACTAGTAGTAGCATGTCAAATTCCCCTATCCACCAGCATATTTGGATTAACATGCTGCAAGTTAGTTGACGATGAATAAAAAGATGAAACACTATGTTGCATGCCATTGAAAGCTCCTACATGGGGTGTTTCAACTTGATTAACCAAACTCATCATGTTGTTCATCGGCATATGAATTTGTGGGGTTGTCGATACATGGGAGTTGGAATACATGTTGCCTGCTGCTAAAATTATATGAGGTAGAAGCATTAACATTTTGTTGCATCGGCTCTTGCACATAATTAGATGCATGATTGATAAACCTAGGGCTAGCCCATACATTATGCTCATTAGACGATCTAGCAACAACATATGCGTTATTTGCATCTACATAAGTGAATTGGGCATTCATATTACCTTTGTAGATTGCAAAGCCTAGATGACGATCTCTTCGTAGAAAGAACGGGCCGGAGACCGTTCAAAGCTTCATTCCCTAGCGGAGTCACCAAAAAGTGTTTGCACACAAACACGTCACCGTGTACCCTCGACGTCGGGGTGATGCCGCAGCTCACGTTGAAGGAGACCCATCCGGAAGCGCGGTACGCAAGCAATCCGGTGGGCGCTTTTGTAGACCTGAAACCCCACACACCCGGGAGGGACCCTGTCAGGGTGCGTGGCGGCTATAACCTTCCCTAGGTCGACCTGATCGCCCCTAGGGTTTCAAGGTTCTCCACCCTGCAATGAAGAAGAAGAAGAACAAGGAAGAAGAAGAAGAAGCAGGGAGAGAGATAAAAGTAAAGGTAAAAGTGATAGATAATTATTCGATTGTGTGTTGTTCAATCGGCCGTCACCTCTTGTCTATATAAGAGGCGGATGGACTTCCCGTACAATAAAAGGACTTGCGTTGCCATCCAAATCATCAAAATCTAAACAAATTTGGACTTCTCACGACCTCCGGCCCAGATGTACGGCCCAAGGCCCGGATGATCCGCCCAAGCCCAGTTTTCCGACAGAAGGTCATTAATCAAGCTGTAAATTTTCCATACGAATTCGTATTACGACGATTTTTATATCAAAATTGACCGTCTCAACGAGACGCACAACTTTTCTGTTGAACACTTTTCAATTTGAAGTCATCTTGAGGGTGTTTCGGGCTGTTTTCGAACATCTGCAACAGAAAAAGTTGTCGGGACGTCCGGATCCTTGCTCGATGGCCTTTACTCGGATCATCTGGGTCTACAAGCACATCATCCGGCTTCACTTTTTAGCTTCTATTGTTTGGGTCATTTGTTCGGCCTTCGGCCGGATGATCTGGACCCTGGCCCAGATGATCCAGCCAAACACTGCTGCAGCACACGGTTTTGACTGTACAATTCACATACGACCTCGGATGAAGGCAAAAATCGGTTGTTTCGACGAGAAGAACAACTTTGTAGTTGAAACTTTTTCCATCCGATGTCATCTTGATTGGGTTTTGTGCCATGTAAAAAACTAGTGTCAACACAAACAATCGGAGCCTTTTCGCCATTACAACTTAATTTTTGCATAACCTTAAAAAAACTTAATTTTTGCATTTCTGAATTTTCAGTTGCATCGTGTGTTGAGTTGCTGGTTTTGGTGTAGTATTTTATAGTTCCGATTTCTGTTCATGTTCATTCACGCTGCATCCATATAGACATCATACAATTCATTGTCATCTTCCGCTGCCACTTGTGTTCACCATCCATCGTTGTCGTTCAGCATCATCCGTTCATCTTGAAGTCGTAGTCATCTTGGAGAGAAAGAAAAAATTCAGAGAGGAAAGAAATACTGCGAGAGAAAAATTCCTGGAGAGAGAAAATCAACATTAGGATCCTATTCGGTTGGAAAGTCTAGATCATGACAAAAAAATTGGAAGGAGAAAAAACTGCAGATTGATCGATGAAATGTGCTGGTCAGTTTGGTTGGAAAGTTTGCAATTAAAATATCAATCAAGTGAGATTTATTTGCTAACGAAGTATTAAAATTGTTTGTTTAAAAGGTTCCTTTAAATCTGGGCCTTGTTTCTTGGAAAGTGGTGATCGGTTGGTTGTATTGAAAAAAAGGACAAGAATGAAAGAGATTGGATCAGCCAGAAAAAGAATCAAGAGAAGTTGTTTTTGGAAGAGTAACATGTGGAGAGATAGGCCTTGAGGAAAGATTTCAAAGAAAGGAAGGGTACAGAACATGCAGATTCTGGTGAGCAGGTTACAAATATTACATTAGCCAAAAAAAAGTGCCAATCTGTTGCTGGAGGTTGAGATTTGTATGAGATTTGCTTGCTATTTATTTAATTTCCATCATATCCGTGTCAAGTAGTACCAACAAGAAATCCCTTATTGGAAGGGAAACGTTTGCCACCGGACGATCGGCCGAAGCTTCAGCCGGTCGCCTCGCTAATCTCACGCGTCGCAGTCACAACCAGAGGCCACATCATCCCCGTGGGTCCTGCGCACTACCCCACTTTTCCTTATCCATTATCGCAAGCTGCTAGCACACACTCCATGCACCCCTTTCTTCTCTGTGCCCTCCACCATGCCGCTGCTCCCTCTACTCCTTCACTTCAAAAAAAGACACATCCGTGGCATTTTGGGTCGAACGAATTTTTTCCTGTCATGCTTATGACACTTCCATGATGATAATTGTGACAAAAACACGTATCATCATAGATGTGGTGGGATCCTACTTCTATGAAAAAAAACCATGACAGAAAATGGGCTTTTCATCCTGGGCGGGCCGGGGATGCACCTACATGACATTCTTTGGGCCGTCCATGATGGAAAAAACCATGGTAGAAGCGAGGGCGAGGAAAATTTCGGGGGGTTCCCGGTTATGGTGGGTGGTCGGGGCTGGGCGATGCACAGAGGTTTGCACGTTTCTCTCATACACTACATGCGTGTGTGCAAACCGTTGGGCTCTAACTGAACCCGAGCGAGACGTTCGCTTGCGAAACCCAAATGATTGCACGGGCTGCGCGTTACTGAACCCGAGCGATCGATCGATCCCTGGCTATTAACTGAACCCGATCAGGCGATTTCTTTGCTACTACTGCTAACTGAAGCCGATCGAACTACTGCCTCTTGATGAACAGTGAGTGTTGTTGGGGGTTGGATGAACAGTGAGTGTTGTTGGGGGTTGGATGAACAGTTCGCAGTGGGGGTTGGATGAACAGGATCCCGTGGTAGTAGAGGCCGTTGCCGCTGGATGAACAGGACCCCGATCGAGCTGGTTGGGGGTGGATGAACAGGACCCCATGGAGGGCTGGTTGAATAGTAGCCAGTGGAGGCTTGATGAACAGGAGCCCGTGGATGAAAATTAGTCGGTAGAGGCTGGAGGGAGAGGTCGTGGATGAACAGTCGCAGGTGGAGGCTGGAGGAGGGAGACGGTGGATGAACAGTAGCCCGTGGAGGCTGGAGCGAGGCAGTAGATGGTGGATGAACAGTAGCCCGTGGAGTCCCGTTTTGTGGTAAGCCACATCCCTCCCGATGAACAGGACGCATTTCGTTGCCTCCTGATGAACACGATGTAGTTTCTCCATTTTGACCCAGCTGGTTGGCTGGTGATGAACAGGACGACGTCGCTGCCCTCCGCCGCCTCTCCATGTACATGAGCCCTGGACGTACGTATGTGTGAGTAGGCGTTCGTGATCCCGCCTGTATGTACTTACGTGGCCGCATTTACTTTCTTACACCCTGGTTGTACGTACGTGTACACGATATAGACGGGACTATGTGACATGCTACGTCTGCGCCTCTACTACGACACGTGCCCTTCCTTACTTGGTCACGGTTCATCGCTGTAGCCTGCAGACAAACCGATCGACCAGCATGTACGTACACGTTCGCGACCAGACAGACAACCCTATGTACGGTTCGACTGGGTGGGTCCCAGCTATCAGGGAGGTATGGAGGCACTTCCTTTCGTGTGAAGATATAGCTGGTGGGTCCCAGCTGTCAGGAGAAGAATCATATTTTTTACCCGTAATATGGACGCACTTCCTTGCATGCGAAGATGTAGCTGGTGGGTCCCAGAAGTCAGGGGAATGTTTTTTCGTGAAATACGGTGGCCCTTTCGGTGGGTCCCTTCTGTCAGGTGGAGGAATCATTATTTTACGTGTAATAAGGAGGCACTTCCTTGTTGTGGCCGTGGATCCAACTGTCAGCCTCTCCATATACAGTCCTCTTCTGATGGAAGTCGTTCCTTGACCACATTAACCACGCTGCACCGAGAGCGCCAAGGCGGTGGACGATGGCGAGGCCTTGGAAGGGGACGATGCGGAGTCGGGGAGGACGCGGCAGTGGATGACCACACGGAGAGGAGTACGAGGGTTGACTGGTTTGGTTGTGGTGTGAGGCTGCTGTCGCCGCAGAATAACAAGGGTTGTGGGTGAGTAGAGGGTTGGCTTGGCCAGAGGTTGGAGTACGATGGGGCGGTGAGGCCTACGTGGCAGCAGAGCCGGCCACGGGAGGCAGGAGCAGGCAGCACGACCGACACTGGTTTGGGCGGCGGGAGCAAGAACACCAGAGGTTGAATAAGCACTACGGCTGTTGAATGGACATCGTACAATCACTGGAGCTAGAATCGTTCATATTGACTAAGTTGACAAAACCCTCCGTCTGTGTCAACTTAGTAGGCCCACAAGTTAGCCTCCCACTATGGTGGGTCCCAGCTAGCAGGGGGATTATTCATTTTTTTGTGCATAATAAGGAGGCACTTCCTTGTGTGCGAAGATATAGCTGGTGGGTCCAAGCTGTCAGCAGGGGGAACATTTTTTCGCGAAATATAGAGGCCCTTCCTAAAAGGGTGGAGGAATCATTATTTTGCGTGTAATAAGGAGGCACTTACTTGCGTGCGGCCGTGGACCCAACTGTCAGCCTCTCCACCTATAGTCCTCTTCCGATGGATGTCGTTCGTTGACCACGCCGCGCCGAGAGCACCAGGGCGGTGAACGATGGCGAGGCCTAGGAAGGGAACGACACAGAGCCAGGGAAGACTCGGCAGTTGTTTCCCATGCAGAGGGGAGTACCAGGGTTTACTGGTTCGTCTACCGTTGCCAGAGAATAATAATAGGTGTGGGTGAGTAGAGGATGGCCAGGCCAGTGATGGGAGTAGGGTGGGGCGGTGAGGCCTACGCGGCAGCACAGCCGACCACGGCAGGAGGGAGCAGGAAGTCCCGCCGGTGCTTGTTTGAGTGGCTGGAGCAGGAAGAGCAGAGATTGAAGAAGCATGACGGCCGTTGGATGGACATCCAATAGTCACTACTCTCGTGTGTTGACTAAGTTGACACGGTGTTGCGTGTGCGTCAACCTTTTTTTTAGGAAAGCGTACGCGTCAACCTATAGTAGGCGCACAAGTCAGCCTCAAATATGTGGAAAACAACATACAACCCATCTGCCATTATTTCTAATCATTTACAGCCCATTTGCTAATTGTTAAGTTTTTTTGGAGGCCATATTCTCTTTGTTAGCATTACAGCCCATATTGTGGCAATGGTTAAAACTATACGAAATTTTGCATATTTTGGTGCGGTCCAAACTGTTTTTAATCCCGAAATTCTGAGTCACATTCAAACTAATTTGAAAAATTAAATTTGTATCAATATAAAATCCAAATAATTGTCCACGCATAAAAATCAATGGAATTTCAAATTTCGAAATGAAAAAAGTATTTTGAAACTAATTGCCAGTTTGATGTGTTCTAAAAATGTACATCCCATTTCTCATTACTGATAGCCCATTTTCTGGGCAAGCCGAATGAAGCTCTCCTTGGCTTGAAAGTTTTGAAGCCCAGCAAGGCCGACAAAGCAAGTAGGCCTCGGTTGGGTATTCTGCAAAAGAATAAAAAACCGGACTGGCCATTTTCAGAAAGAAAAAAAGCTACTGGGTAGGTCTTGTGGTAAACATAAAAGAAAAGACTGGCTAGATAGGCCAGAGTGCCCCGCATAGCCCAGTTGACACCCTACTTCCGTCTCAAAAACAAAAATAATTGGGTGAGCTACTGGGTCCCTGGTGTCAGCCGCTCGTTGTGCAATTCTCTCTTTAATTGACTACGTTGACAATGGCATGGGACCCAGACATCAGAAATCCATTAGGAGGAACCATTTTTTTGACTTGAAATAAGGAGGCACTTGCTTGCGTACTACCATGACCCTGGTGGGTCCCTGCTGTCATCCTCTCCATGTACAATCATCTCTTGATTATGTACGCGTCAATCTAGTAGGCCCACAAGTCAGCCTCTAAACTCGTGGTGGACAAGTACAACCCATTTTTAAAAAAATAACAACCCATTCCATGCGTTTAAAGGGAAGTTCAACACTCAGAGCAAAGTAGCAGGTCTGATCAAGATATAGAGTACTAAACTTCGATGTTGACAACCATCATAGCCAAGTTAACTATCTACTCCCACTAATACTCTAGTAGTGTATAAGTACTAACTTAATCTTAGCTAACTAGACGATGCCAGTCGCCATCTACGGTACACGCTAAACGCCGGCACTGACGTCCTCCTCCTCGCCTCGGACTTGCAAGAGGTGCGATAGGGCGCATTGCTCGTGGGCGTTGGCCCTTTCCATGCCAGCGTGGCCCACCAAAGCTTCGATTTCTAAGCGGGAAACCCACTTGACCTCTAGGGCTATTTGTCAGGCACCGGGCTCCACGTAGTCGGCCCAATTTCTGGCGCTCCGCTCGTGACTCAGAGCGTCAGTGCGCTGCTGCTCCAGGCCCCGCTGGCGGTGCAAATCAGCGATATGCTACTCCTTCGCCAGGCGATCGTGCTCCAACAAGTCCTCATACTCCGCATTGCCATCTAAAGATCGATAGAATGCCTCCTCCCTCCGTCTGCCTTCCAGTGAAAAACCGAACACTAGTTCCGGTGGTGACCACCTCTGGTGTCTCCTATTGCCGACGGGTGGGGGCATGATGGACGTGGCGAGAGCAAGGACAAGTGGCAAGCGATGTCGGGCCGATGGGGGCTTATGAGGATAGGGCGAGTTGGGTGATGGTGCCACCGGAGAACATTGGGAACCAGTAATGATACACGGAAGGTAGGTGAAAAAGCGTGTCGCGGGAAACGTGACGGTCATCGCAGTCATCGGAATTCAATGCATAAGCAGGCATGGCTTAGCGCGCCACCTTGTCGTGGAAAACTACACAAACTGAAATTATGACTGTGCCATCCCGTCCCGTCAGTGGTGCATCCCGTCCGTGCTGGGTCGCACGTCGGCATGACGGTCAAATGAGTGCGCTCGATTCATCCAGATGAGGTACATGCGTGATTCACTGGTTATTCACATAGGATCGAGTCGATCGGATAGTGTATGTGTAGGATCGCAATAGCTGATGAACGTTCACTAGGAAATAAGGCATTTACAAACGTTTTTGCTGGCAGTTTCTTCAGATTTGCATGGCATTTTCTTCAGAACAACATGTCAGTTTCTTCAGAGGTAGGCATTTTTATTCAAAAAATTCCCACCTTCGGATCTTGCGTCGCAACTAAAACTGCCAGGAGCGTATTACTAGGTTAGCTAGTGATTGATCAGTAACTTGTAAACACTGAGCGAATAGAAATAAGGAACTGCCAGTAACTTGTAAACACAGAGAACACATAAATAAGGATCATGCTATGCATAGCCGTAAGAGTCGATCCGTTCAAAATGTTCACACGAGACTCACATGCCTGGCTTTGTAATATGTTCACATTAGTAGCCCAAATTCACAACCAACTAGTACGATTCCCATACATAAGATGACCATGTTAATGCATCTCAATGATTCACAGATCATATACAAATATGTAGCGCCAAAAGCAAAGATATAGAAAAAATGTTTGTTCTTCCTACTAACATGGATGCTTCTCTGGGCCAACATTCAGTACAGAGTGGAAGACAAATTTGTTTGTGAAGTCTACAATTCCTCTTGCAAACGTAAGTGGTTTCACCAACAGTTGGAACCATGAGAATGAACCACACATGATGGAGGAACATCCACTACAATATGATTTGGTCTTCTCTCGATCACACGGCGAGACTATTTTCGAAATACAAACTTTAAGTTAGGTAAAATGATGCCCATTGTATAATCAGACCAAAGCAATGAAGCACCTAGTGTTGGCCAATAAATAGTACAGTACTACTTTTGTGCAGTCCATGAAGTGACTATCCAATCTTTCTGTGTCTATTTTCAAATGGCGCTGCATGCAGTGACTATACTATTCTCTTGTGCAGTTCCACCAAAATTGTGGTCATTTTGTTTGTTTGCCAAGTTGCAATGGGAAGGCATCTGTCTGCACAAATATCAAGCAGCTAGTAAACATACAGCCCACCTTGTATTTTCAGTTTAAACACGTCTCTTCCGCTTAGCATCTGTCATGTTTTGCATTGGAAAATTTGATATTGGCATGTTTTGCCCTGGACAATTTTGTATTGAATTGATTTGCTGGTACAGAGCAGAAATATAGCGCCTATTCTTCATCAGAGCAAGGATATCCATGTTCACAGTGATGGAAGAGGTGAAATCGATACAATCGAAATTGAGCGTCCAATCATTGAATCATGTCATGCACCTCCAATGTAGGTCCACCCTGCCAATATATTCACATGCAAACCACTAATATTACTATTTAATGACAATACAAAAAGAGTAGCAAGATAGTAGCAAACCATGTACCTTTGTAATGAACAGCTCATAGTACCACCAATTGGATATAACGGTTTGGAAGAAAACATGCTCCTAATGTTGAATCATTTGGACTTTTTGTGCAGTTCCACTAAAATCAAGCATCCCTGTTTGCACAGATATTGAAAGTGTGATTACTATAAAAGTGTCAATAGTTGAAGCATAGACTCACAAATATAAGCATTCCAATTTCTTAATGGGAAAACGTAGCAAGATTGTTTCTAACCACCTGTTTGAAGGAATAAATAAGGCAACCGTTGCTGATGTCAGGAAGCATGCATAGTATTCTCTTAAAAATTGAACCATTTCTGACCTTTCCTCTTCTTTTAAGAATATTTTGTGCAGTTCAACTAAAATAAAATGCCATCACTGCCTTGACAATTCAGTGACACCATATAAAAAGAAATGACTTACCATTACATCATGATGTCAGGTATGTAATCGACAGGCATTAGAGACAAACATACAGACCTCCTCCTATAACATAATGAACATTAATTTTAACAAAGGTGTGACTAGCTTTATCGGGATAATTTGAGTGAACTCTACACCTCTGTTCCTTAATATAAGACGTTTTCGCAGTTCAATTTAAAGTACCCAAACATCTAGTATTTAGAAAAAAGGTAGTAGTTTTCTTGAGCACATATCTGGGAAAGCTTGCCACACTTTATATCTGTCCATACGCTAATGCAACACCATTCAAATAGTACAAATATACACTAATCCAGTTGCTAGTGCAACAGTAGAGTAGTTTTTTATTACAGGGTACACTACAATGGTTTTATTGAACAGATTTCCATAAGCTAGCACTAGAAGATTTCTATAAGCATTAACAATACAAAATGTAAAGGTAACAAGTTTCAGCATTGGTATACTAGTTGTGCAACAACATTAAACCAAATACAAAAGTCTGAAGGTAACTAGCATCATTAACTAATGATAGTATAAAAAAATTGCAAACCATGTACCTTCAAGGTAAATATCATTTCGAACTCGAGGGGACTTGAAAATTTGCTATCCCAATCTTGACAATCGATCAAACATAAAAACTTGATCAAACAAATTAAGAAAACAATCATAGGAGGAGGAGGTGCCCACTCTTGACCTTTCCTCTTCTCTTCATAATTTTTTGTGCAGTTTAACCAAAATAAATTGACATCAGCGTCTTGGCATTTTGGTTACACTGTACAAAAAAATTGGCCTATCTCATGAAAGTGAGATACGTAATTTGTAAGCATTAACAGTGCAAAAATCTGAAGGTAGTAACAAGTTTCATCATTGGTATACTCGTTGTGCAACAACATTAGAATGCCTTAGCTGAAAAATCTTTAATACATCCACAATCAACAGCTAACCCTGAAATAATCCAGTGACATTAAATGGCATTGCTTAAATTTGTCGGTGGCATTAGACTGAGTGCAGCATTAGTTAAATTATATCACTTTAGCAGTAGCATTGCTTGACTTCACCACTGGTGTTATACTAACAGCAAAAAAGTGGCAATAAGAGCATGGGAGGCCCATTCAGACAGTGGGTGCACCGGTATGATGTACCTCCATGGACGCATAGAGTGGTGAGAGAGGTATGGTTGCCCAGAGCAACAAATATCCAGGCGGCATATGTGGATTATATCCCATTTTTGTTCTCTTTAGCCACCTTTTTTCTATGTAAGGACAACAAACCGATCGACCTGGTCATTCTCTATTGCACTGTCATGCCTTTCTACCCTTTTTCAACAAAGAGACACTAGACTCATTCCTTAGCTACCGATTTCCCTCTTTTCAACCTAGATGAGGGTTCGATGCCTGGTCTCTTCGACAGTACTTTCTCCCTTCCTTTCCTTATTCAACCCAGACATGGATTAGTCTGCATGAAGTAGAGTTTCCTTTAATAGTGCAAATTAAGGTTTTCGTCTGCGTGGACAGCAAAGCAGAGGATAGCAAATTGGGAAGATGGTGGAGTGGAAAACGATCCACATGCAGCGACGTGGCAGATGGTGCAATAGAACAAGGGTATGGTTCGAAAAGAGGTACCATACCTGAGGGTTGGTGGGAAGTGGCTTCACTCATGGTCGTCGTCCTCTGTTGATATGTCTTCGTCGTATCCATAATTTTTGATTGTTCCATGCCAATATTATACAACTTTTATACACTTTTGGCAACATTTTATATGATTTATTTGGACTAACATATTGATCCAATGCCCAGTGCTAGTTCCTGTTTGTTCCATGTTTTTTGTTTCACAGAAAATCCATATCAAACAAAGTCCAAACGCGATACAAATTTATGGAGAATTATTTTGGAATATATGTGATTTTTGGGACTTGGAATCAATGCAAACGGGGGCCCACAGTGACCACAACCGACCAGGGCGCGCCGGGCACCCCTGGCGTGCCCAAGTGTCTTATTCCCTCCTCGAAAGTTGGTTGGGGCCCTTCTTCTTGTGCAAGAAAGATAATTTATGAAAAAAACCGTGTACAAATTTCAGCGCAATCGGAGTTACGGATCTCCAAGAATTTAAGAAACGGTGAAGGGCCAGATCTGGGGAACGCGAAACAGAAGAGAACAGAGAGGGAGATCCAATCTCGGAGCGGCTCCCTCCCCTCCACCACCATGGAGGCCATGGACCATATGGGAAACTCTCCTCCCATCTAGGGGGAGGCCAAGGAAGAAGAAGAAGGAGGGGGCTCTCTCACCCTCTCTCCCGGTGGCGCCGGAACGCCTCCGGGGCTAGGATCGTGACAGCAATCTACATCAACAATCTTGCTACCGTCAACACCAACTTTCTCCCCATCTATGCAGCGGTGTAACACCTCTTCTCCCTACTGTAATCTCTACTTAAACATGGTGCTCAATTCCATATATTATTTCCCAATGATCTATGGTTATCTTATGATGTTTTAGTAGATCCGTTTTATCCTACGGGTTAATCGTGATCTTGGTTGGTATGATTGTATATTTTATTTATGGTGCTGTCCTATGATGCCCTTCCTGTCGCGCAAATGGAGGGGACCCTGCTATAGGGTGCTGCAATATGTTCATGTTTGCTTATTGTCGGTGTTGCGGGGGTGACAACAGCCTAAACGCAGATAAGTGGGTTATGGCGTATAGGAGTAAAGAGGACTTGATACTTAATGCTATGGTTGGGTTCCATGACCTTAATGATCTTTAGTAGTTGCCGATGCTTTCTAGAGTTCCAATCACAAGTGCATATGATCTAAGTAGAGAAAGTATGTTAGCTCATGCCTCTCCCTCGTGTAAAATTGCAAGAATGATTACCGGTACTTGTTATCGAATGCCTAGGGCCAAATGACTTTCTTGTTGACAAAAGCTATCCACTTTTACTACCTTGCAATTTATTCGTAGTTTTATTCTCGCAAAGTACTCATAGTTTTATTCTTGCAAAATAGTTTCATACTTGTTTTAGGTAAAGCAAACATCAAGTGTGTGTAGAGTGGTATCGGTGGTCGATAGAATTTGAGGGAATATTTGTTCTACCTTTAGCTCCTCGTTGGCTTCGAAACTCTTATTTATCGAAGAAGGCTACAAATAATCCCTTATACTTGTGGGTTATCATCCGCACACACTACGGTAGTGAGCTTGGGAACGGAGGCTATCCCATGCGGGTGCTAGGTCAGAGAGGACGACCTTGTCGTCAGTGTGTGACCTCGCTCGCCGACGACGAGTGCGTCAATGCTGTACGTCCTTTGTTCCCCGGCGGATCTGTGACCATCGGTGAGGAGGGAGAAGAGGGGCACCATCTTCTTTTTTATATCTGGAGAGAGGGTGATAGTGTGAGAAGCAAGTGGGCAGCCCTTAGCAAGCAAGCGCTAAAGCTCCAGCCTATATATCTTTTTTGATACTAATACTAGAGGTGGAGTAGTGGTAGAGTAGTTTATATTTTCTCTGCATACAGTACCAGTTAGTCGTTCTTCAAAACTGAACGACACACCATTGAAAAAATAAAGTCAGAAATAATGCGGCACCTCGGGCCAACGAGGCCCGATCGCATTTTGCATGAGAAATGACACACCATGTTTCGTTGACATGTGGTCCCGTTCCAACATGTCAGTGAGACGATGGCGAGTCCTTTTGTACAATTTCGGAATGGACGTCTAAGTAGGCCGGGGCGCCTCTTCCTGTACCGTGGCAACCGTCCACCGCCTCTTTGTAGCCCTCTTGATTTGGAACTGTTGTCGCACACTCTTCCTCCCTCCATTTGCCTTCACCCTTCCTTCTGTCATTGTTTGATCATCTTCTTCATGGAGGGAAAAGGTCTTAAACAACCCTGTTATTCTTGCCCCGATCTACAAGATGACGTGGTGGAGGAAGGCATTGATCGGTGCGACGTCATCACCTCAGCTAGCATGACAGGTTCGTTCAAGACCATTCTCGACCAAATAATAACATCATTACAAAGAACCCAAGGGTCCAGGAGCGGTTTGATATCCGCTATCTTCTTCGACATGTCCTTGCTCGCTAGCGCGCGGACTGTCGGGGGTGTCGTGTGACATATGCCAAAGGATGGCTTATCATGGAGGGGGATAATAAGGCGTCGCCGGTGCCAGGAAACGGATGTGGCAAAAACATGCACGCCGGCGGATCTTACCCAGGTTCGGGGCTCTCCTAGGAGATAGCACCCCTAGTCCTGCTCTGCGGGGTCCCCGCATGATCACTAACTCAACAAGAGTGGCTACAAGATTGCTCCTAGAGTTGTTTCTCTAGAGGAGGAAGAAGAACAAGGCTAGCTCTAGCTCCCTCTCTACGTGTGTGTGTTTCTCTAAGAGTCTGAACCCTTTGCATGGGTGCCCTGGGGGTTTATATAGGCCTACCCCCATGGGTACAATGGTAAACTAGCCGGGTGTAGGCCCAGGACGTCAGTGTCTCTTGTGGCTGGCTTCTCTGCTGGCCGTTGGGGCCCGCTGACTGGTGGGCCCCGCCGGCTGTCTTGTACTTGGCCGACAGGCCGCGCTCGCCACTTGTGGGTCTTGCCGGCTGCTTGCGGGTCTTGCCGGATGCTCATCACTGTAGTCATGCTTGTAATGATGCTTGCTTTGTCGGGGAAGGTGTGGCGATTAATCTTTGACACTTGAGGGGCATAGTCGGCCCCGATGTCTTGAAATGCTATGGGAGGAAGATGAGGCTACCCATGGCCAATAACTTCGACAATAGTCCCCGAAGCTGGTGGGTCACTGCGGCTGGCGAAGCGGGGTGCCCCGCCGGCAGCTTCCTACTCCACGAAGTCCTGGTTGCATGTCTTGTCCGTCTTCCGAAATGCCGGTTGCCAGGAGCCGCCCCTGGCCAGGCAAGCCGACTGGTGGAATTTGAACCGTCACGGCAGGAGCCACGCGGCGCGCTAGCTAGGCGCCTAGGCTTGCCGCACGCTGCACGCACGCCATGTGGCATTAGCTGGCCAGGCCGGCCTGCCAGCCCACGCTCGATGGGACGCATCAGCAGGCCGGGCCCACCACTACCGTGCCTCGGCATGCGTGCAGATCCGCTGCATCCGAGGCAGGCGGTTGGGATCCCTCGCGTTTTTACCACACGTCATTACTGCACGGTAAGTGCGGGGCCGTGGGGTCTTGGGTGCAGTAAATCACATGATCCCATGCCCCGCCCCCTCGGCTTCGCAGCCAGGGGGCTATAAGTAGGGGGAGAGGGGCAGAGGCACGCGCGCCCTCCTCTCGCCCTTTCTTCTTTCTTCACCGCTGCTGCACTCCACGCTTCGCCGTAGTGTTGTCACGGTTTGCTGCCGTCGTCGAGCTTCTTCTTCCCGAGCCCTCTCTCTGTTCCACCGCAGGCACACACGCTCGTCGCCGCCCCTTTGCCTTCATTGAGTTGTAGTCGTCATGGAGCACTCCTGTGACTAGGACGGCTCCAATGTCCATGAGGACCACCTCACGTTCCTTCGCGACACGCGGTGACTACCCTATGCGGACCGCGTCAGGGTGCGCATGCCGCCCGCCAACGAGATCTCGCCGGCGCCGGAGGAAGGCGAGCGCGTCATCTTCTGCTCGCACTTCCTCCGTGGCTTTGGCCTGCCGACGAGCGACTTCCTCCACTCTTTCCTTACCTTCTACTGACTCCAGTTGCACCACCTCACACCAAACATGGTGGTGCTGTTGTCGGCCTTCGTCACCCTATGCGAGGGCTATCTTGGCGTCCTCCCCACCATTGAGCTCTAGGGGGCCTTTTTCTACGCCAAGCTCAGCACCGCCGCCAAGGAGGAGGCGGCCCAGTGCGGAGCCTTCATTGTGGTGCGGCGCCCGGGTCTTCTACGTGAAGAACGTCGACCCGGCACATGACTTCATCAACCTGCCGCCTTATGTGGTAGGTCCGCCTGCTGTGCCCCGCGTCAAATGGGGCTTCAAGCCGAAGCCGCTATCGGAAGATGCCTCCGCCGTCATCGCCAAGGAGTCCGACTTGCTAGTCGCCTTCGTGGTGCGCTGAATCCTCCCACTTCAAGGCCGGCCTCATATGATGAGCCAGATGAACGGGCATCGCGACCCGTGCCGGATGTGCACCAAGGAGATGCCGACTACAGAGGTGGCCCTACTGGTGAACGAGATCGCGGATCTCAAGCTCGGGGAGGAGCAGTGGTGGTTTGGCAAGGGGTCGTACTCTCGCGTCAATCCGCCGCCTGTGGTAAGTTCTTGATTCTTTTTTCTCCCTCCTGTCGGGTTCTTCTTGCCGATTGACCAGTTTGACCATGATGCAGATCCTCCCTTCCCAGCAGGAGGCCGACATCAACTACCAGCCGGACCGAGATGTGAGCGACATGGCGGACCCCGACTTGGGGGCGGCCGCCCTGGAGGACAACGCCACAGGCGGTGGCGGGGCAGGCGGCTCCGTAGGAAGAGGCAGCATGGAGGACTGGCCGGATGATGATGATGATGAGGAGGAGGAGGAGGAGGAGGAGTCACGCCGTCCGCCACCTTCTAACAAGGCGGGGCCAAGTTCCTCAGCCGCACCGACTGCACCAGGTGGTGGGCCTAAACGCTGAAGCGCGCTGCTATTCGCAGCCACCCCAAGAAGCCCAAGCACTCGGCCGCCGCAGCCAAGAATACGACCGCTGTGACAAAGCGGCGTGAGGCCGCCGCTAAAGCGGCCAAGTTCCAAAAAGCCCCCAAGCAGCCTCCGATTGTGTCGGTGTAAGTCCTCAACCTTTCTCGTGTCTTCTTCTATTCTTTTATCTCGAAAACTCCATCTGAATCTCCTTTTTACTTTTTCTTTTGAGCAGGGCCCCACTCTCTCTTGAGCGGTCAACCTCAACCTCCGTTTTTAGGGCAGCGGAGGTCTCCACCAATATCCGCCGTATAGACCCGGCCGCCGACCTCCGGGAGGCACGGGAACGGAACACACGGGAGGTGCGGGAGAAGAAGGAAGCTGCTACCAAGAAGGCAGAGGCCGACAAGGCGGCCGCGGCCAAGGCAGCGCAAGCGGACGCAGACGCCGCGGCTAAGGCCCAAGCCAACGCTGCGGCGAAGAAGCGGGCAGCGGACGCCACGCGTCATCAGGCCCCCCAACTCATCATCCCCCTTCGCTCCGTGTCGCCAGCATCAGAGATCCCGGCGCCAGCTAGACGAGCCGGCGATGAGCAGCTGGCCATGGAGAGGGATGGCGGCGATGCCGTCTTGCCAGAGAGAGAGGCGCCTCCGCAACCGCCAACTACAGAAGCGCAGGGCGCCCAGCCGGCTGCCCCATTGGAACCACCAGCCGGAGGTGAGTTGGTGGAGGGATCGGCTCCCACGGCGCGCACTCTAGTGCGCCGCCGTGTGGAGAAAGCGGCATCGGCACCGAGGCCGATGGAGATTGGGAGCGCCATCTCATTGGCTCCTGAGGCCGAAGCCACCAGTGCCGCGCCGACAGAGTGGGTGCGTGGAGGCGGGACGAGCGCCTTGATCAAGGCGGCGCAGGATGTCCAGGCCGATTTTAGAGCTGAAGCCGCCGCCCTCTCGCAATACATGAAGGCATTTGTGAAGACACGGGCCGCCGTTCGGGTACATGACTCGCTTCTTGTTTTTGTTTCCTGTAATCTTCGGTGGGGGCACGCCAGTGCACCCACTGGGTGTAGTCCCCGAGTTCTAGGCCGGCTACTGAGCAGGTGGCCTATAACTTCATAGTGGGTCTTGAGTTTTTGACTTACTTCCCTTTCTGTTGCCTTGTTGAAGGACTACCACAACATCCGCGCGGCCAGCTTCAATGCCCATGTCCGAGAGCTGGACCGACGGACCGCCGACTTGGCGGAAAGCCGGAGTAATCAGTCCATCTTCTTCTCTCTGCGGGGGCGCGTCAGCGCACCCGCGGGCTGTAGTCCCCTAAATGCAGGCCGACTGCTGAGCAGTCGGGACGGATCTTCCGACAAGTACTTCTCTTTTTTTCTTGATTGTTGATATCTTTCCTCTTTTGTTCTTTCAGGAACCAATGCCGCCTTGCAGCAGCAACTAGGTGAAGCCAACACTGTGCTGCGTGTTAAGGAGGACGAGCGCAACAAGGTGGCCCAGGAGCGTGATCGCCTGGTCAAGGAACTGGCGGAACAGGAGAAACATCACAAGGTGGCCCTGAAGCAGGCGGAGGACAACGAAGCCCGTCTCCTGGACGAGTTCTAGACCGAGCGCTCGGGCTGGGCCGAGACGGAGGCAACACTGACCGCGGGCTATGGCCAGATCGAAGACATAGTCGATGATGAGCTTTCTTCTCTTCCCTTCAACTGTTAGCTGTCGAGCGAGCCGGCTTCTAACTTCTGACTTCTGACTTATTGTTTTGCTTGTGCAGACTTCTTCCCTAGCCATTCCATCGCCGCCAACCAGGCTATTGAGGCTCGCCGTGAGGAACGACGGGCGGGAGGTGCGGAGATTGCTGCCGACGCCCCTCGGACCCATGGCGAGCAGTTCCTTAGCATTCAAGCTCGTCTCCAGCTGGCCCACCGAGTGCTCCGCCGGCTGCAGCGTACTGGGGCTCAGGCGATCGTTGCCCTCTGGCCAGACAGGTAAGCCCCACGCACCCCCAGTCGGACCGCCGACTGGTTAGAAGTGGCCGTCGGCCGTCTTGATGCGTGGAAGGGCTCCGCGGCCCGAGCGGGAGCGCGGCGGGCCTTGTAGTTCGCCAAGGCGTGGTATCCTGGGCTAGATCTAGCCCAGTTGGCCACGTTTCGGCTGGAAGCCGGCGCCAAGCTGTTGACGGTGGAGCGTGACCTCACCATACGCGCAGCAGCGATCGCCGAGTACACCAACACCGGTGACTTCATCCCTGAGCTGAACAAGAACCGCGCTGAAGCGCCGCCAGAATGGTTCAGTCTGAACCTGGATGATGGCGAAGACTCGGCAGAGGAAATCGCCTCCAGCGACGAGGGGGAAGATGAGGAAGACGAGGATGATGAAGATGGCATGTCAGAGGCCGGAGCGGACGGCCAGCCTCAGATCGACCGCGCCTCCAGCACCGAGCTGCGCGCAGGAACACCGACTGCTACTGAAAGCAGCCAAGACGAGACTCGCCAGCCGGCCACTCCACCAGCTGGCACCCCCGACTCCACCAACCTGCCGGACTCGCCTGCTGCTCCTTTGGTCTAGGCCGCTAATTTATCGTAGCTTTTCCTGCTTAGTAGTCTTCTCCACAAACTTTTGTTAGATTTGCACAATTCCACCCGCGGCGTGTATTCAAACTATGTTGAATGTTGGTCGAGGGCCTTTTGGTATGTAAATTATTTCCCCCACAAGTTTTGCTTTGGCCGAGTCCAGACTTTTCTTGCTTTTCTATTCCTTGGTTTTTTCTTTACCGCCCTCCCTTGGTACCTACTTGCCAGCCGGACAGCCGCTCTATGGACTGCAGCCTGGTCAAGTACTTCACCATTGTGGGAGGACAAGTACTTTGACCAATTCGAACGTTGCAAGCTAAGTAAGAAACCGGGCGGCCGGCCGCTTAACAGCCGGGCGGTGAGGCGAAGGGCCGGCTTGTCCTATGTCGATGTTTTGGTCCTTAGCCATTTTTTCATGTGAGCATCGTTTCTTGCCTTTACCTCTTGCCAAGCAAACAGCCACTCTACGAGCTATGCCTTGTGGCAAGAGAGGGCGTAGGTGCTAACACATTACTTGTCTGACTGTAGGAAGCATCGACATAGTTCAAGGCGGCAAGCCCCCGGGCCGACTAGTCGAACCCGGTTTCAGACGGAGAAATGGAATAACACATCTGTAGGCATAATACTTATCATGCAGATAAAAGAGGGATAGTCAATGAGTGCTCCTAGAGGGACATGAAGTCTTCATACTTAATATAAAAGGTAGCATGGTACATACTTCATTCAACTGTAAAATCTTCGAAGGAGGTTTGCATTCCATGGGTGCTATGTTTCCTTGCCAGAGTCGTCCCTCTTGCGTGCCCTGGGCTTCTGAGTGTCGATTAGGTAGTAGGAGTCATTGCCCAAGGCTTTGCTGATAATGAAAGGGCCTTCCCAAGGGGCCGAGAGCTTATACTGGCCGGTTATTCGCTGGATCAGCCGGAGCACAAGGTCTCCCTCTTGGAAGGATCTTTGCTTGACCTTCCGACTGTGGTAGCGGAGTAGACCCTGCTGGTAGATGCCTGACCGGCTGAGTGCCAATAGTCGGCCCTTTTCTAGCAGGTCGACGTCATCTTCACGTGCTTCCTTTGCCTCCCCCTCGGTGTACATGGTGACGCGAGGTGAGTCGAACTCGATGTCAGTTGGGATGACTGTGTCACATCCCTGGTCCTGTTATGCATTAGGCTAGACCTCATGTGAGCTTCATGTTTTAAATCAAATGAAATTTGAACTGAGGAATTTGGAAGCCTCAAAAACTTAAATAAAAGAAGGGCAAAAACCCTAAAAATCTCATTCATTGCTCCAAAATGCCCTTCTTAAATGTTTGATAATTTTTGGTAAGGGTTCTGGTCCCAACCAAAATATTGAACATTTTAAGGAATTATTTTTGGGACTTTGGATTTAATTCATTAGCTATTTGAATTTGAGTTATATTCATATAATTAGAATATAATTTCAAATACCCCTGAAATATTTTATAAGCTTTTGGAAAAGTCCATCTAGCAATATAAAATATTCAGAGGAGTTTTTGGCATTGTTTGAATTATTTTAAATTCAAAACAGTGGCAAAATAAATTAAATAAAAACAAAACAGAAGAAAAATATGTAACAGAACAGAACTTACCTGGCGCCGCTTACCTGTCCAGCCCAGCCGGCCCAGCTCCTCCCGCTGGCCCAGCCCACCGCCGCCTCCCTCCCCTGTCGCCTTCCTCCTCGCGCCAGTAGGCGCAGGCGCGTGGCCGGAGCGCGCGGGCACACGCCCAGGCCACCTCCTGCCTCCCTGCTTGCCTCCGCTACTCCCTGGAGACGCCACGCGGCTCCCTCGACCCTCCCTCACTCTCCCGCGTCTCTCCCTCCGTCCCTATCCCCCTCTGCTCCCTCTCCCTCCCGCGACCGAGCGGAGCTCGTCGCCGCCGACGCCGCTACCGCGGCCGCAGCCATTCCGAAGCCTCTCCGACACGCCCTCGAGCTCCGCCCCGACCCCCTCTTCCTCCCCACCGAGCCAAGCCCTTCAGGAAGCTCTGCTTCGCCTCCACGCCATCGTCTTCGTCCTCGACCGGCGCCGATGGTCGCCGTCGATTCGCCGCCTCCGACGCCTCCCCGAGCTCCCCGAGGCCACCGTCGCAACCCCCGTGAGCTCCTCTTCTCTTCCCCTCACTCCCCGCACCTGATTTCGTCCCCTAGCTCCGTCTCCACCATGGCCGAACCTTCGCCGCCGCCGCACTCGTCGCCGGTGATGCTCCGGTGACCATTTGGTCCCGGGCATGCGCCCAACGCGCTCCCCGCATCGCGTAGAGCCTCCGTGGCACTTCGCCGCGCTTGTTTGCGCCCCGCAGCCCCATCCCCACTTGCACCCGAGCTTCGGCCGCCGCCGAGCTCGTCGCCGGCACCACTACGGCCACTTCCCGGCCGCGCCACCACCACAGTTGGATGCGGACGAGCGTCCGCATCCCGAAGCTGTGCTCCGCGCGCCAAATCGAGCCATGTGGGCAAAACCCGAGGCTCGCCACCGCGGCTGGCCTCGCCGGCGTCAAGCCGCCGGTGGGTTTGACCCACGTTGACCACGGCGGGACCCTCCCCTGTGTCCATGACAGGTGGGGCCGGCCTGTTAATTAGGTTAGGATTAGTGTTAACTAAAAAATTAGTTAGACTAATTACACTGACATGCGGGCCCCGCCCGGCTAACCAAGTTAGTTAGGGTTAATTTTAATTAGTTTAGTTAGTCCAGACACTGACATGCAGGGCCCACAGGTCAGTTTGACCTGGACGGCGCCCGTTGACCTGCTGACGTCATGCCAACGTCATGCTGACGCAATAATTCCTTTCTGGAATTTAAATAAATCTTAAATAATTTAATATTTTCAGAAAATGCCCTAAACTTCTAAAATTCATAGAAATTCAACCGTAACTCCAAATTAAATAATTTATATATGAAAAATTATCAGAAAAATTCAAGGAATCCATCTGTACTATTTTCATGCATGTTAGAACAACTTATCACTACTGTTTAGGACAAATGAAGTGAATGGCATTTAAATAATCACATATGAAGTTTGAATTTGAACCTAGGATTCAAACCAACTCCATTTAACTTGTTGCTAGATGCATTAGCTCAAAACACATTCATTTTTGCCATGTCATGATCATGCATCATATTGCGCATTGCATTGATTGTGTTCCCTTCTGTGTTGCCGGTACTCGTCCCCTCTCGATAGACGTGATACCGATGATGTGATCGTTGACACTGATGAAGACTCAATGTTATCTTCAGAAGTGCCAGGCAAGCAAAACCCCCTTGTTCATTCCGATAAAATCCCACTCTCTCGCTCCTGCTCTCTTTTACTGCATTAGGACAACAACGACATATTTGTTACTTGCTGCGGTAGCTGAACCCCTTTATCCTCTGCATGACCTGTCATTGCCACAGTAAATAGATGAAACCCACTAGCATGAGTAGGAGTTGTTTGAGCCCTGATGTGCCTACTCATTCATGCTTGTTTGTCATGCCTGCTACTGCTTAGAGTTGAGTCAGGTCTGATTCATCGGGGATGAATCAGAGGCGTGTGAACATGTCCTACTGTGTGTGAGCTAAGTGTGTGAACACGATTTGGTAAAGGTAGCGGTGAGAGGCCATGTAGGAGTACATGGTGGGTTGTCTCATTGCAGCCGTCCTCAGGAACTGAGTTCTGTGTTTGTGATCCATGATTCAGCTACTACCACGCATTGGGCCCGAAACCAATGGACTCTCTCGGCTTCTTGATCACCCTTGTCCTCTGTCCAGGAGTTGCAAGTAGTTTCTGGTGTTTGTAGTATGCTGGAGGCCGTGCGCAGCGCTGACCGTAGGGGTGGGCTGTGATGCGGTAGGCACGTGGCCGGGTAAACTGGGTGCCCGTTTGGTGTCACGGAACCCTGTTCACATCGTTTGGGGCTATGAGCGAAACTCTGGCCAGATCTCCTCATGGATGGAACCCGAATAGGCGATAAACCTGGACTAGAGACTCGAGTGTTTAGGTAGGCCGTGGCCGACACCCACGTTGGGCTTCCGCTTGAAGGTTGCCGAGTACATGTCGTGTAAACGGCGGTAAGTGGTGAGAGCGTGTGTGAAGAAGTACACCCCTGCAGGGTTAACATCATCTATTCGAATAGCCGTGTCCGCGGAAAAGGACTTCTGGGTTGCTTATATCAGTTCATAGACAAGTGAAAGTGGATACTCTAAAATACGCAAGATAAGCGTGAGTGCTATGGATGGCGTTCTCGTAGGGAGACGGGAGCGGTTCCATAGTGGTGTGTTGATATGGTGAATATGTGGACTCGTGTGCGCCACCTCAAAAGAGTTACATTGCAGTCGTAGTTTAGGATAGCCACCGAGTCAAAGCTGGCTTGCTGCAGTTAAACCCCACCATCCCCTTTGTTGATAATGATGCATATGTAGTTAGTTCTGATGTAAGTCTTGCTGGGTACATTTGTACTCACGTTTGCCTATTTTATGTTTTTGCAGAGAGACTTCAGTATCACTAGTAGTTTCGCGTGGACTTCGACGTTTAGCTTGTTACCTCAGCTACGATCTTGTGCCCTCGGCAGGATCTGGTAGATAGTCAGGCTTCTCAGCCTTTTTCATTTATAGATGTCTGTACCCAGACATGATAGCTTCCGCTTGTGCTTTGACTTGTATGCTCTGAGTGTTGGGTCATGAGACCCATGTTTGTAATATCTCGCTCCTCGGAGCCTATTGAATAAATTACTTGTGTCGTAGAGTCATGTTGTGATGCCATGTTGTATTTGCACATATCGAGCATATTGTGTGTATGTTATTGAAATGCTTGGTATGTGTGGGATCTGGCTATCTAGTTGTTTATCCTTAGTAGCCTCTCTTACCGGGAAATGTCTCCTAGTGTTTCCACTGAGCCATGGTAGCTTGCTGCTGCTCCGGAACACTTAGGCTGGCCGACATGTGTCCTTCTTCGTTCCTGTGTCTGTCCCTACGGGGAAATGTCACGCGATGAATACCGGAGTCCTGTTAGCCCGCTACAGCCCGGTTCACCGGAGTCCTGCTAGCCCAGTGCTACAGCCTGGATTCACTCGCTGATGACCGACACGTTCGATGCTGGGTCATGGATGCCTGTCCCTGTAAGTTTGTGCCACTTTGGGTTTACGACTAGCCATGTCAGCCTGGGCTCCTTATCATATGGATGCTAGCGACACTGTCATATACGTGTGCCAAAAGGCGCAAACGGTCCCAGGCAAAGGTAAGGCGACACCCGTGGGAATACCGTGCGTGAGGCCGCAAAGTGATATGAGGTGTTACATGCTAGATCGATGTGGCATTGAGTCGGGGTCCTGACAGCGTTGGTATCAGAGCTTGACTGCCTGTAGGATTACCAAGCCAAACTGGTCGAAGTTGAGTCTAGAAATTCTTTAGTTATATAAGGGAATTGATTGTGGGATGGAACGTAAGGCTCTTTTACTCCTTATACCTCATGGCCTTCTGATCTGAGTCATCATCTTCTCTTCTACGGGGGTTAAGAAACTAGGCCTTCTCTTCTTTCTATCAGGATCACGTGTTACTAATCAGTAGACTTATAAGACTGTTGGATTCAAGCCTCTGTTCAGTCTCTACTACTTCCGTACGTTAACTGTTGATCTCGAAACCTTGATATTGTGCTTCTGAGTGGTTATGCCACCATTTTTGTGAATGTCTCAAATCTTTCTGAGCATTTACAGCCGTTATGCTGTCCGAGTCATCCCAGGTTTCTAAATAGTCGGATGCATTTGCAAATCCCTTCCTCCTGTTTCCGATGTGCCTTTGGTCAGATTAATCACACTAATTGTTGAGTTGAGGTATTCTATTGCCTTGACCTTATGTTGGAGTTACTATTATGACCCTAGGTGTCTCAGGGGATCATCTAGTGGTCTAGCCATGATTTATGTTCCAGTGTGATGACTCTGGCCATCATTCTCGAAAGCATCATGTGATGCTACTTAGTAATAGGTATTCTACTCCTGGGTTTTGAACCCGAGATTCACCCTACTTACTGCATGTTGATAGTAATTGCTAGTTCCTTTAGGATATTAGTAACCTTTGCGATAGTCCTTGAAGTCCGTGGTATCTTCTTCTTCCAAATACCATGAACTACTTATGGCAGAAGTTCCTCGTTGAACTGAAATATTACAACAGGATTATTCTTGATGAGTTCTCCATTATATATTGTGACTCTGCCAGCTCAACCTTTCTGCATGGGTTATCCGGAAGAATTATGTTGAACTTGTTCGGCATACCAACCCATGTATCCACAACTCAGAAAATTATATGTTCCTTTGAGTTGTTCTCTTTAGTTGCATTCTGACCCTCGTCTATCAATTGATAGTCAAGAGTATGCGTGCGTTCGTTTATCGATGCCTATTACTCTTGTGGTCCGTCAAGCCATTCTATCGCAGA
Source organism: Triticum dicoccoides (assembly GCF_002162155.2). NCBI lineage: Eukaryota > Viridiplantae > Streptophyta > Magnoliopsida > Poales > Poaceae > Triticum > Triticum dicoccoides. Next base: position 236,145,226 of record NC_041380.1, on the reverse strand, counting down.
ATGACTAGGAGAAACAAACTCCAGTACCTCATCCATATCTAGGATTGGGTCAAAGCAATTGTGCTCCGCAGATCAAAATGCCAGCCCAGCTTTTGATTCTGTTCTACCATGAAGTATTACCGTCTTTATGTCAGGATTTTCATGAGGATTGCACCGGCTCTTGTGAATTCTTGATGTAGTGATACTTCTCGCCATCATTATTCATCCCTCGGTTCCGTGTTGTCGCAACCGGAATGCCGACAGGTGAATCGTGATGTGTGAAATCAATACTGCTAGCAACTCTGTTGCTTGGTAGTTAAATGGACGATAACCTCATTCTTAGCGTGTTGATTATTGAATCGTCACCCTAAGACTGATTGTGCCACTTAGTCCTTGTTCTCGGTGCACTCCTCGATCAATGAGTTAGGATTGTGCCAATCCCTCGCTCCGTTGATCATATCGTCTTGCCCTGAAAAGCAAGATTGTTCCTGAGCCTAATAGCATATCGGTGGTTGTGATTTTCCGATTATCTTCTCGGAAGTATCACCGGGTCGTCACCCGACCGCTATGTTGAGCTCGTGATCAAGTTGGTTTATCCTTGTAAACCACCCCTTCTCCAGGAATCTGTGTGGGATACCCCTGAGCTAGTTGGCTAAGCTGAACAACAACTTGGAAAGTTGGAAGATGGAAGCTTGCCCGGCTTAGTTCGTTCCAAAGGGATATTCTTGTGTAGTGTGTGTTGAAGAAAGATGATATCTTCATCAATTGGTCCTTGTGATCAATTGTTCGATCTATTATCTTACCCAAACCTTTGATTTGAGTATGGGCTATCGTAAAATCAAATCCGAACCAACGATGTTCGTAGTGTTGTCTTACTCGTGGATTTTCCTCAAGCATACACCATTATATCGTTTGGGTCTGACTAGTGCTATCACTCGTTCACATAATTATGGAACTCCTTCTTCATGGAAACCAGGATGAGTTGTTGTTGAGCCCATCAGCAATATATTTAACCTCTCCATGATTATGTTGAACATCCAGATAGTACTGGAAACTTTTCTAAGCATTATCTTCATGACCCGCTCATGGAGCATATGTCCGGATGAAAGATGTGACTATCTCTAATTCACGTGCACTTGGTGTAAGTTGCCGCCGTGTATCCGAGAAAGATTGTTTTTGCTTCCTTGGAATCATCCCAAGTCAGTCATGCATGTGTGAAGTATACATTGGATTGTGAGATTAGCTACCTCCATTCTATATGTGTCCCGAGCACACCAAGCCACTGATTGATTTGTTCAAGGAGAAGAAGTTCCTTCTTAAGAGCATACCTTATGCAAGGACTTCGATATCCTCGATGATGGTTTTCCCCCGGAACTCGGTAGTGTTTTATTGTAAGACTACCACGTGGTCATGCTTGTCTGGGACAACGTGTTCACATGTTTGTAGCAGAACCAGCTCATACTTTGGAGCTTACTATCGTAGTTCATTCTCCGAGAATCTCGCAACGTCATCTCGTCGATTTGTGTTGCAAACTTTCGTTTTTCTTCCTAGACTCGATGAGTCTGGAATATCCTGACACCAACCCGATCTGAATCTCAGGCAGATATGATGGTTTGGAACATTTCCCCAAGAACTATAATATTGGTTCCTCGATAACTGGTAAGGTGGATGTCGTGGCCAACACACCCAGCCGGAAGACCTGTTATTATAATATCTTGATTGAGGAAGTTGGCCACCTCCCCATAGGGATTTCGTAGGATTTACTCCCTAGTTGCCCCTATGGATTTTGAGATCCCGAAGTCCGACCTTTTTACTTGATGTTCTAGATATCAAACCATATCTATGAATGGGTTACGCTAGCACATCAAGGAGAACATTAGAAGCGGAGTGCTAAATTTCTCTCGGTCGATCGTCCAGATTTTGTTCCTTGGCTCGCTAAGGTGAAATCTGAGAAAGTGTTATCCTCTTTTGCATCTGCATCGTCCGTCGCTATTCATCATGGTAGTATGTTGTGTTGTCAGCATCCTTGACACGGATGTTGGTAAAACCTTGATGATTATGGAAATGCTCAAGTTCTTGAGAGCACGCACAAGCGCTAGGTGTTATCGCCGGCACTAACCGGGATTGCTTCTAGTCTCGTCGGTTATGCTATAACCACTTCAACAGTGAATTCACTCTTTATTGTTGGGTTCTTCCCCAGTTACTAGAATCATTCCCAGCATTTGCATTTTGATCCCAGCTTGCACCGCCAATGTGCCATTCTACCATGGGTCTCTTCCATCTCCGGTGATAAGCAAATTCATCCATTACGTTGTCTTCAACAAGGTAATCCACATCATCCAAGTCCGAGTATGCCATTCTACCGACTCCCGCCAATCGATTGCTCGAGAATTGCCTTAGGCTGGTATGAAGAGTTTCAATGATCTCTATATCAAAGGTAATTCTTTTTGCCACTTAAGGGGATAATCTACGAATCACCCTCCTCCAGGATGTTTCGTCGTGGTATCATGGCAACTCAACTCCTCGCTACGTTGACAATCGTTTACCACCTTCTTAGGTGTGGAATTGTTGTCTACCTAGTGAACCTTCGTCATCCGTTTCTTTCCACCCCTCTTGATGTGTATCTCATGTCTCAACCCGAAAGATGGTTCTATGTCTCATTCCGTGAGTTAATCCTGAGTTGTTCGATCTTCGAGGAGATCGACCCTTCTAGAGTCTCCTTCTTCCCTCCATGTCATGTTGACGGGATTTCTCAGAGCAAGACTTCAAGACAATAATGGTGATCGAATCAACGCTCTTATGAAGTGCACCCTGGATCGTGAAGATTATACTAGTTGCGTTTCCCCTTCACCTTACCCTACGCTTGAATCTCGAGACGAGATTCTTGTTTAGTGGGGGTGAGTTGTCACATCCCTGGTCCTGTTATGCATTAGGCTAGACCTCATGTGAGCTTCATGTTTTAAATCAAATGAAATTTGAACTGAGGAATTTGGAAGCCTCAAAAACTTAAATAAAAGAAGGGCAAAAACCCTAAAAATCTCATTCATTGCTCCAAAATGCCCTTCTTAAATGTTTGATAATTTTTGGTAAGGGTTCTGGTCCCAACCAAAATATTGAACATTTTAAGGAATTATTTTTGGGACTTTGGATTTAATTCATTAGCTATTTGAATTTGAGTTATATTCATATAATTAGAATATAATTTCAAATACCCCTGAAATATTTTATAAGCTTTTGGAAAAGTCCATCTAGCAATATAAAATATTCAGAGGAGTTTTTGGCATTGTTTGAATTATTTTAAATTCAAAACAGTGGCAAAATAAATTAAATAAAAACAAAACAGAAGAAAAATATGTAACAGAACAGAACTTACCTGGCGCCGCTTACCTGTCCAGCCCAGCCGGCCCAGCTCCTCCCGCTGGCCCAGCCCACCGCCGCCTCCCTCCCCTGTCGCCTTCCTCCTCGCGCCAGTAGGCGCAGGCGCGTGGCCAGAGCGCGCGGGCACACGCCCAGGCCACCTCCTGCCTCCCTGCTTGCCTCCGCTACTCCCTGGAGACGCCACGCGGCTCCCTCGACCCTCCCTCACTCTCCCGCGTCTCTCCCTCCGTCCCTATCCCCCTCTGCTCCCTCTCCCTCCCGCGACCGAGCGGAGCTCGTCGCCGCCGACGCCGCTACCGCGGCCGCAGCCATTCCGAAGCCTCTCCGACACGCCCTCGAGCTCCGCCCCGACCCCCTCTTCCTCCCCACCGAGCCAAGCCCTTCAGGAAGCTCTGCTTTGCCTCCACGCCATCGTATTCGTCCTCGACCGCCGCCGACGGTCGCCGTCGATTCGCCGCCTCCGACGCCTCCCCGAGCTCCCCGAGGCCACCGTCGCAACCCCCGTGAGCTCCTCTTCTCTTCCCCTCACTCCCCGCACCTGATTTCGTCCCCTAGCTCCGTCTCCACCATGGCCGAACCTTCGCCGCCGCCGCACTCGTCGCCGGTGATGCTCCGGTGACCATTTGGTCCCGGGCATGCGCCCAACGCGCTCCCCGCATCGCGTAGAGCCTCCGTGGCACTTCGCCGCGCTTGTTTGCGCCCCGCAGCCCCATCCCCACTTGCACCCGAGCTTCGGCCGCCGCCGAGCTCGTCGCCGGCACCACTCCGGCCACTTCCCGGCCGCGCCACCACCACAGTTGGATGCGGACGAGCGTCCGCATCCCGAAGCTGTGCTCCGCGCGCCAAATCGAGCCCTGTGGGCAAAACCCGAGGCTCGCCACCGCGGCTGGCCTCGCCGGCGTCAAGCCGCCGGTGGGTTTGACCCACGTTGACCACGGCGGGACCCTCCCCTGTGTCCATGACAGGTGGGGCCGGCCTGTTAATTTGGTTAGGATTAGTGTTAACTAAAAAATTAGTTAGACTAATTACACTGACATGCGGGCCCCGCCCGGCTAACCAAGTTAGTTAGGGTTAATTTTAATTAGTTTAGTTAGTCCAGACACTGACATGCAGGGCCCACAGGTCAGTTTGACCTGGACGGCGCCCGTTGACCTGCTGACGTCATGCCAACGTCATGCTGACGCAATAATTCCTTTCTGGAATTTAAATAAATCTTAAATGATTTAATATTTTCAGAAAATGCCCTAAACTTCTAAAATTCATAGAAATTCAACCGTAACTCCAAATTAAATAATTTATATATGAAAAATTATCAGAAAAATTCAAGGAATCCATCTGTACCATTTTCATGCATGTTAGAACAACTTATCACTACTGTTTAGGACAAATGAAGTGAATGGCATTTAAATAATCACATATGGAGTTTGAATTTGAACCTAGGATTCAAACCAACTCCATTTAACTTGTTGCTAGATGCATTAGCTCAAAACACATTCATTTTTGCCATGTCATGATCATGCATCATATTGTGCATTGCATTGATTGTGTTCCCTTCTGTGTTGCCGGTACTCGTCCCCTCTCGATAGACGTGATACCGATGATGTGATCGTTGACACTGATGAAGACTCAATGTTATCTTCAGAAGTGCCAGGCAAGCAAAACCCCCTTGTTCATTCCGATAAAATCCCACTCTCTCGCTCCTGCTCTCTTTTACTGCATTAGGACAACAACGACATATTTGTTACTTGCTGCGGTAGCTGAACCCCTTTATCCTCTGCATGACCTGTCATTGCCACAGTAAATAGATGAAACCCACTAGCATGAGTAGGAGTTGTTTGAGCCCTGATGTGCCTACTCATTCATGCTTGTTTGTCATGCCTGCTACTGCTTAGAGTTGAGTCAGGTCTGATTCATCGGGGATGAATCAGAGGCGTGTGAACATGTCCTACTGTGTGTGAGCTAAGTGTGTGAACACGATTTGGTAAAGGTAGCGGTGAGAGGCCATGTAGGAGTACATGGTGGGTTGTCTCATTGCAGCCGTCCTCAGGAACTGAGTTCTGTGTTTGTGATCCATGATTCAGCTACTACCACGCATTGGGCCCGAAACCAATGGACCCTCTCGGCTTCTTGATCACCCTTGTCCTCTGTCCAGGAGTTGCAAGTAGTTTCTGGTGTTTATAGTATGCTGGACGCCGTGCGCAGCGCTGACCGTAGGGGTGGGCTGTGATGCGGTAGGCACGTGGCCGGGTAAACCGGGCGCCCGTTTGGTGTCACGGAACCCTGTTCACATCGTTTGGGGCTGTGAGAGAAACTCCGGCCGGATCTCCTCATGGATGGAACCCGAATAGGCGATAAACCTGGACTAGAGACTCGAGTGTTTAGGTAGGCCGTGGCCGACACCCACGTTGGGCTTCCGCTTGAAGGTTGCCGAGTACATGTCGTGTAAACGGCGGTAAGTGGTGAGAGCGTGTGTGAAGAAGTACACCCCTGCAGGGTTAACATCATCTATTCGAATAGCCATGTCCGCGGAAAAGGACTTCTGGGTTGCTTATATCAGTTCATAGACAAGTGAAAGTGGATACTCTAAAATACGCAAGATAAGCGTGAGTGCTATGGATGGCGTTCTCGTAGGGAGACGGGAGCGGTTCCATAGTGGTGTATTGATATGGTGAATATGTGGACTCGTGTGCGCCACCTCAAAAGAGTTACATTGCAGTCGTAGTTTAGGATAGCCACCGAGTCAAAGCTGGCTTGCTGCAGTTAAACCCCACCATCCCCTTTGTTGATAATGATGCATATGTAGTTAGTTCTGATGTAAGTCTTGCTGGGTACATTTGTACTCACGTTTGCCTATTTTATGTTTTTGCAGAGAGACTTCAGTCTCACTAGTAGTTTCGCGTGGACTTCGACGTTTAGCTTGTTACCTCAGCTACGATCTTGTGCCCTCGGCAGGATCTGGTAGATAGTCAGGCTTCTCAGCCTTTTTCATTTATAGATGTCTGTACCCAGACATGATAGCTTCCGCTTGTGCTTTGACTTGTATGCTCTGAGTGTTGGGTCATGAGACCCATGTTTGTAATATCTCGCTCCTCGGAGCCTATTGAATAAATTACTTGTGTCGTAGAGTCATGTTGTGATGCCATGTTGTATTTGCACATATCGAGCATATTGTGTGTATGTTATTGAAATGCTTGGTATGTGTGGGATCTGGCTATCTAGTTGTTTATCCTTAGTAGCCTCTCTTACCGGGAAATGTCTCCTAGTGTTTCCACTGAGCCATGGTAGCTTGCTGCTGCTCCGGAACACTTAGGCTGGCCGGCATGTGTCCTTCTTCGTTCCTGTGTCTGTCCCTACGGGGAAATGTCACGCGATGAATACCGGAGTCCTGTTAGCCCGCTACAGCCCGGTTCACTGGAGTCCTGCTAGCCCAGTGCTACAGCCTGGATTCACTCGCTGATGACCGACACGTTCGATGCTGGGTCATGGATGCCTGTCCCTGTAAGTTTGTGCCACTTTGGGTTTACGACTAGCCATGTCAGCCCGGGCTCCTTATCATATGGATGCTAGCGACACTGTCATATACGTGTGCCAAAAGGCGCAAACGGTCCCGGGCAAAGGTAAGGCGACACCCGTGGGAATACCGTGCGTGAGGCCGCAAAGTGATATGAGGTGTTACATGCTAGATCGATGTGGCATTGAGTCGGGGTCCTGACAGACTGCCTCGGCACCATTCACGAGGAAGAAGGGGGTGAAGCCGGTTGATTTGTTCGGAATGGTGCGCAGACTCCAGAGGACGGCCGGCAGCTCGTCGATCCAGCAGTCGGCCGAACGCTCCAAAGGCTCAACCAATCGGGGCTTGATTCCGGACAAGATGAGGCCGTTTGCTCGCTCGACTTGGCCATTTGACTATGGGTGGGAAATGGACGCTAAGTCTAGTTGGATGCTTGTGTCGCACAGAAACGGGCCAAGGCGCCCTTGGCATGCCATTGTTGGTGATGATGCTGTGAGGTACGCCGTACCAAGTGGTGACGTCTGCGACAAAAGTCACAGCAGTCGGACCGTTCAACTTGTTGATTGGCTTTGCTTCTATCCACTTGGTGAATTTGTCCACGGCAACAAGCAGATGAGTCATGTCGTCGCGTGCTGTCCTGAATGGTCCCACCATGTCCAGTCCCCAAACGGCAAAGGCCAAGCAAGGGGAATGGTCTTGAACGCAGAAGCCGGCAAATGTTGCTTGGAACTAAACTTCTGACATCCCTTACATCTCTTGACCAAGTCTTTGGCATCTTCTAGAGTAGTCGGCAAGAAGAAACCATGGCGAAAAGCTTTTGCAACAAGTGATCTTGAGGCCGCGTGGTGGCCACACTTGCCCTGGTGGATATCTTTGAGGATTGCCTGGCCCTTCTCCGACTCTACGCAATGCTGGTACACACCAGTGACATTGCGCCTCATGAGTTCATTGTTCATGATGGTGTATGTTGCTGCCCGACACTGCACCTGTCGGGCTGAGATATCATCGGTTGGCAGCTCCTTGTTCACCAGAAAGTTGAGGATGGGCTGAGCCCATGATGGTGTTGAGACTTCCTCCACTATTAGTACTCCCACTTGTACTAGGGCGGCTGGGTTGGGAGGTGGCGGGCTAGAGTCGACCGCCAGTTGCTATGTCATTGAAGTCCCCGAGCCGACTGCTGAAGTCCCTGGGACGTGATCTGAAGTCCCCGGGCCGGGTGAGACTACCACAGTCCCCGGGCCGGGATCTGAAGTCCCCGGGCCGAGTGCGACTGCCGCAGTCCCCGGGCCGCCTGCCGAAGTCCCCGGGCTGACTGCTGAAGTTTTGGAGTCGGTTCCGACTGTTTTAGGAGCAGCCGGCACAAAGATAGAGTCTGATTCTAGCGAAGGCTTGATGGACGGCTTGAGGAGACGCTGAAGGGACACACTGGTTGGTATGGCTTGCCGGGTGGAGCCAATCGGTGCTAGAGCATCTGCTTGCTCATTGTCGCTTCGTGGCACATGAAGGAACTCACACCCTTCAAAATATCCGCTGAGCTACTGTATGAGGAAGCGGTAGCTTGCTATGTTTGCATCCTTGGCGTCCCAGTTGCCGGTTGACTACTGGACCACCAAGTCGGAGTCACCATAGCATAGAATCCGGCTAATGTTGAGTTCTTTGGCAAGCCGGAGTTCGTGTACCAGTGCCTCTTATTTGGCCACATTTTTGGAGGCAACAAAATGGATTTGCAATGTGTATATGAGCTTGTCGCCTTTGGGAGAGGTGAGGATGATGCCGGCCCCCAAACCGGTGCGCATATTTGAACGTCAAAATGCATCCGCCAATGGGTGGAGTCCCGCGCTGGCGGCAGGTTCTGGGTCTTGGCCCAGTCGACGAGAAAGTCGGCCAGTGCTTGGGACTTGATGGTGGTGCGATGCTGGTAGAAGATGGTGTGGGGAGCCAACTCGATGGCCCATTTTTCCACTCGGTCTGAAGCATCTCAGCTGCCTATGATCTCAACAAGCGGAGCAGTGCAAACAACCGTGATAGGGTGATCTTGAAAATATGGCTTTAACTTCTTGGCGGTAAAGTGCACGCCGTAGCACATCTTCTGGTAGTGGTGGTAGTTCTGCTTGGAAGCCGACAGTACTTCACTCAAATAATACACCGGTGTCTGGACTGGTAGAACCTTGTCATCTTCCTTGCGCTCAACTACCATGACTGTGCTGACCACCCGGCTAGCGGCGGTGATGTAGAGGAGCATGGTCTCCTTAGCAGCCGGCACGGCCAGGACAGGCCGCATGGTCAACGTCTTCTTCAACTGGAGAAAAGCCTCATCGGCCTTGTCATACCACTCGAAATGAGTGGTTTTCTTAAGGAGTTGGTACAGGGGGAGGGCCTTCTCGCCCAGCCGACTGATGAAGCGGCTGATGGATGCCAAGCAACCAGTGAATTTTTGGACATCTCGAAGTCGGGTGGGTACTTCCATCCTCTCGATGGCTTTCATCTTAACAGGGTTGCACTTGATGCCACGTTCTAAAACCAGGAAGCCAAGGAGCTGGCCGGCTGGTACTCCTAACACGCACTTCTCTGGGTTGAGCTTGATCTGAAACCGGCGCAGATTTTCAAAGGTCTCCTTGAGGTCTTCCAATAAGGTTACGCGCTTCTCCGTCTTCACCACAATATCGTCCACATAGACGTGGACGTTCTTGCCGAGTTGCTTGAGGAGGCACTTCTGCATGCAATGCTGGAACATGGAGCGGGCATTCTGAAGGAAATATGCCCTAGAGGCAATAATAAAGTTATTATTTATTTCCTTATATCATGATAAATGTTTATTATTCATGCTAGAATTGTATTAAACGGAAACATAATACATGTGTGAAAACATAGACAAACAGAGTGTCACTAGTATGCCTCTACTTGACTAGCTCGTTGATCAAAGATGGTTATGTTTCCTGACCATAGACATGAGTTGTCATTTGATTAACGGGATCACATCATTAGGAGAATGATGTGATTGACTTGACCCATTCCGTTAGCATAGCACTTGATCGTTTAGTTTGTTGCTATTGCTTTCTTCATGACTTATACATATTCCTATGACTATGAGATTATGCAACTCCTGTTTACCGGAGGAACACTTTGTGTGCTACCAAACGTCACAACATAACTGGGTGATTATAAAGGTGCTCTACAGGTGTCTCCGAAGGTACTTGTTGGGTTGGCGTAGTTCGAGATTAGGATTTGTCACTCCGATTGTCGGAGAGGTATCTCTGGGCCCTCTCGGTAATGCACATCACTTAAGCCTTGCAAGCATTGCAACTAATGAGTTATTTGCAGGATGATGTATTATGGAACGAGTAAAGAGACTTGCAGGTAACGAGATTGAACTAGGTATTGAGATACCGACGATCGAATCTCGGGCAAGTAACATACCGATGACAAAGGGAACAACGTATGTTGTTGTGCGGTCTGACCGATAAAAATCTTCGTAGAATACGTGGGAGCCAATATGAGCATCCAGGTTCCGCTATTGGTTATTGACCGGAGACGTGTCTCGGTCATGTCTACATTGTTCTCGAACCTGTAGGGTCCGCACGCTTAAGGTTTCGATGACAGTTATATTACGAGTTTATGAGTTTTGACGTACCGAAGGAGTTCGGAGTCCCGGATGAGATCGGGGACATGACGAAGAGTCTCGAAATGGTCGAGACGTAAAGATCGATATATTGGACGACTATATTCGGACATCGGAAAGGTTCCGAGTGATTCGGGTATTTTTCGGAGTACTGGAGAGTTACGGAATTCGTCTGGGAGTATATGGGCCTTATTGGGCCATGCGGGAATAGAGGAGAGAGGCCAAAAGGAAGGAGGCGCGTGCTCCCCCTCTGGTCCGAATTGGAAAAGGGGTGCAGCCCACTTTTCCTTGTTCCTCTCCCCCTCTTTCCTTCTCTCCTACTCCAACAAGGGAAGGAGGAGTCCTACTCCCGGTGGGAGTAGGACTCCCCCCTTGGCGCGCCCTCCTACTAGGCCGGCCGCCTCCCTCCCTTGCTCCTTTATATACAGGGCAGGGGGCACCCCATAGACACAACAATTGATCATTGATCTCTTAGCCGTGTGCGGTGCCCCCCTCCACCATAATCCTCGATAATATTGTAGCGGTGCTTAGGCGAAGCCCTGCGACGGTAGAACACCAAGATCGTCACCACGCCGTCGTGCTGACGGAACTCTTCCCCGACATTCTACTTGATTGGAGTCCGAGGATCGTCATCGAGCTGAACGTGTGCTAGAACTCGGAGGTGCCGTAGTTTCGGTGCTTGATCGGTCGGGCCGTGAAGACGTACGACTACATCAACCGCGTTGTTATAACGCTTCCGCTTCTGGTCTACGAGGGTACGTAGACAACACTCTCCCCTCTCGTTGCCATGCATCACCATGATCTTGCGTGTGCGTAGGAAAATTTTGAAATTACTACGTTCCCCAACAGTGGCATCAGAGCCTAGGTTTTATGCGTTGATGTTGTGCATGAGTAGAACACAAGTGAGTTGTGGGCGATATAAGTCATACTGCTTACCAACATGTCATACTTTGGTTCGGCGGTATTGTTGGATGAAGCGGCCCGGACCGATATTACGCGTACGCTTACACGAGACTGGTTCTACCGACGTGCTTTGCACACAGGTGGCTGGCGGGTGTCAATTTCTCCAACTTTAGTTGAACCAAGTGTGGCTACGCCCGGTCCTTGTGAAGGTTAAAACAACACCAACTTGACAAACTATCGTTGTGGTTTTGATGCGTAGGTAAGAACGGTTCCTGCTAAGCCCGTAGCAGCCACGTAAAATTTGCAACAACAAAGTAGAGGACGTCTAACTTGTTTTTGCAGGGCATGTTGTGATGTGATATGGTCAAGACATGATGCTAAATTTTATTGTATGAGATGATCATGTTTTGTAACCGAGTTATCGGCAACTGGAAGGAGCCATATGGTTGTCGCTTTATTGTATGCAATGCAATTGCACTGTAATGCTTTACTTTATCACTAAGCGTAGCGATAGTCGTGGAAGCATAAGATTGGCGAGACGACAACGATGCTACAATGGTGATCAAGGTGTCGCACCGGTGACGATGGTGATCATGACGGTGCTTCGGAGATGGAGATCACAAGCACAAGATGATGATGGCCATATCATATCACTTATATTGATTGCATGTGATGTTTATCTTTTATGCATCTTATCTTGCTTTGATTGACGGTAGCATTATAAGATGATCTCTCACTAAATTTCAAGATAAAAGTCTTCTCCCTAAGTATGCACCATTGCCAAAGTTCGTCGTGCCCAGACACCACGTGATGATCGGGTGTGATAAGCTCTACGTCCATCTACAAAGGGTGCAGGCCAGTTTTGCACACGCAGAATACTCAGGTTAAACTTGACGAGCCTAGCATATGCAGATATGGCCTTGGAACATTGAGACTGAAAGGTCGAGCGTGAATCATATAGTAGATATGATCAACATAGTGATGTTCACCATTGAAAACTACTCCATTTCACGTGATGATCGGTTATGGTTTAGTTGATTTGGATCACATGATCACTTAGATGGTTAGAGGGATGTCTATCTAAGTGGGAGTTCTTAATTAATATGATTAATTGAACTTTAATTTATCATGAACTTAGTCCTGGTAGTATTAGCATATCTATGTTGATATCTCGCGTTTAGCTCCCCTGTTTTATTTTTGATATGTTCCTAGAGAAACTTAAGTTGAAAGATGTTAGTAGCAATGATGCGGATTGGATCCGTAATCTGAGGATTATCCTCATTGCTACACAGAAGAATTATGTCCTTAATGCACCGCTAGGTGACAGACCTAATGCAAGAGCAAATGCAGACGTTATGAATGTTTGGCTAGCTCAATATGATGACTACTTGATAGTTTAGTGCACCATGCTTAAACGGCTTAGAATCGGGACTTCAAAGACGTTTTGAACGTCATGGACCATATGAGATGTTCCAGGAGTTGAAGTTAATATTTCAAGCAAATACCCAAGTTGAGAGATATGAAGTCTCCAACAAGTTCTATAGCTAAAAAATGGAGGAGAATAGCTCAAGCAGTGAGCATGTGCTCAGATTATCTGGGTACTACAATCGCTTGAATCAAGTGGAAGTTAATCTTCCAGATAAGATAGTGATTGATAGAATTCTCTAGTCACCATCACCAATTTAGTAGAACTTCGTGATGAACTATGATATGCAAGGGATAACGGAACGATTCCCAAGCTCTTCATAATGCTGAAATCAACGAAGGTAGAAATCAAGAAAAATATCAAGTGTTGATCGTAGACAAGACCACTAGTTTCAAGAAAAGGGCAAAGGGAAGAAGGGGAACTTCAAGAAAAATGGCAAGCAAGTTGCTGCTCAAGTGAAGAAGCCCAAGTCTGATCCTAAGCCTGAGACTAAGTGCTTCTACTGCAAAGGGAATGGTCACTGGAAGCAGAAATGCCCCAAGTATTTGGCGGATAAGAAGGATGGCAAAGTGAACAAAGGTATATTTGATATACAGATTATTGATGTATATTTTACTAGTGTTCGTAGCAACCCCTCGGTATTTGATATTGGTTCAGTTGCTAAGAGTAGTAACTCGAAACGTGAGTTGCAGAATGAACAGAGACTAGTTAAGGGTGAAGTGACCATGTGTGTTGGAAGTGGTTCCAAGATTGATATGATCATCATCGCACACTCCCTATACTTTCAGGATTAGTGTTGAACCTAAATAAGTGTTATTTGGTGTTTGCGTTGAGCATGAATATGATTTGATCATGTTTATTGCAATACGGTTATTCATTTAAGTAAGAGAATAAATTGTTGTTTTGTTTATATGAATAAAACCTTATGTGGTTACACACCCAATGAAAATGGTTCATTGGCTCTCGATCGTAGTGATACACATATTCATAATATTGAAGCCAAAAGATGCAAAGTTAATAATGAAAGTGCAACTTATTTATGGCACTGCCGTTTAGGTCATATTGGTGTAAAGCGCATGAGACTCCACGCTGATGGGCTTTTGGAATCACTTGATTACGAATCACTTGATGCTTGCGAACCATGCCTCTTGGGCAAGATGACTAAAACTCCATTCTCCGGAACAATGGAGCGAGCAACAGATTTGTTGGAAATCATACATACTGATGTATGTGGTCCGATGAATATTGAGGCTCGCGGCAAGTATCATTATTTTCTGATCTTCACAGATGATTTGAGCAGATATGAGTATATCTACTTGATGAAACACAAGTCTGAAACATTTGAAAAGTTCAAAGAATTTCAGAGTGAAGTGGAGAATCATCGTAACAAAGATAAAAGTTTCTATGATATGATCGCAGAAGTAAAATATTTGAGTTACGAGTTTGGCCTTCAGTTAAAACAATGTGAAATAGTTTCACTACTCACGCCACCTGGAACACCATAGTGTAATGGTGTGTCTGAATGTCGTAACCGCACTTTATTAGATATGGTGTGATCTATGATGTCTCTTACCAATTTACCAATATCATTTTGGGGTTATGCATTAGAGACAGCTACATTCACGTTAAATAGGGCACCATCTAAATCCGTTGAGATGACACCATATGGACTATGGTTTGGCAAGAAACCTAATCTGCCGTTTCTTAAAGTTTGAGGTTGTAATGCTTATGTGAAAAAGTTTCAACCTGATAAGCTCAAACCCAAATCGGAGAAGTGCGTCTTCATAGGATACCCAAAAGAAAATGTTGGGTACACCTTCTATCACAGATCCGAAGGCAAGATATTCGTTGCTGAGAATGGATCCTTTCTAGAGAAGGAGTTTCTCTAGAAGGAAGTGAGTGGAAGGAAAGTAGAACTTGATGAGGTAACTGTACCTGCTCCCTTATTGGAGAGTAGTTCATCACAGAAATATGTTCATGTGACTACTACACCAATTAGTGAGGAAGCTAATGATGATGATCATGTAACTTCAGATCAAGTTACTACCAAACCTCGTAGGTGAACCAGAGTGAGATCCGCACAAGAGTGGTACAGTAATCCTGTTCTGGAGGTCATGTTACTTGACCATGATGAGCCTACAAATTATGAGGAAAAGATGATGAGCCCAGATTCCGCGAAATGGCTTGAGGCCATGAAATCTGAGATGAGATCCATATATGAGAACAAAGTATGGACTTTGATTGACTTGCCCATTGATCGGCGAGCCATTGAGATTAAATGGATCTTCAAGAGGAAGACGGACGCTGATAGTAGTGTTACTATCTACAAAGCTAGAATTGTCACAAAAAGGTTTTCGACAAGTTCAAAGTGTTGACTACGATGAGAGTTTCTCACTCGTATATATGCTTAAGTCTGTCCGAATCATGTTAAGCAATTGCCGCATTTCATGAAATCTGGCAAATGGATAAACAAAACTGCATTCCTTAATGGATTTATTAAAGAAGAGTTGTATATGATGCAACCAAAAGGTTTTGTCAATCCTAAAAGTACTAACAGAATATGCAAGCTCCAGCGATCCATCTATGGACTGGTGCAAGCATCTCGGAGTTGGAATATACGCTTTGATAAGTTGATCAAAGCATATAGTTTTATACAGACTTGCGGTAAAGCCTGTATTTACAAGAAAGTGAGTGGGAGCACTACAGCATTTCTGATAAGTATATGTGAATGACATATTGTTGATCGGAGATAATGTAGAATTATTCTGCAAAGCATAAAGGAATGTTTGAAAGGAGTTTTTCAAAGAAAGACCTCGGTGAAGCTGCTTACATATTGAGCATCAAGATCTATAGAGATAGATCAAGATGCTTGATAAGTTTTTCAATGAGTACATACCTTGACAAGATTTTGAAGTAGTTTAAAATGGAACAGTCAAAGAAGGAGTTCTTGCCTATGTTACAAGGTGTCAAGTTGAGTAAGACTCAAAACCCGACCACGACAGAAGATAGAGAGAGAATGAAAGTCATTCCCTATGCCTTAGCCATAGGTTCTATAAAGTATGCCATGCTGTGTACCAGACCTATTGTATACCCTGCCCTGAATTGGCAAGGGAATACAATAGAGATCTAGGAGTAGATCACTGGACATTGGTAAAAATTATCCTTAGTGGAATAAGGATATGTTTCTCGATTATGGAGGTGACAAAAGGTTCGTCGTAAAGGGTTACGTCGATACAAGTTTTGACACTAATCTAGATGACTCTAAGTATCAATCTGGATACATATTGAAAGTGGGAGCAATTAGCTAGAGTAGCTCCGTGCAGAGAATTGTTGACATAGAAATTTGCAAAATACGTACGTATCTGAATGTGGCAGACCCGTTGACTAAACTTCTCTCACAAGCAAAACATGATCAGACCTTAGTACTCTTTGGGTGTTAATCACATAGAGATGTGAACTAGATTATTGACTCTAGTAAACCCTTTGGGTGTTAGTCACATGTCGATGTGAACTATGGATGTTAATCACATGGTGATGTGAACTATTGGTATTAAATCACATGGCGATGTGAACTAGATTATTGACTCTAGTGCAAGTGGGAGACTAAAGGAAATATGCCCTAGAGGCAATAATAAAGTTATTATTTATTTCCTTATATCATGATAAATGTTTATTATTCATGCTAGAATTGTATTAACCGGAAACATAATACATGTGTCAATACATAGACAAACAGAGGGTCACTAGTATGCCTCTACTTGACTAGCTCGTTGATCAAAGATGGTTATGTTTCCCGACCATAGACACGAGTTGTCATTTGATTAACGAGATCACATCATTCGGAGAATGATGTGATTGACTTGACCCTCCTAATGATGTGATTGACTTGACCCATTCCGTTAGCATAGCACTTGATTGTTTAGTTTGTTGCTATTGCTTTCTTCATGACTTATACATGTTCCTATGACTATGAGATTATGCAACTCCCGTTTACCGGAGGAACACTTTGTGTGCTACCAAACGTCACAACGTAACTGGGTGATTATAAAGGTGCTCTACAGGTGTCTCCGAAGGTACTTGTTGGGTTGGCGTATTTCGAGATGAGGATTTGTCACTCCGATTGTCGGAGAGGTATCTCTGGGCCCTCTTGGTAATGCACATCACTTAAGCCTTGCAAGCATTGCAACTAATGAGTTATTTGCAGGATGATGTATTGCGGAACGAGTAAAGATACTTGCCGGTAACGAGATTGAACTAGGTATTGAGATACCGACGATCGAATCTCGGGCAAGTAACATACCGATGACAAAGGGAACGACGTATGTTGTTATGCAGTCTGACCGATAAAGATCTTCGTAGAATATGTGGGAGCCAATATGAACATTCAGGTTCCGCTATTGGTTATTGACCGGAGACGTGTCTCGGTCATGTCTACATTGTTCTCGAACCCGTAGGGTCCGCACGCTTAAGGTTTCGATGGCAGTTATATTATGAGTTTATGAGTTTTGATGTACCGAAGGAGTTTGGAGTCCCGGATGAGATAGGGGACATGACGAGGAGTCTCAAAATCGTCGAGACGTAAAGATCGATATATTGGATGACTATATTCGGACATCGGAAAGGTTCCGAGTGATTCGGGTATTTTTCAGAGTACCGGAGAGTTACGGGAATTCGCCGGGGAGTATATGGGCCTTATTGGGCCATACGGGAATAGAGGAGAGAGGCCAAAAGGAAGGACGTGCGCGCCCCCCTCTGGTCCGAATTGGACAAGGGGTGCAGCCCACTTTTCCTTGTTCCTCTCCCCTCTTTCCTTCTCTCCTACTCCAACAAGGGAAGGAGGAGTCCTACTCCCGGTGGGAGTAGGACTCTACCCTTGGCGCGCCCTCCTCCTAGGTCGGCCGCCTCCCTCCCTTGCTCCTTTATATACGGGGGCAGGGGGCACGCCACAGACACAACAACTGATCATTGATCTCTTAGCCGTGTGCGGTGCCTCCCTCCATCATAATCCTCGACAATATTGTAGCGGGGCTTAGGCGAAGCCCTGCGACGGTAGAACATCAAGATCGTCACCATGTCGTCGTGCTGACGGAACTCTTCCCTGACATTCTGCTGGATCGGAGTCCGGGGATCGTCATCGAGCTGAACTGCTAGAACTTGGAGGTGCCGTAGTTTCGGTGCTTGATTGGTCGGGCCGTGAAGACGTACGACTACATCAACCGCGTTGTTATAACGCTTCTACTTCCGGTCTACGAGGGTACGTAGACAACACTCTCCCCTCTCGTTGCTATGCATCACCATGATCTTGCATGCGTAGGAAATTTTTGAAATTACTATGTTCTCCAACACATTCCTCACGCCGAACGTCATTGTCAGGTAGCAGAAGGCTTCGAATTGTGTGATGAAGGCGGTCTTCAGGCGGTCTGCCGGATTCAACTTGATCTGGTGGTAACCTGAGTAGGCATCCAAGAAACTTAATAGCTCGCATCCGGCTGTGGAGTCTATCACTTGGTCAATCTGTGGTAAGGCAAACGGATCCTTGGGGCAGGCTTTGTTGAGAATGGTGTAGTCAATGCACATGTGCCACTTATTATTCTTCTTCAACACAAGCACTGGGTTGGCAAGCCATTCCGAGAAGAAAACTTCCATGATGAAGTCGGGTGCCAACAGGCGGGTGATCTCTTCTCCAACAATTCTCCTCTTCTCCTCTGATAGTGGGCGGAGGGGCTGTCTGACTGGTTTGGCATCTGCTCTTACATGTAGCTTGTGCTCAGCGAAATCCGTCGGAACACCCGGCATGTCTTTGGGGGACCATGCAAAGATGTCTCGATTCTCACGGAGGAAATCGACGAGCTCGCTTTCTATTTGCTGTCAAGGTTTGTACCTATGACAGCGTACCTCTCCGGGTGCTCAGGGTCCAATGGAATCTTCTTTGTTTCATTGGCCGGCTTGAAGGAGCCCTGGGTCTCTGACTCTTGGGCTTCTGGGGACATGTTCGGCTGCTTGCCGGCCATGGCCACCACCCGGTCCAGGAGCTTCTTCTCTGCCGCAATCACGAGGGACTCGGCCAGCCGGCTGCTGGCTGCAACGCAGGCGGCCGACTTTTCTTAGTCTCCGTTGATTGTGATAATGCCCTTAGTTCCTGACATTTTCATCTTGAGGTAGGCATAATGCGGCACCGCCATGAATTTGGCTAGAGCTGGCCGGCGTAGGAGCACATGGTACGGGCTTTCTAGGTCAACCACCTCGAACCAAATGGCTTCGCCACGGAAATGATCCTTGTCTCCGAAAAGGATGTCTATCTTGATCTTGCCGATTGGTGAGCAGGACAAGCCGGGTACAATGCCATGAAACACAGTCCGACTGGGCAGCAGTTGCTTCTCTTTGATCTTCAGCTTCTCCATGGTGTCCCAGTAAAGGATGTTGAGGCTTCTGCTGCCATCTATCAGGATCCGGGAGAAACGAGTACCTCGCCTCACTGTTGCAAGGGTGGCGTCCAACACCAGGGCATAGGAACCTGGAGAGGTCATCACTTTTGGGTGGTCGGCCCGGCTCCAGTTGGTGGGCTTCTCAGACCAATGCATGAACTCTGGAGTAGCGGAGGCAACCACATTCACTTCGCGGTATTACTGGCGCCGGCTGTGTCCATTGCTGGCCATGCTGGTGAAGACAACATAAGCGCCATGCTCTTCGGGGTAATCATCTTGGACTTGGTCGACTGCTGGACGGGCGGCCGACTGCTGAGGAGGCAGAGCCAGCGGGCCAGCAGACGAAGGAGGCAGTCCTTCTCCCTTGGCGATATGCACAAGCCAGTGACACTTCCGGGTCGTGTGGATGGATGTCTTTGCGCCGCTGTGGAACTTGCAGGGGGCATCGAGAGTCTGCTCGAAGGAGAAGGCGGGCAACTAAGTCGACTTGCCGCCCTTCTGACGCTTGGGGGGTGGCGGCCCTTCAGGTTGTTGATCTTCAACCGTTGCCACTTGCCGGCTGGTGGAAGCCGGCTAGGGGGCTTTGCGCTTGTCGTCGTTCGGCTGCTGGCGCCGACTGTTGTTTCCAGCCGGCGTTCGAGGGGCCGGGGGAACCTTCCCAGAAGTGTCCACCCAGAGTTTCAACTTCATGGAAGAGTTTTCTGTGGCGTATTTATCTACTATGATCAGTAGCTCGTCGAGTGTGGCCGGCTCATTGCAAAGAAGACGGTGCTTGAGTAAGGTGCCCTCTCGGCACCCGGCGGTGAAGTACTCGATGGCTTGGACCTCGTGCACCCCTTCGCAGGAGTTTGACGATTCTTCCCACCGCATCAGGTAATCGCGGGTGGACTCATTAGGTCCTTGGACGCACAACGAGAGTTGGCGAGGCTTGGGAGGCTGCTTGTAGGTGCTGGTGAAGTCTACCCAACTGTTGACGTTGTAGGGATTGAGGTTGTTCAACCACGTCCGGGTTGTGCCCTCGAGCATGAGCGGGACGTACTTCATGGCAACACACTTGTTGCCGTTTGCTATGCTGACAGCCATGGAGTAGCCCACCAGCCAATCCTCTGGCTTCACGGAGCCCTTGTACTTGGGTGTGTCCCTTGTGAGCGAGAATCCCTTGGGGAAAGGCTCGCCACGAATGTGGGGGCCAAAACAAGGCGGACCCATCGCGTCTTCTTCCTCTAACGCCAGGGATCGAGCCAGCCGGTCGATCCGGTAGCGTGCGTCATTCTCGTCAACTCCTTCTCGATGGCCCAGCCGGTCACCGAGAGTCGGATGATCAAAAGGCGGCGGGGAGGCGTGCCTCTCGCTTCGAGGAGGCAGCAGCAGCGGATCATCGCCCCATCGTTCGACTACTCGAGGGCGGCCGTCTTGGTTGCGCTCGATGGTGATGCGGGTCCGGCTGCGGCTGGCAGCCGGCTCTTTGTCTCATCTCTCGCGGGCGCCGCCAGTCGGCGTCCGGGAGGTAGCGCCATGCTCTTAGCGAGGGGGCGGGTTCTCAACCCACTGGTGAAGCTCTTCAGCGCGACAGCCGGCTTCCTGCTGGGCAGCAGGTGCATCAATAAGTTGTTGAACGTGCTTCGTCATGTAGCGACGCTCGTCGCCCTCTAGGTGGTCCAGTTCATCTACTGCTGCCTGGGCAGCGCGTATGTTCTCCATGGGCGTGGCGTAGACTGGGCGGTCCACTCCAAACATGCTGGCGACGGCTCCGCCTCGCTGCCTGGCCGTGCCTGCTTGGCTGGGCCCAGCAGCAGTAGGCGTGTCACCGCAGCACGATCAACCTCACGCTAGAAGGCTTCGGAGAGGCGTCTCATGGTAGCCAATTTCTTGGCGTTCTCCACAAGTGAAATGCGGCAGGCTTCCCGCGTCTCGGCATCCGCATCCGCAGCAATGGGTGTGGACAGATCCCGCATTGCCGCCTGCAATGGGTCCTGGTCGGCTCCTCCGGAGCCCCCATTGTGGATGATAACAAGCACCTCCGTGACGGTGCTTCCGCCACTCTCCGCGCGTGGGAGCGGATCGTTGATGACCACCAGGTTGGTGTGGAAAGCATCGAAGGAAGCCGTGTCGGAGTCGACAAGCATCAGGTCGGTGGAGCCGATCGATTCTAGGTCGAAGACCGGCTTGTTGGCGATGTGAAGCTGGTCGAGGAGGTTGACGAGGCGGCTCTCGAGGCCATCTGTGCCTGCGTCGGACGCAGGCTTGTCGGAGAGGCGGACCTCGCCAACAAGGTCGGCGATGCAGCTCGCTGCGCAGGCGACCTCCGCGCCATGCAGCGCGTCGGTGCAAACACCGTCTAGCGTGTCGGGCTGGCTACGCTCGTTGGGGAGGAAGAGGGTTCCTGTCCAGAACAGATCTCCGGACGACGGTGCACCTAGCCACACGGTGGGCGCCAAATGTAGGGGGTGTCGTGCGACATATGCCAAAGGATGGCTTATCATGGAGGGGGATAATAAGGCGTCGCCGGTGCCAGGAAACGGATGAGGCGAAAACATGCACGCCGGCGGATCTTACCCAGGTTCGGGGCTCTTCTAGGAGATAACACCCCTAGTCCTGCTCTGCGGGGTCTACGCATTATCACTAACTCAACAAGAGTGGCTACAAGATTGCTCCTAGAGCTGTTTCTCTAAAGGAGGAAGAAGAACAAGACTAGCCCTAGCTCCCTCTCTACGTGTGTGTGTTTCTCCAAGAGTTTGAACCCTTTGCATGGGTGCCCTAGGGGTTTATATAGGCCTACCCCCCAAGGGTACACTAGTAAACTGGTCGGGTGTAGGCCCAGGCCGTCAATGTCTCTTGTGGCCGGCTTCTCCGCTGGCCGCTGGGGCCCGCCGACTGGTTGGCCCCGCCAGCTGTCTTGTACTTAGCCGATAGGCCGCGCTCGCCGCTTGCGGGTCTTGCCGGTTGCTCATCACTATAACCATGCTTCTAATGACACTTTCTTTGTCGGGGAAGGCGTGGCTACAGTTACGCCGCCTGCCGATTGTTTACTGTAGCCATTCCCCATCTCTTCTGGTTGATAGCGCACAAACTCCTAGGGAAGGGAAGGGCCGCCTGCTGGAAGCCGGCCCTCCTTCAAGCTGACTGGCTGAGCTTGCCGCCCTCTGGCTTCTCACGGGCAAGTAGGGCCCGCCACATGCCAGCCGTATCGACAGACCGTCGTGGGAGCGGGGGGGGCCCTAACCTGAGTGATCTCATGGGTGGAAGAGCAACAGTGCCGCGCCGTGCGGGAGATCACCAGCCGGTATGGCGCACTGTGGCCATGACCTGCCATGGATTCGAGGGTGGCAGGCTTCTCTGTATCCATGCTGTCGGATCTCGGGTTCCGGCAAAACCCTCAAGGTTCGAACACTAGGGTGCGCAGGAGATCTCCCCCTACCAACTCACGCCCTCAACCTTGCCACGATCTCAAAGCTAAGTTCAACGAACTCACAACACAAGAGACATAAGATTTATACTGGTTCGGGCCACTGTTGTGGTGTAATACCCTGCTCCAATGTGGTGTGGTGGATTGGCTCTCGAGCTGAGGATGAACGGTACAAGGGGAAGAACAGCCTCCTGAGGTGAGGTGTTCTTGTGCTTGGTGGGTGTGAGGATGGGTTGAATCTAGTCCAAGATGAGATGGCTGAGGCTCCGTTACCTCCTATTGTGGTGGCTAATCCTATTTATAGAGGCCCTGGTCCTCTCCCCAAATATTGAGCGGGAAGGGAGCCAACAACAGCCAATTTGAAAGGGGACAGCTAGTACAAGTTATCCTGACAAAAGCAGTCTTCGCCTGCCAAAGGCTCTGGTGGTGACGCCGCCTTGGGCCCCATGGTGACCTCTGTCTTGTCGTCCTGCTGGTCTTGGTCTCATTGCACCGATATGGAAACCTTTGCTTGATGCCTTGGTACTCCTTGCATGCGCTTGCCTCCTTAGCACCAAAGAGGAAACAAGGACATTGTGCGCGCTGACGCCCGCCTGGCGCCCGCCTGGTCTCGATCGTCATGGCTCACGTCATTGGAACCTCGCGAGGTTTGCCAGGCCTTTATCTCTCCGCCCCTTGTGGGCCAGCCTGCTGAGGCCGCTCCCGAGGAAATCTTGTGTCGTCCGCCTCGCGAGGCTTGGCCCCTCGCGAGGGTCTTGAATGATTGTTGGTGAAGATGGGCCGTACAGGCCGCTCGCAGAGCCACGCCGTGGGCCGCATGCAGGCAAGTCTGGGGACCCCCTTTCCCAGAATACCGACAGTAGCCCCCGGGCTCAAGGCGCACTCGGGTTTGGCTTCGAGGCGAAGCCAAAGGGCAAGTGTGGAGCGTCACGGGCCCCAATAGCCGGCGGCCTTGGTCGACATGTGGCGATTGATTGGACGTGGGCGTCTCCGCTTCCCCACATTGCCTCGGCAATTGCCCGACTTACGAGTCCCTGCTACATGCAAGGAAAAACGATCATTACGTGTGATCATGGGGGGCGCTGGTTGGCCGCCTTCTGCTATAAATACGAAGGGGGGCAGAGCCCCCGTCGCCCATCTCTTCCCATTCCACTCGCTTCTCCCCCTTTGCTCCATCGCTAGTAGCGACACCAATGGCGCTATTGAAGAGGTTCTCCGCCACGGAGAAGGGGAGGGCCCCTCGCGAGGGGCCCGGCTCTCCGGTGCCCAAGCGTGGATGCGGCCGTCCCCGCAAGCAGACCGTGGCCCCCCATAGCCGCAATGGTGCCGCTTCGCGTGGCAGGGGTCGCTCCGGTCGTGGCAGTCCTGTTGATGAAGGGAGACGTGTCGTCGTCGCGTGGCCTCCCTGACCGTGCTTCCACTCGGCGGAGGTGCTGCCGAAGTTCGTCGTCTGGTCGGACAACCCGGCCGGCAACTGGCTTCAGCTCCCGCGCTTCTTCGCCGACGAGCTGCCGGCCTCAGGTCCAGGTGGGCTCTGGCTACAGGCAGACGGCTGCTGCAGCAGGGCTTCCAGGGTCGCAGTTGAGGTTTTATGTAGAGATAACTTAGCTTGACTTGCTCGGAGTAGTCTCCTCCTCACCAGGTGCTTGCTTCCTGGTGCATGTCGAGGCCTCCTTAGCCCAGTAGGCGCTTAGGAACTGCAAAAAATTCTTTAAGAGGCTTATTGTTCACCTGAGCCTTGGTCACAGGCACCACTGGCCTTAACCCAGCACTTCGTATCGCGGTACCCGAGGGGCACGAATTAGGAGAGGTACGCCATCTTGTGGGCTCGAACGAGGGTGCCTCGCGAAAAGCAGACGAAAGGCAAAAAAGGAAAAAAACTCATGAGGGCACCCGTCCAGCCCCCTTGCGAGGAATGCGAGAGAGAGTACAGGCTAAACTGAAGATGGAAACAGAGGCAGAAGGCAACGAAACCAAATCACCAAAGAACGCCAGAAGCAAACTTTGATTAAAAGAGGGCGAGCCAACTACGGAAAGCAAATTAAAAGCCGCGCCCGGCACCTAGTCTAGTCTTCATGTCTTCTCACCAGCGCGGAGCTAAGTGCTGCCACTAGGACGTGGGAGGGAGCCCCCGAGGCTCGAGGGCAGCACTCCTGAGACTCCGGGGCATGTACAGCCGCACTCATTATTTCATGAGAGTGTCACGAGCGGAGACCTTCATAGGCACTAGGCCTTCTTCACAAGCGTTGGGCCTTTCTTCATGGGTAGAACTTCCGGAGGTGCTGGATGTTCCAGGCGTTCTGGATGGGTACCCCGTCCTGTGTATCCAGGCGCCCCGTGCCAGGCCTGGAGACATGGACGACCTTGAACGGGCCCTCCCACATGTGTGAGAGCTTATGCAGCTCTTCCCTGGAGAGCACGCGCCTCAGGACGAGGTCACCCACCTCGAGCGTCCTGGAGCGGACGCTGCGATAGTGGTACCGCCGCAGCGCCTGCTGGTATCTTGCCGCCCGTAGTGTAGCTTCGCGGCGGCGTTCCTCCCCCAGCACGAGGTCCATCCCCCACGTGGCGTCCTGCTGCGTCTCATCAAATGCCAGGACCCGTGTGGAGCGATGCTTGACCTCATGAGGGAGGACCGCTTCTGCTCCGTAGATGAGGAAGAACGGGGTCTCGCCCGTGGGCTTGGTGGAGGTGGTGCGGATGGACCACAGCACGGACTGCAGCTCGTCGTGCCAGCCCCTGCCGCGGGCTTCGAGCTTCTTCTTAAAGTTCCTGGTCTTGAGGCTTCTCAGGACCTCCGTGTTGATGCGTTCAGCTTGGCCATTGCTCTGGGGGTGCACCACTAAAGCGTAGCAAATCTACATTCCAAGGTTAGTGCAGTATGTTTTGAAGAGATTACTGGTGAACTGTGAGCCATTATCGGTGATGATGCGGTTGGGGACCCAAAAACGACTTACGAGGCCTTTGATGAACTTGACCACAGAGCCATCTGGGATGGTGCGGACGACTTCCACCTCCGCCCACTTGCTGAACTTGTCGATGGCCACGTAGAGGTATCGGTAGCCCCCAGGCGCTCGAGGGAACGGGCCCAGGATGTCCAGTCCCCAGATTGCGAACGGCCACGAGAGTGGAATGCTCTGGAGGCCCTGAGCTGGCTGATGGATTTTCTTGGCGTGGAATTGGCAGGCCTCGTAGGATCTCACCAGCTCAGCTGCGTTGTTGAGAGCCATAGGCTAGTAGAATCCGCTGCGGAATGCCTTGACGACGAGGGTTCGTGACGACGAGTGGTGCCCGCAGTCCCTGTCGTGTACGTCGGCTAGCAGCTCTTTCCCCTATCCCCTGGAGATGCAACGCAGTGAAATTTCATTTGGCCGCTTCCTATATACCTCACCGTCCTGGATGTAGTATGCCGTGGCTTGCCGGCCCACACGCTTCGTGTCCTCCTCCTTCTCCGGCAGTGTCCCTTGCATCAGGTATTCCTTGAATTCCTTGGTCCAGCAACCCTCCTGGGGCTCGAGCGCCAAGAGTAGACGTGCTCCCGAAGTCGGGCCACAGGCTGGGGCTCCCATGGCAGGTGGCTGCGGGAGCTCCTCCCGAGGCTGCACTGTCCTTGAAAGTGGTGGTGTCGCCGATGGCTTGAAGAGCCGCTCCTCGAAGACGCCAGGTTCTTGGGGCTGTCGCTTGGATGCCCTTCTGGCGATGTCGTCGGCTTCCTTGTTGGTTCCCCGGGGCACGTGCTGCAACTCCAAGCCCAGGAACTGCTTCTCCATCTTGCGCACTTCCGCGAGGTATGCCTCCATGTGTTCGTCCTTAGGCTCGTATACCTTGTTGGAGAAGTTGACGAGGAGCTGCGAGTCGCCCCTGATGGTGAGACGCTTCACCCCTAGTGCCGCCGCAGCCATCAGGCTGGCTTATGAGGCCTTCATACTTTGCAATGTTGTTGGAGACCTTCTTGCCCTGCTGGAAGCAGAGCTGCACGGCATAGTAGAGCTTGTCCTGAGTGCGCGAAGGCACCATCGAAATACATGACCCAGCCATCAGGCGCCTCACTTCCCAGTGAGAGGGACCGGTCCTCGCCTATTTCAAGCGTCGGGGCATCCGTCCATTCTGCCACGAAACCGGTGAGCACGGCTCCCTTGATGACCCTGGTGGTGCTGAACTCCAACTGGAATGCATGCAGCTCGATGTTCCACTCGGCGACCCTCCCACGGAGTTGGGGCTCCTAAGCACCCTCTCTAGTGGGTAGGCTGAGACGACATTGATGGGGTGGCCTTGAAAGTAGTGTCGCAGCTTATGTGAGGCCACCAGGAGCGTAAGTAGGAGCTTTTGAGGCATAGGGTATCATGCTCTTGCATCCCGCAACATTGTGCTGATGAAGTATACCGGGTGCTCGACGAGGGCAGGTGCGCTGATGAGGCTTGCGCCTTCCGGGAGTTGGGGTGCCTCCTGAGGTGGTGGATCCCCCAACGATTGATCGCTTGTCGGGGCTTTTGCGGGTTCGGGGGTGTCCTGCTGAGCTTGATCCTCTGCTGTCACTACTGCGGCCCTTGCGGCACCCTCCTGGTCTTGCGTCGTCTCTGCTGGGGGTGTAGCTTGGCGTGATGCGCCCTTGGCTTGGTGTTCTTCCCGAACCGCCACTAGAGCCGCGCTGGTGGAGTGGGGAGTGGCGACAAGATAAAGCACTAGGGGCTCGATAGGTCTCGGCGCCACCATCACTGGAGGGCTGGTCAGGTATCTCTTGAGGTCTTAAAATGCTCTGTCGGTCTTCGGGGTCCACTCGAATGGGCCCTTCTTCTTCATCAGCTTGAAGAAGGGTATGGTGCGCTCTCCCAGCTTGGAAATGAAGCATCCCAACGCAGTCACCCGTCCAGCAAGCGTCTGCATTTCCTTGAAAGTCTGCGGTGGACTCATGTCTTTAATGGCCTTGACCTTCTCTGGGTTGGCCTCGATCCCCGTATGGGACACAAGGAAGCCCAGCAGCTTATCGGAAGGGACGCCAAACACACACTTCTCTGGGTTGAGTCGCAAGTCCACCTAGCGGAGGCTTTCAAAGGTCTCCTCCAGGTCTTGGATCAAGGTCCTCGCCTCCCGAGACTTCACCATGATGTTGTCGATGTAGGCTTCAGCGTTTCTCCCGAGCTGCCGGCCCAAGGCGATGTGCATGAGCCGCTGGAAGGTTGCGCCTGCGTTACGCAGCCCGAAAGGCATGCAAGTGTAGCAGTACACCCCACACGGGGTCAGGAAGGCTGTCTTTTCCACATCTTCTACCGCCATCTTCATCTGGTGATATCCTGAAAACGCATCTAGGAAGCACAGCAAGTCGCACTCGGCAGTGGAGTCGACGATCTGGTCGATGCGTGGAAGAGGGAACGGATCTTGAGGGCAGGCCTTGTTGAGGTTGGTGAAGACGACACACATTCGCTCCTTCCCGCCTTTCTTGGGCACGACGATGGGGTTTGCTAGCCACTCGGGATACTGAACCTCACGAATGACACCCGCAGCCTCCAACTTGCGGGTCTCTTGGACGATGAAAGCTTGCTTCTCCATGGACTGCCGCCTCGCCCTCTACTTTACGGGGCGTACGTTGGGGCACACCTTCAGGTGGTGCTCTGTCACCCCTCTTGGGACCCCTACCAGCAGATCAGGCTCCCAAGCGAACACTTCCTTGTTTGTGCGCAAGAACTTCACCAGCGCCTCCTCCTGATCAGGCTCGAGGTTGGCGCCTATGGTAAAGGTTGCCCCTGAGGACCCGTCCTCCTCGACTGGCACTTGCTTGGTTTCTACCTTGTCTTGAGTGAAAAACTGCTTCTTCTTGGTTGGTGCGACTCCCTTGGCCTTGGAGGTATCCGCGTCGGCGGGCTGCGCTGTCATGGCGGTCTTGAGGGCGAGCTTGAGCATCGTCAAGGCTTCCTTGGTGAACCCAACTACTATGAGGACACCCTTGCTCCCGGGCATCTTCATGAGGTTGTAGGCCGGATGGGTCGCCGCCATGAACTGAGCCAGGGCCGGGTACCCGAGGATGGCATTGTACGGGAGGCCGATGTGGGCGATGTCGAAGTCAACCAGTTCGGTGCGGTAGTTTCGCGCGTGCCAAAGGTCACACGGAGGAGGATCCGCCCCGGGGAGTGGGCAGAGCCTCCACCAAGCCCTGAGAAAGGCTTCCTAGAGCGGAGCCGCTCGAGCGGTATCTGAAGAAGGCTGAAGGCCTCGACGGAGAGCATGTTGAGGCCGGCGCCACCATCGATGAGCGTCTTGGTGATAGACATGTTGCAGATGGTGGGCCTGCAAAGCATTGGGAGCACACCCGAGTCGACGGTGGAGACGGGATGCTCCCCTGAGTCGAAGATGAGGTCGTCCTCGGGCGCGGCCCAGCCCGACGGAGCCCCCGGGCGCTTGGGAGTGGCGCCCATCTGGCGAAAGAACGGCTTGACATGACGATCCGAGGGTGGTGCTTGCGATCCGCCAAGGAGGGTCGCGACCACGTGGTGCGCGATGCGCCGGCGCCGCGTAGCACGCAGCGAAGAGGCCGCGCAACTCCTCCCAAGATGCCACCGTGGATCTGGGGAGGTTGAGCAGCCAGGCGCGCGGTGCGCCAGTGAGGGCCATGGAAGCCAGTTAGCCATGACCTTGTCGTCGCCCCCGGCCTTAAGGACAGCCTCCTCATACGCCAGCAGGAAAGCCGAGGGGTCCGCCGCGCCATCGTAGCGTGGCGGCATCTCCGGCTTGAACTTGGGTGGCCACTGCGCCTGCCGCAAGGCGGGAGCAAGGGCTCGGAGCCCCCAAGCGTCACTGTGGGCACCCGTAGATCTAGCCAGAAGGGCGGCGCCAGCCATGGAGAATGGGCGTGAAGATGGTGGAGAGCGAATCGACAGAAGGAAAACTCTGGTGCACCCCTACCTGGCGCGCCAAATGTCGCATCTCGGGTTCCGGCAAAACCCTCAAGGTTCGAACTCTGGGGTGCGCACGAAGATCTCCCACTACCAACTCACGCCCTCAACCTCGCCACGATCTCAAAGGCAAGGTCAACGAACTCGCAACACAAGAGACACAAGATTTATACTGGTTCGGGCCACCATTGTGGTGTAATACCCTACTCCAGTGTGGTGTGGTGGATTCCCTCTCGAGCTGAGGATGAATAGTACAAGGGGAAGAACAGCCTCCTAAGGTGAGGTGTTCTTGTGCTAGGTGGGTGTGAGGATGGGTTGGATCTAGTCCAAGATGAGATGGCTGAGGCTCTGTTGCCTCCTACTGTGGTGGCTAATCCTATTTATAGAGGCCCTGGTCCTCTCCCCAAATATTGAGCGGGAAGGGAGCCAACAACGGCCAATTTGAAAGGATACAGCTAGTACAAGTTATCCTGACAAAAGTAGTCTTCGCGCCTTGGGCTCCATGGTGACCTCCGTCTTGCCGTCCTGCTGGTCTTGGTCTCATTGCACCGATATGGAAACCTTTGCTTGACACCTCGTTACTCCTCGCCTATGCTTGCTGCCTTAGCACCAAAGAGGAAACAAGGACACTGTGTGCGCTGGTGCCCGCCTGGTCTCGATCGTCATGGCTCACGTCATTGGAACCTCGCGAAGTTTGCCTGGCCTTGATCTCTCCGCCCCTCGCGAGCCAGCCTGGTGAGGCCGCTCCCGAGGAGATCTTGTGTCGTCCACCTCGCGAGGCTTGTCCCCTCACGAGGGTCTTGAATGCTTTTTCGTGAAGATGGGTCGTACGGGCCCGCTGGCAGAGCCACGCCGTGGGCCGCAGGCAGGCAAGTCTGGGGACCCCCGTTCCCAGAACACCGACACATGCCATGTCTCATTGTATTCATGGGAGCTCAGACTTTGAGGGCGCCTGGGGCCGCCTGCTAGGAGTCGGCCTCTCTGGAGGCCGCCTGCTAGGAGGTGGCCCAGTTTGTGGTCGTCCTCTGGGTCCACCGTCCTTTGGCAGCCGGCTGCTTGGACCAGCCGGCCACAAGAAGGCGGCGATTAATCTTTTACACTTGAGGGGCGCAGTCGGCCCCGATGTCTTGAAATACCATGGGAGGCAGATGAGGCTACCCATGGCCAATAACTCCGACACGGACGAAAGAAGCCTTGCCTTGTGCAAGTTGATGCTGCTTGATAATGATGGCGCAAATGGAGATTGGGTTGTTTATATTGGGTACAACTGTGAGTGGGAAATTGTGAATGTTTACACTCGTCAGCGGATTCCACTTCCAAAAATCTCAGAGTTCCCTGAGGTTGAGCACACAGATGATCTACGTACGTCCAAATACGATCATGGTAACTGTCATCTACAGAAGATAGCAATTTGTCAAGTTCCCAGCCGCTCTTGGAATTACAGGAACTATCATGTTGTTGCTATCTTCTACAAGCTTGTTGCCTTCCTTACTTCCACGCCTGGATGGATATTTCTCAAAAATCAATTTCTGTACATGGATGAGTACTGTGATGCAATTCAATACGAGCTTCTTGTGTTTGCTGCCACCACTCGTGGCACTATTTTTGCATGGAATCCTTATGGTTTCGGTACATTTGTCTTCCACCGTAATTATAATTGTTTCATCCACATGCATGCGGGTTATCTAGTTTCCCTTTACTAATTAACCTTCTTGTGTTTCCAAGGTCCTGTGAACATTCCACCACCTATACTTGAAATTTTTTATAACCAACGGGGAGATGACGATGGTGATGATCACGAGCATGAGGGTGAGCAGGACCTATATACTCAGTGGCGCCTGGCAAATTATTTCGATGGATCACCTCTTCTTGTCTGTATACATTGCACTCCTGATGTTACTACTAAGGAAACAGGTGTTGTCTCCCATGGTCGCACTCTCCGGACCTATTCCAACATCTGTTGCAGGGTATTCGAGATGGATACTAGTGTGCTAGTGCCAACACCTTCTCCCTGGTTCAGTATTGATAGTCTTGGAGAAAACTCGTTCTTCCTTGGATAAAACTATCTAATAATGGTGAAAGGCGATCCAACTACTGTTGACACAACGTTACTACCATTTATGAGAAGCAATTGTATCTATACCTCGGACATTGCTATGGTTCCCTACCCTGGCAATCACAATATGCGTCCTGATATAGGCCGCTTCAGCCTGGATGATCAGTCCTACATTGGTCTCGATATTGACAATAGCTGGCCCTTCCCAGAGGCTTACCTATGGTTCAAAGCAAGCGTTTCCAACGCCGAGGATTAGTTAAGCTAAAGTTCATTTCATTGCTTGTTATTTGTTGTGTGATAAAAACTTTAGTTTTTACTAGAATGTTTTGTTGGAAATAATCTATAATCCAACATGTATCCTCGTTGTCGTTGTTTGTTGATGACTTGTTGTATGTAATGAATGGTACATTTGCATATGCATGTCATAAACTTAATTTATGAATGGTTTTCGAGTCACTTCTTGGAGTATGAGTACCATAGTAGTATATCCAGCATCTGGTTATATGAAGTTGCCACATCACATAGAGCCAACCTAATAGTGGAGTATGCTAGCACAATAGTTAGTTCTAGTTAGATCAACTAGAGCAGGTGTCGCACGGAGGCCAAGAAATATGGTGATAGCGTGACTGTGTGAGGTGGGCTTGTACGTAGTATGATGTAGGCACAGGGCTTGCCGTGTCTCCTATTCCTCTGGTCTAAATGTGGAGAAGATTTGGTTGAGTTCTTCCTCCTTTTGCCAACACATGGGACATCCAGCATCTAGGTCGTGTCATGCAAGAAAATGGAGTGTTAGTTGAAGCCACGTGATGTGCATCTTGGGTTAAACTGTAAATAGAATCTTACTCTTGAGTAAATCCAAAAGCGGCCGCCGAAGATCTTTATTGGATTTTTTTTTCATCACCAGCACGTTGAGGTGAAAGATGTGCAGGTTCAGTGGGTCGTTTTGCGTTTTCATTGACATGTGGGAGCGCATGTGAGCAAACAGACGATGGGCTCCACGCGTCTATTGGCCGGCTGAGAAGAGAGAGAGAGAGAGAGAGAGAGAGAGAGAGAGAGAGAGAGAGAGAGAGAGAGAGAGAGGAGAGCTGAGCACGGACTCCGGAAAATTTCACAACAATATGAGTAGTACTAGTGGTGTATCGTACTCCTGGAGATAATGTGTTCGCTCTATGTAACCAGCACCTCGATATAGTGGGGCGGCATGGGCCATAACTAGCATTCACGTCTAGCAGTACGGCACACGCCACCCACACGAGTCCCATCTAACACCCATTTTCTTGGAGTCTGTGCTACATCCATCTCTTCTCCCTCCTTTTTTCTCTAACTCAGCCATCGCGCGGTAGGCGGGGTGGGGGTTTGCTGATAGTCAGTTTGCTCAACTGCGGTCTCACTTGTAAGTGAAAATGCAACACAGTACGCATTCCCCCTTGAGCGGCGTGCCAGACCAACCATGTGGGGATGCAATGCAAACACGGCGGGCTTTTCCTTTTGAACTCGCAACTTGTAAAATTTGGTTCTGCTCCATGGCGTGACCGATAGATAGAAATAACGATTTCCCTAGAGTAATGAGAAGTTTGGTTCTGGCACGATTCATGCATGGAGTACGTACGAAAATTATGAAGTTGATGCGAAAGGTAAGATAATTACTAGTACAATATACTACTACATGCAATTGATGGAAAGATAAAGTTACATACAGATCCATCAACGACATCCTCACGCCCTAGTGTGCCGGGTCACCAACCGACATGTGAGGAGTAGCGACGTTAGCGGCGAGCTCAACATGCTTCTGAACAATGCCATCCAAGGTTGCCCTGCGGTCCAAGAAGGTCAGCGTTCTATCGTCCTCCTCTTGCACGTAGTAGTCCTTGTGGACGATTTGCACATAGACATGGGTGATTATGTCGATGGTGTCTTGCTGCGCCAGGCGCTGCGCGACGAGCGTGACCTCGAGGTGGACATTCTCCGGCGCGACGGCGGGCAGTCGTAGGTCCACTAGTGTGTCGAAGAGGTTGTCACCATAGAGTCCATTGAGGTGGCGGGCATCGTAGAGCCTGGGCGCGTGGGCTGGAGGCCTACATCAAGGTCGTCCGTGAGCTTCTTGATGACAGTAAACTCGTCAAGGAAGCCAACGAGGACCTCGTCGAACAAGGAGATAGAGTTGTCGTCCAAGAGACCTCTCACCATGGCGGCCTCAAGCATGACCTGGAGACGTTCCTCGGTGCCGGGCCGCAGGCCAGCGTCGTGGACCATCTGGCACAGCCGATTGATTCTCGCGCTCATCACCTCCATGGGTCTAGCTTCTAGTCAACTGATCTTGCGATTGGAGTGATCACTCTTGCCCTTGGTCAGGGTGCATAGGTGCGTCGGATTTAGTAGATTGGACTGGCGGGGAGCCTTTATATGAGAAGTTCAGACTGCGTTGCATTCACGTGTGTGTTGTCCATCTACTCCTCGGCCCTCCCTCCATGTTAGTGCAGTATAGTCATCTCACTGAGACCAAGTTGGGGCAAAACGAGAGAACTTTGATGTTTACTGGTTTATTGGTCCCCTTTGCATTTTGAGCCAAGTTTTGACCTTTGATTTAACTAATAAAATGTTAATGCATGTAACCAAAAATAATATCATTGGCAACTATGTTCAAATACGAATCCAATGATACAATTTTTGGTGACATGCATTATTATTATTTTAGTTAAATCTATGGTCAAATTTTGGCACAAAATACTAAGGGGACCAATAAACCAGGACAGAGGTAGGAGTAGTATTTAGTAATTAATGTCATTGCATAAAGAGAATCGAGCACTGCATGTTGTGCTAAGTGGTCTCAAGTCATTGAATGCATACGCACCCCACGTCTCCTATTGGGTGATTTCTTTTTTCATGGCAAAAAGTAGGGAACGAGGTGGGTAGTTAATGCACCACGCCTTAAACTTTTGGGATTATTTGGTTTTCGTAACGTGACTAATGCACCACTACGAAGGGAGTACAATAGTAGTCTTTGATTGCAATTTTTTGCTGGTAGCTTACCAAGCTGGCCGCTCAATGAGTACAATAGTAGTCTGATTGATGAGACTTCAGATTTGAGCCATCTACCAGAAGGGCGAGTGTAGAATATCATCGGGAACTATGTTCAAAACTGAATAAAACAATACTCCATGTATTTATTTACAGAGGGAGTAGTATATTTTTTATGACATGCCTTACTAGATATTGCTAGTCAAATACTAAATCCGAACAGACGTGGTAGTACTACTAAATCCAGACGGTGGTGCTAGACTAGTAGTAGTACTACCAATGTAGTACTAGTACTATACTACCCGTTGGTCAAATTACTCCTCACATTGAAGTGACAAGACCCGCGCCGGAGATGACACTTGAGTGTAGGCGCCGTGTTCGGCATACCAAAGTCAGCCTCAACGTGTGCAGTCACTATCATCATGGCTGTAGAGCTAGCCTGCTTACAACTAGCCGTGTTCGACATAATTTCTCGTGCATTTCCACGAGTATCTCTACTCCTTTATTATACGAGTAAGATGTCCGTGCATTGCATGGAACACCAAGATGGGGGGTGGACGGTGCCAACAACAGTCATCGCGCCAGATTGATCCATGGCCTTCTAGATGTGGTGGGAAAGAGATACGGCTGATTGTGAGAGACACGGAGTTGTTTGTCAATAGGGAATAAGTGCGGGGATCTTGTCAGGACCCCGATTCCAAGTCACATCAATCTAGCCGGTAACACCTCATATCACATTGCGGCCTCACGCACGGTATCCCCCACGGGTGCCGCCTTACCATGGCCCGGGACCGTTTGCGCCTTTTGGCTCACGTATATGATAGTGTCGCTAGCATCCATATAACAGAGAACCCGGGCCGACATGGCTAGTCATGAACCCAAAGCGGCGTAGACCTATGGAGACAGGCATACATGAATCACATCGAGCATGTCGGTCATCAGCGAGTGAATCCGGGCTATAGCACTGGGCTAACAGGACTCCGGGGAACCCGGGCTGTAGCAGGCTAGGCAGGACTCCGGAAGTCACCGCGTGACATTTCCCCGAAGGGACAGATTTAGGAACGAAGTGAAACACATGACGACCAGTCAAGTGTCCTGAGCAGTAGTGCTGGGCTAGCAGGACTCTGGTGAACCGGGCTGTAGCGGACTACTATGGCTCGAGGAACACTAGACTACATTTCCCCATAAGAAAGGCTGCCAAGGATAAACAACTAGATTGTCAGATCCCACCCATACCAACCATTTCAATCATACACACAATATGCCCGATATGAGTACATACAACATGGCATCACAACAAACTCTACAACTCAAGTACTTTATTTAAAAAGGCTCCGAGGAGCCATACATAACATATTCATACATGTAGGGGGTCACACGACCCGACACTCAAGTCATACAATCATACAAGCACATGCGGAAGCAACTAGTCTGAGTACAGACACTAGAAAGAAAGAAGGCTTCTCGAAGCCTGTCTATCTACATAGGGCCCTCCATGGCCAGGATCACCACCTGGGTGGCTAGTCATTCGTCGACATCAAGGTCTACGTAGAACCCATCGGAGGGGGCAGTGTTGTCGTCTGAAAATAGTAATTAAGCAAACATGAGTACAAAGGTACTCGGCAAGTCTTACATCAGAACCTACTATACATGCTCATTCTCAAGAAGGTGGTGGAGTTATTGCAGCAAGCCAGCTTTGACTCTTGGCTAAGCTATCCTACGAGACTCCACTAGTAAAATAGTTTTCGCACACGAGTCCATTACTCACCAGCACAATACTCCACCGGGGATCCTCCCTCGTCATCCTACGAGAGGGCTATCCTCGGTACTCACACTTATCTTGAGTCTTTTAGTAGTACCCATTAACTTGTCTATGAACTGTATAGGCAACCAAGTAGTCCTTTACCGCGGACGCGGCTATTTGAATAGATGATGTTAACCCTGCAGGGGCGTACTTCTTCATACATGCTCTCACCACTTACTACCGTTTACACGACATGTACTCGGCAACCTTCAAGTGGAAGCCCAACGAGGGTGTCGGCCACAGCCAACCTAAACACTCAAGTCTCTAGTCCAGGTTTATTGCCTATCCAGGTTCCATCCGCAGGGAGTCCGGCCGAGGTTTCCACATATGGCCCCGAACGATGTGAACAGGGTTCCCGAGACACCAAACGGGTGACTCGGTACACCGTGCCACGGTGTATCTACCGCAACATATCCCACCCCTAGGGTCAGCGCTACGCACGGCCGCCAACACATAACCTACAAACACCAGAAACTAATTGCAACTCCTGGACAGAGTACTAGGGTGATTAAGAAGCCGAGAGGGTCCGTTGGTTTCGGGCCCAATGTATGGTAGTAACTGAATCTTAAATCACACATACAGATCTCAGTTCTTAGGGACGGCCTCAATGAAACAACCCACCATGTACTCCTACATGGCCTCTCATTGATACCTTTACCAAAACATGTTCAACACATCCCTCACATTACCGACATAATCATTTCACTCTAGCCCATCACCCAGATGAACCAAACCTGACACAACTCTAAGCATAGCAGGCATAGCAAGGTAGGAATCACATACATGGCTCAATCAACTCCTACACATGCTAGTGGGTTTCATCTAGCTACTGTGGCAATGACAGGTCATGTAGAGGATAAGCGTTCAACTACCGTAGCACACAGCAGTTTGAATCGCGTTGTCTTAATGCAGTAAACAAGAGCAGAAGCGAGAACATGGGTTTGTATCAGAATGATCAATGGGTTGCTTGCCTGATGTAGTGGTAGTAGGGTACTGCCCTTCAAACGGATACTCGGGGTTATCCTCGGAGGCAGAACCTACCACGAAAGACACACCGAACATAATCAACACATGACAATATGCAACAATATGATGCATGCTATGACATGGCAAAATGAATGTGTCTTGGCCTAATGCAAGCTAATACAGAAAGGAATGAACTCATTTGAATCAAAGATTCAAATGTTAGTTCATTTAACATAGCCTTATTAGTGCATTATCTTATTTTGCTTAAACAGCAAGGTTATCTTGTTTTGTCATGCACGAAACCATCACCAATGGATAGATTGAATTTTTCTGATCATTTTTCATATATAAATTGTTTGATTTGGAGCTATGGTTGATTTTATATGATTTTTAGAAGTTTTGGCTATTTTCTGGAATTTCCTATATAAGAATAAATCCAGAAAATGAATAATTGCGTCAGCACTGCGTCACTGTGACGTCAGCAGTCAACTGGGACGGTCCAGGTCAAACCTGACCAGTGGGTCCCATATGTCATTGACTCAGCTAATTAATATGGTTAATTAACCTTAAATTAAGCCTAACTAAAATGGCAGTGGGGCCGGGGCCCACATGTCAGCGGCTAACCTAACTAAATTAGTGTTAGTTTAACTCCTAATCTAGGTTTGACCAGGGGGCGGGGCCCGCATGGTCAAATGGGTCAAACCCACCGGCGACATGACGCCGGCGAGGCCCAAGACGGCGGCGCGGCTCGGAAACGCAGCACAGGCGATGAAACGAGCGGCGGTTTGGCTTGGGGTGAAGCTGGCGCTCGTCCGCATCCAACAGAGCAAGCGAGAAAGGTTGCGGTGGAGTGAGCTTGCCGGAGTCGAGCTCGTGGCGGCGGCCGGGGCTCGGGCAACGACGGGTTCGGCGCTACGGTGCTAGGCAGGAGGAGCTGGTGGGCGCTATGGGCTCCTGGAGCCGTGCTGAGCGCAGAGGTGTGCTTGGCTTCGAGCCACCGGCGGCGACGAGGCACGGTGGCGGCGAGATTCGGACGCGGTGGTTAGTAAGGCTAGAGGATGAAATAGACAGCGGGGAGCGAGGGGTTCGGTAGAGGTGCTCACGGCGGTTGCAGAACGCGTCTCAGCGGGCTCGGGGGAGGTCGGACGATGTCGGGGCGTTGCCGGCGATCTCGGTTGCTCGAGGTAGAAGACGACCGTGGTGATGACGTTTGGGCGCGTCCGGTGCGACGTGGCTCAGCGGAGAGGACGAGGGCGACGAGGCGGGGCTTTTGGAGGGGTCAGTGAGGCGAGGCGAGCACGGTGGTCACGGTGGCGACGAACGGCGGCGACGGCTTTGCCCTGCTTCGGGAGAGAGCGAGAGAGGCGAGGCAGAGTGAGAGTGGAGCGGTCGAGGGGTCCATGGGGTCTGTGTGGCACTCGTAGACGGCGTCCGGGTGTCGGTAGAAGCAGGAGGTGGCCGGCGTGTGGCTGCGGGCGCCGGCCACGCGCCTCTCGTCCTCCTGGCGAGAGGAGGAGGATGACTGGCAGTGGCCAGTGGGCTGGGCCGAGCTGGGCCAGGCCAGGGCGACAGGTAAGTTCCTTTCTCTCTCCTTTTTCTGTTTGTTATTTATTCTATTATTTCTGTAACTTCAGGGCTTTATTAAAAATGCCAGGGCATTTCCAAAAATCATAAAATTAATCATGGCTACTGCTTAGAATATATCGAACAGCAAACATTTTAGTTTATGATTATTTGAGCATTTAAAATATTTTATAGCATTTAAATGCCCAAATACAAATACTATAAGAATTAATCCAATGATCTTAAGATGTCCTAGAAAAATGTGCACCATTTTTGTCAAAGGTTTTAACCCAAAACAAAAAGGGTGGGCTTTTTGAAAGGGCATTTCAGGTTCATTGAAAAAGTTTTTAGTAAACACTAGTTGTTCCAGGGGGGCTAGGGGTTCTGTCATCCCCATTTCAGTTTTTTGGGAATTTAAACATGATGCAAATGTTCAACCAATCCTAATGCATGACTAACACAGGGATGTGACAACTCACCCCCACTCAAAAGAATCTCGTCCCGAGATT
Source organism: Triticum dicoccoides (assembly GCF_002162155.2). Classification (NCBI taxonomy): domain Eukaryota; kingdom Viridiplantae; phylum Streptophyta; class Magnoliopsida; order Poales; family Poaceae; genus Triticum; species Triticum dicoccoides. Next base: position 236,105,776 of record NC_041380.1, on the reverse strand, counting down.
TAGGATCCTCCGAGAGGAAGGTGGGGTACTCGAGTCGAAGACGATCCTCCCTTTCCCAAGTGGCTTCTTTCTCGGAATGGTGTGACCATTGAACCTTGAGAAACTTGATATTATGGGGTCGAGTGGTACGCTCGGCTTGATCAAGGATACGAACGGGATATTCCCGATATGAAAGATTATCTTGTAGATCAAGCGTTTCGTGGTCCACTCCATGGATAGGATCCGCGAAGCAACGCCTGAGTTGAGATACGTGGAAGACATCATGAACTCTGGAAAGATGTAGAGGTAGTTCCAATTGGTAGGCAACTTCTCCTCGTTTGGCAAGAATGTGAAAGGGTCCAATGTAACGAGGAGCCAATTTGCCTTTGATACTGAAACGATGGGTTCCCTTTAACGGGGTAACCCGAAGGTAAGCTTTCTCGTCGATTTCATAAGTCATGAGCTTATGTTTACGATCATATTGGCTCTTTTGACGAGATTGGGCTGTTTTCAATTTCTCACGAATAACGCGAACCTGCTCTTCTGCTTCCTGAATCATATCCGGGCCAAAGAGTTGTCTTTCCCCAGTTTCTGACCATTTAAGAGGCGTTCGACATTTTCGTCCATAGAGAACTTCAAAAGGAGCTTTGCCCAAGCTAGCTTGATAACTATTGTTATAAGCAAACTCCGCAAATGGAAGGCATTTCTCCCAACCCATTCCGAATGAGATGACAGAAGCTCGGAGCATATCTTCCAGAATATAATTGACTCGATCTACTTGACCACTTGATTGAGGATGGAAGGCGGTGCTAAAAGAGAGACGAGTTCCCATAGCATTTTGGAAACTTTCCCAAAATCAAGAGGTGAAGAGACTCCCACGGCCTGAGTTAATTTCCAATGGGACACCATGAAGAGACACTATTCGGGAGATGTATAAATCAGCTAGCTGGCTAGCGGTGATACTCTCACGAATAGGTAGGAAATGGGCTACTTTGGAAAGATGGTCGATCACAACGAACATGGCATTATTCCCTCTCTTGGTCCTGGGAAACCCAGTGATGAAATCCATACTGATTTTATCACATTTCCACTCAGGAATAGCCAAAGGTTGAAGGGTGCAAGCAGGCCGTTGATGCTCTGCTTTAACACGACAACAAACGTCGCAATTAACAATGTATTGAGAGATTTCTCTCTTCATCCTAGTCCACCAAAACCTCTAGCGTAGGTCTTGATACATTTTAGTACTACCAGGATGAATGGTGAGAGGGGATTCATGAGCTTCCTTAAGGATCAGCTGCCTCAGGTTTCGTGCCTTGGGAACCAGTAAGCGCTTTCCAAAGTATACGGCACCTTGATCATCAACGGAGAAACAATTCGCGACTCCTTTCTTAATGTTTCTCTTAATACGGGAGATTCCCGAATCTACCTTCTGTGCTTTGATGATCTGATCCGTAAGGGTAGGTTTCGCCACCAGGGTGGATAGGAATCCTCGAGGAATAATGTGAAGATTAAGCTTACGAAATTCCTCATGGAGAAGTGGTTGACTTTGTTGTAACATCAGGTTGTTACAATAAGATTTACGACTTAGTGCATCAGCCATGACATTGGCTTTGCCCGGGGTGTAAGTTATTCCTAAGTCGTAATCCGAGATCAACTCGACCCAACGTCTTTGCCTGAGATTCAAATCCGGTTGGGTGAAGATATATTTCAAACTTTGGTGATCGGTGAAGATCTCGCAACGATTACCGAGGAGGTAATGTCGCCAAGTTTTAAGTGCATGGACTACAGCTGCAAGCTCTAGATCATGTGTGGGATAATTTTCCTCATGTGGGTGTAATTGCCGTGAAGCATAGGCAATTACCTGACGATCTTGCATGAGTATGCAACCTAGTCCTTGTCGTGAGGCGTTGCAATAGATAATAAAGTCCTTGGAGAAATCTGGTGGTACCAGTACGGGAGCAGATGTCAGGCGTCTTTTCAGTTCCTGAAAGCCGAACTCGCACTATGGAGTCCACTCGAACTTTTTATCTTTCTTGAGGAGTTCAGTTAGAGGTTTAGCAACCTTGGAGAAATTCTCGACGAAGCGGCGGCAATAGCTCGCTAAGCCAAGGAAGCTCCGAACTTGCTTGACCGTCTCAGGTGGAGTCCAATCAAGGACGGCTTGAACTCGCTCGAGATTGACAGCAATACCCTTACTAGAGATTACATGGCCTAAATAGGTCACTTCTGGCAACCAAAATTCACACTTGGAGAATTTTGCACAAAGGCGATGCTCTCGAAGTTTCGTCAATACCAGCCTTAGATGTTCGGCATGTTCCTCTTCATTCTTGGAGTAGATGAGTATGTCATCGAGGTATACTACGACGAATTTATCCAAATACTCCATGAAGACCGAGTTCATTAACCGAGAGAAGGTGGCTGGGGCATTGGTTAAACCGAAGGACATAACGGTGTACTCGTATTGGCCATAACGAGTAACAAAGGCCGTTTTGGGAATGTCACCGTTTCTGATTTTAATCTGATGGTAGCCCAACCTCAAATCCATCTTGGAAAAGACTGAGGATCCAGCGAGCTGATCATACAGATCATTGATCCTGGGAAGCGGATACTTGTTCTTGATAGTGACCAAGTTGACAGGTCGGTAATCTACAACCATCCGATCCATTCGATCCTTCTTCTTAACGAAAAGGACGGGGCAAGCCCAAGGAGAGGAACTAGGACGAATGAAACCCTTTTTCAAGGACTCATCGAGTTGGTTCTTAAGCTCGGCTAGTTCTAAGGGTGCCATCTTATAGGGTCTTCTAGAAATTGGAACGGTTCCTGGAACAAGGTCTATCACAAACTCGACATCCCTGTCAGGTGGAACACCTGGCAGTTCTTCTGGAAAGACATCCGGAAAGTCTCAGACTACCGGAATATCCTCAAGGTCTGGAAGGGAGTTGGCATTTAGGGAGTAAAGCTGGCGCTTGGCCACTCGAGTTAAGACATTGACTGTCTTGCCCGATGGGTGAGTAAGTTGAACGGTTCTAGTGGCACAATCAATCTTAGCGTAGTGAGCTGACATCCAGTCCATACCCAAGATGATGTTAATGTCCGAGGACTTGAGAGCTATTAAGGATGCAAGGAAGACAAGTCTATGAACAAGAATTTCGTTCCCATGGCTTACTCTAGAAGTTTTCCATTTGGAACCCGGAGTTTGAATTACCATGGAAGTGGGCATGTCACAGAATGCCGTGGTATGCAATCGAGCATAGCTCTCGGATATGAATGAATGAGATGCTCCAGTATCGAAAAGAACAGATGCCGGATGGCAATTAACAAGGATCGTACCAAGGACGACGTTAGGATCCTCATGAGCCTCCTAGGCTGAGACATAGTTGACATGGCCACGTGCAGTGGTGACCGGCTTGGCGTAGAATGTCTTTCCCGCTGGCTTACCACAGCCAACGGACTTTCCATACTGATTGGGGTTGCTGTTCTGGGGACACTCTCAACTACAGTGACCCAGCTCTCCACACTTGAAACATGTCATAACATTGGGGCGTGGAGCAGCATTAGCAGCGGGGCCACCATAGGGCTTGGGCGGTGCAAACTGCTGGTTGGGACGAGGCGCCTCAAAGGATGGCCTCGGAATGAACCTGGGTGGCAGTGCCGTGCTTGGAATCCACACCCGGCGCTTCTGAGATCCAGAGCCGGATGAAGAGCCAAAATCACGAGAGTGCTTGCGTGAAGCGTCATAGTCAGACTGGCCTGTCTCAGCACTGATGGCTTTATTGACCAACTTCTGAAAGGAGGTGCACTCGTGCAGACGAAGATCGCGGCGAAGCTCAGGGCTAAGTCCCTTGCGGAACCTTGCCTGCTTCTTAGCATCGGTGGATACCTCTTCAGGAGCATATCGTGCCAGATTCCCAAATTCACGACTATATGCATCCACAGTTAGTCTTCCTTGGGTGAAATTGCAGAACTCTTCCCTCTTGCGATCTATGAGACCTTCCGGAATGTGATGCTCATGGAAAGCCTCACTGAATTCAGCCCAAGTAGTGATTTGGCCGACCGGGCGCATAGCTTCAAAATTTTCCCACCAAATGCTAGCAGGGCCTTCGAGGTGATAGGCAGCATAAGTAACCTTATCAGCTTCGGCTATGTTGGCAGAACGTAGCTTGTGGGTGATGCTGCGAAGCCAGTCATCCGTGTCGAGGGGCTCGATGGAATGGTTAAACTTTGGTGGGTACAGCTTGATAAAGTCATTGATTGACACCAAGTCATTTCGCTGATGGCGTGTAGTGTTCTGCTCAATCCGTTCCAGCAAGCGGTTAGTCTCACGCTTGTTTCTTTCCGCCTCCAGCATCACTTCGGCCAGAGAAGGCGGGTGAGGCAAATTTTCACCCCTAGATGCACTGGCTTCCCCCTGCTCCGGGGCAGCAGGGTTGCTACGTGTGTTGACCATCCTAGGAGAAAACAATACAACGGTTTAGATAAGGATGGCACAAACTTAGCAAGGAAGTGCAGAATGTAATGGATAACACGGAATGCAGAGATGTTCATCCGTATGTCATGGTAATATAGAACTGCCATATATATACCAACGGTCATACACACCATACATAGTTTAGTACAAGCCCAGGCTACAGTACAACTATGATGAAAGACGTTACATCTCATCAGAGGCATTCCAAGCTCCTATACATTATTTGTCCACACCTCCGGAATTGATTACACACAAAGTCATATTCCACAAGTCACGCAGGACAGTGGAGATACAACTATTACAATACTAGTGATACTACTACTAACTCAAACAGCTCCATAGTAGTCTTCATAGAAGTCACCCCCATAGCCTGGAAGTTCAACGTGATCATCCGGGAACATACGGTCCTGAGGAGCTTGAGGACCAAAGGGGCTAGGATGAGGTCTTGGACCAACAAACGGTGGCCTGCGGGGACCACGGGGTGGGGTGATGCCTCCCACATCACGCCAATCCACCATGTCTAGCAGAGCAGATCTCACAGGATACAGATCCCTCGTATCCATACATCCAGCTTGCACAGCCGGTGCAAACCGAGTCAAAGTGGCCCAATGATCAGCACGGGTGTTGAAAAGCTCCAGTCTCAAGGCCCGATTCTCTCGGTCCTAATCCTCGAGCATCTCGGCAGTGGTACGAGTTAGTGAGTCCTCCTTAGTGGAGTCAGCATAGATAGCCTGGAGATACCCTTGCGCTCCCGAAAGTGAAGCTGGCATATAACTGAAGTCGGTGTTCCGAAGCAAGCCAGTCCGGACTCGCATGATGGTCATCATGGAATAGGCAGCATCCTGCACAGCCATCTCAACAGTAACCCCGAGTCCATAGGAACAGTGGAGGGGCTCGGTAGATCCAGGATAAGAAGGAAATATCCTGACGCTGCAGAAATATTGGCTTTGATTAAAGTCTCGGAATTGCTCTTCGACAGTGTATTAGGGATACCAACGGTAACCCATCTCGATGATTACCCGGACTAACATAGCAGTATGACCGGGCACATCGAGGCACCGGGTCAGGCGAACCACTTGGTTTTGAGCATGAGTGGCCATCTGAAAGCACAACCACAATGCAAAGACATTAGAATTTCTAGGGAAAGTTGGACAGCATAACAGCTGTAAATGCTCAGAAAAAGATTTGAGACATCCACAACAGTTGCAATACCACTCAACAACATCATATCAAGGTTCTGATTCAACTGGCAACATACTAAAAGTAGTAGAAACTATATTGAGGCTTGTAACAACAATCCTATAAGCTACTATGGATTAGTAACACGTGAACCAGACAGAAGAAGAGAGCCTAGTCCTTAACCCACGTTGAATGAGAAGAGAATGACTCGGATCAGAGGGCATAAGGTAAAGGAGTAAAAGAGCCTTATGTTCCCTCCCACAAACAATTCCCCTGCATATAACTAAAGCATTTCTAGACTCGACATCGACCAGTTTGGCTCAACGAACCTACAGGCAGTCCGGCTCTGATGCCAACACTGTCAGGACCCCGATTCCAAGTCACATCGATCTAGCCGGTAACGCCTCATATCACATTGCGGCCTCACGCACGGTATCCCCATGGGTGTCTCCTTACCATGGCCCGGGACCATTTGCGCCTTTTGGCTCACGTATATGATAGTGTCGCTAGCATCCATATGACAGAGAACCCGGGCCGACATGGCTAGTCATGAACCCAAAGCGGCGTAGACCTATGGAGACAGGCATACATGAATCACATCGAGCATGTCGGTCATCAGCGAGTGAATCCGGGCTGTAGCACTGGGCTAACAGGACTCCGGGGAACCCGGGCTGTAGCAGGCTAGGCAGGACTCCGGAAGTCACCGCGTGACATTTCCCCGAAGGGACAGATTTAGGAATGAAGTGAAACACATGACGACCAGTCAAGTGTCCTGAGCAGTAGTGCTGGGCTAGCAGGACTCTGGTGAACCGGGCTGTAGCGGACTACTATGGCTCGAGGAACACTAGACTACATTTCCCCATAAGAAAGGCTGCCAAGGATAAACAACTAGATTGTCGGATCCCACCCATACCAACCATTTCAATCATACACACAATATGCCCGATATGAGTACATACAACATGGCATCACAACAAACTCTACAACTCAAGTACTTTATTTAAAAAGGCTCCGAGGAGCCATACATAACATATTCATACATGTAGGGGGTCACACGACCCGACACTCAAGTCATACAATCATACAAGCACATGCGGAAGCAACTAGTCTGAGTACAGACACTAGAAAGAAAGAAGGCTTCTCGAAGCCTGTCTATCTACATAGGGCCCTCCATGGCCAGGATCACCACCTGGGTGGCTAGTCATTCGTCGACATCAAGGTCTACGTAGAACCCATCGGAGGGGGCAGTGTTGTCGTCTGAAAACAGTAATTAAGCAAACATGAGTACAAAGGTACTCGGCAAGTCTTACATCAGAACCTACTATACATGCTCATTCTCAAGAAGGTGGTGGAGTTATTGCAGCAAGCCAGCTTTGACTCTTGGCTAAGCTATCCTACGAGACTCCACTAGTAAAATAGTTTTCGCACACGAGTCCACTACTCACCAGCACAATACTCCACCGGGGATCCTCCCTCGTCATCCTACGAGAGGGCCATCCTCGGTACTCACACTTATCTTGAGTCTTTTAGTAGTACCCATTAACTTGTCTATGAACTGTATAGGCAACCAAGTAGTCCTTTACCGCGAACGCGGCTATTCGAATAGATGATGTTAACCCTGCAGGGGTGTACTTCTTCATACATGCTCTCACCACTTACCGCCGTTTACACGACATGTACTCGGCAACCTTCAAGCGGAATCCCAACGAGGGTGTCGGCCACAGCCTACCTAAACACTCAAGTCTCTAGTCCAAGTTTATTGCCTATCCAGGTTCCATCCACAGGGAGTCCGGCCGAGGTTTCCACATACGGCCCCGAACAATGTGAACAGGGTTCCCGAGACACCAAACGGGTGACTCGGTACACCGTGCCACGGTGTATCTACCGCAACATAGCCCACCCCTAGGGTCAGCGCTACGCACGGCCACCAACACATAACCTACAAACACCAGAAACTAATTGCAACTCCTGGACAGAGTACTAGGGTGATTAAGAAGCCGAGAGGGTCCATTGGTTTCGGGCCCAATGTATGGTAGTAACTGAATCTTAAATCACACATACAGATCTCAGTTCTTAGGGACGGCCTCAATGAAACAACCCACCATGTACTCCTACATGGCCTCTCATCGATGCCTTTACCAAAACATGTTCAACACATCCCTCACTTTACCGACATAATCATTTCACTCTAGCCCATCACCCAGATGAACCAGACCTGACACAACTCTAAGCATAGCAGGCATAGCAAGGTAGGAATCACATACATGGCTCAATCAACTCCTACACATGCTAGTGGGTTTCATCTAGTTACTGTGGCAATGACAGGTCATGCAGAGGATAAGGGTTCAACTACCATAGCACACATCAGTTTGAATCGCGTTGTCTTAATGAAGTAAACAAGAGCAGAAGCAAGAACATGGGTTTGTATCGGAATGATCAATGGGTTGCTTGCCTGATGTAGTGGTAGTAGGGTACTGCCCTTCAGACGGATACTCGGGGTTATCCTCGGAAGCAGAACCTACCACGAAAGACACACCGAACATAATCAACACATGACAATATGCAACAATATGATGCATGCTATGACATGGCAAAATGAATATGTCTTGGCCTAATGCAAGCTAAAACAGAAAGGAATGAACTCATTTGAATCAAAGATTCAAATGTTAGTTCATTTAACATAGCCTTATTAGTGCATTATCTTATTTTTCTTAAACAGCAAGGTTATCTTGTTTTGTCATGCATGAAACCATTACCAATGGATAGATTGAATTTATCTGATCATTTTTCATATATAAATTGTTTGATTTGGAGCTATGGTTGATTTTCTATGATTTTTAGAAGTTTTGGCTATTTTCTGGAATTTCCTATATAAGAATAAATCCAGAAAATGAATAATTGCGTCAGCACTGCGTCACTGTGATGTTAGCAGTCAACTGGGATGGTCCAGGTCAAACCTGACCAGTGGGTCCCATATGTCATTGACTCAGCTAATTAATATGGTTAATTAACCTTAAATTAAGCCTAACTAAAATGTCAGTGGGGCCGGGGCCCACATGTCAGCGGCTAACCTAACTAAATTAGTGTTAGTTTAACTCCTAATCTAGGTTTGACTAGGGGGCGGGGCCCGCATGGTCAAATGGGTCAAACCCACCGGCAACATGACGCCGGCGAGGCCCAAGACGGCGGCGCGGCTCGGAAAGGCAGCACAGGCGATGAAATGAGCGGCGGTTTGGCTTGGCGTGAAGCTAGAGCTTGTCCGCATCCAACGGAGCAAGCGAGAAAGGCTGCGGTGGAGTGAGCTTGCCGGAGTCGAGCTCGTGGCGGCGGCCGGGGCTCGGGCAACGACAGGTTCAGCGCTACGGTGCAAGGCAGGAGGAGCTGGTGGGCGCTACGGGCTCCTGGAGCCGTGCTGAGCGCAGAGGTGTGCTTGGCTTCGAGCCACTATGGCCCTAGCCATGGTGGCGACGAGGCACGGTGGCGACGAGCTTCGGCCGCGGTGGTTAGTATGGCTAGAGGAGGAAATAGACGGCGGGGAGCGAGGGGTTCGGTAGAGGAGCTCACTGCGGTTGCAGAACGCGTCTCAGCGGGCTCGGGGAGGTCGGACGATGTCGGGTCGTTGCCGGCGATCTTGGTTGCTCGAGGTAGAAGACGACCGCGGTGATGACGTTTGGGGGCGTCCGATGCGGCGTGGCTCGGCGGAGAGGATGAGGGCGACGAGGCAGGGCTTTTGGACGGGTCAGTGAGGCGAGGGGAGCACGGTGGTCACGGTGGTGACGAACGGAGGCAACGGCTTCGCCCTGCTTCGGGAGAGAGAGCGAGAGAGGCGAGGCAGGGGAGAGTGGAGCAGTCGAGGGGTCCAGGGGGTCTGCGTGGCACTCGTAGACGGCGTCCGGGCGTCGGCAGAAGCAGGAGGTGGCCGGCATGTGGCTGCGGGCGCTGGCCACGCGCCTCTCGTCCTCCTGGCGAGAGGAGGAGGATGACTGGCAGTGGCCAGTGGGCTGGGCCGAGCTGGGCTAGGCCAGGGAGACAGGTAAGTTCCTGTCTCCCTCCTTTTTCTGTTTTTTTATTTATTCTATTATTTCTGTAACTTCAGGGCTTTATTAAAAATGCCAGGGCATTTCCAAAAATCATAAAATTAATCATGGCTACTGCTTAGAATATATCCAACAGCAAACATTTTAGTTTATGACTATTTGAGCATTTAAAATATTTTATAGCATTTAAATGCCCAAATGCAAATACTATAAGAATTAATCCAATGACCTTAAGATGTCCTAGAAAAATGTGCACCATTTTTGTCAAAGGTTTTAACCCAAAACAAAAAGGTTGGGCTTTTTAGAAGGGCATTTCAGGTTCATTGAAAAAGTTTTTAGTAAACCCTAGTTGTTCCAGGGGGGCTGGGGGTTCTGTCATCCCCATTTCAGTTTTCTGGGAATTTAAACATGATGCAAATGTTCAACCAATCCTAATGCATGACTAACACGGGGATGTGACAGATCTTTTGCAAAACTATAGTAGTTCGCTTTGTATGCGTTAGATCTAGATCTGACGGCTATTGGTGAAAGATGGCAGGCACACCATCATCACCAACTCTAAGGTTTTTATAGGAATAGTATAGAGAAATAGAGAAACTCTTATTAAAAAACCAAGTTGGTGATGATGGTGTGCCTTCCATCCTGCAATATAGACCGTCCGATCTATATCTGACGGATAGAAAGCAAACTATGGCAATTTTGCAAAAAGATACCCGCACCCCTCTCCACATTTGCAGATAAGGCCTTCCCTCGTTCATCTTCGTCTTCCACAAGATAAACAACTCATATAAATGCATCTTGATGTTCCGTGCAATGCATGGGCCTCTTGTTGGTAATAATAAATATTGTACTCGAGTAATTGGTATATTGTTGCCGCACCTATGCACGCGAACATTTAGTGTAACATAGTACCTTGTGCTGGATAGTCGTACTATTAGAAGTTTCAAACTGATATTACAAATGCTAGGAGTAATGTTGCACCTACGAAGAGGGAATTATTAGGAAGTTTACATACAAACTTTTGTTACTTTAGGTGGATGCAACTTTATCGTACAAACTAAAATCCACCACCCTGATAAGTCACGAATGGGCAAATAAATTTTTGCGTCTCTGGCGACTTGATGTTTCAAAAACAAATTCAGCTTCTGCGGAGACTTTGTCATTTAGGCTTGGACGCTTGCGGTGATCAGCACGCCATTCATTGTTGTGCCAGAGAACGCCAAACCTCATTACCTTGAGCACACTTGCCTCCAGAACAAAGAACCTGGCCAATTTAATCTCAGATGTGTTGCCTCGGTAGTCGATCAAATCAATTTCTGTAAGATGGAGATCAAGGCATTCGATGAGATTGTTATAGTGCAACACATTTTTCACTTTCGGATCCTTTTTATCTGCAAAATAAGAGAACATATTAGAGCAGCTGGGTGTATAAGATTGCCATGTCATCAAGAGGTACCAATATCATTCGCTCATACGATAGGGTTGGCTCTAAGGCTAGTGATATTTTTTCACTCTCTCTCTCTCTCTCTTTCTCTTTACACCCATGTACCTAGGAGCATGTGAAGAGCTTGGGCATTTGTTGCCTTCCACTATGTGGCCGATGCCATATTTCTCAAAAGTATGCCACATAATACGCATCAATGTCAAATCAAAAGATTTTGGCACCGCTCTAGCGATGTGAGAGAGTTGGCACCATTGTGCACACAGACCCACATGTATAAACAAATCAATCGAACCAACCACATCATCCTCTCCCTCTCCCAAACAAGTGTTTTTATAGCATCAATCCTCTCCCTCTCCCACGCAAGTGTTTTTTCATTGCGTGAGTTAATTTGGCACCAGAGCAAAGTAGGTGATCCAGATTTGGGCACCAGGTGAGCAATGGAGGGGCATCGATGCCAAATGCATCAGAAGTGAATTTGTGTTTTGGCCCACTTTTGTACTACCTCGTATTTAGTGCAAAGTTTTAACCATAGATTTACCTAAGAAAATGCCAAGCATGTCACCAAAAATTATACCATTTGAAATTATGTTCAAATACGAATCCAACGATATAATTTTTAGTGACATGCATTAAAATTTTGTCAGTTAAATCTATGGTCAAATTTTGATACTACAAAATATGAAGAGTAAACCATGACGGAGGCATTACTTGCTCTTAGGCTAACCATGGAGTTACTAGTATAAGTTACTTGCCAGTATGACTAGCCTAGGCTACTAGTAGTACAACAACAAATACTAAAAACATTTCTTTCGGTGTAGTGCGTAGATGCAGTTTTGAACACTATACTTATCATCGTAATTTGGGAAAATTGCGAAAGAATTGAGCTACGTTGTGATTACCGTTTATTAATAGGAAAGAAGTTTCACCTCGATGAGTAGCTTCTCTGTGCATGGAAAGCATGTAAGGAATCGAACAACTTGATCCAGATTGGGGCTGATAGATTTTATTGCCAAGATCTTCAATGTGCGCACATACTGGGTCTAGCTCGTGGGAATCATTTTCTGGATGACAGTTGTAAATACATCAAGAAGAAATTAAAAAATGTGAATTTCAAGAAGATGGAGAAGAAGTTGAGTGTTGTACCTGAACGATTACGGATCCAATAAAGAGTTGGGAGAATTTGGCAGAAGAGTACATCTACGCTGTCAATTTCAGCGCGTCATTGACCCTGATTTTTGTTGGACCTTCTAGATCAGATACAAGCAATCTCTCAAGGAAAGCCACATTCTCAATGACCACAACATGGAACAGCTGGAGTGATATCTTCCTAATTGATGTCCTGTTGCGGGGCCAGCAAGACACATAAATCCATCGGAGATTCGTCGAGGCAATGCGGAGGCTAATGAACCCGTGGATCTACCAAAGACGAATGTACTCGAGTGCACTACAGCTACGGAGCAGGTGCTCCATTGCCTTCTTCGAGATGCCAACGTTGAACAGGTCGAGTTTCTTGAGTTGAGGGAGAAGAAGGGCGAGCGCGACATTAATCTGGGGAAAATAGCAGGAGCTGAAGCTGGTGCGGCGCAACATTGGCATGAGGCGGAGCACGGACGGCGACAGAGAGCGACATCGTCTAGCTTCAAACCTGAGCTCCTCAAGCTGATCTAGGGCGGGGGATAAGAACCACTCATTGAACTTGGCTTGGACCTTGCAGTTGGTACTGAACATGCGAATGTCAAGGCATCTGGCTGGCCCAGGGTGTGATGAAAGGATCTTGGAGACCGCGGCCATGTGTTTGCAATCCCTGTCGCAGAGGCAGTTGTCGACGGTGAGGTTGAGGGGGACGCGACGCTAGAGGGGGCGCCACCGCCGGGAGAGCAGGGTGGTCCGCATGACAGATTTAGTGGGGAGGAGGCTGATGATTATGAGAAGCATGTCATCAGGGAGGCTACTGATGAAGTCTAGGCTTGCGGGATGCGGTTTTGGCACGAGCCGTCTCTGCTTGTTGGTGGCCTCGCCGTCCATCAAAACCGGCGGTGAAGCCGGTGTACACATGTGCTTGGTGTGTATTGTGTGCTGGGTGTGTGTCCTTGTGGTCATGCCGCCGCAAAGTGTGAAGTGTGCGTGAGTCTGTCCTTCACGCGGAAGAAGTGTGCCCTCAATTTACTAGCGTGCGGGGTGCTACTGCTAGTGGTTTCAACTTTGTTTACCTCACCGCATGTCAGATGGGCCTCTAGTTTAGTTATTTTCACCCACTGCCACATGGGCCAGCACACGAAGATAGAGAACACGAGCTGACAAGGCAGCATGTGGACTGGTTGACTGGTCAACTAAACAATATACGGAGATATATGCTGACACAGTGACCGTATAACCCCTCGGTATAGAGAGATCGAGTGAAGGGGGGCCCGTGAGAGATAGTAGAGAGAGAGAAAGAGCTACTCCCTTCGTTCGATAATGTAGTGCCTATTTTTTTAAACTGAAACTTTGACCAAGTCTATAAAGAAATTACTTATATCCACAATACCAAAGATAAATGATAGTGTGAAGTATGTACATGTTGTGATGAATCTAATGATCGTTCCAGATGTAAATGTTTTTCTCCACATATACCTGGTCAAACTTTTCTGAGGTTTGACTTTTCAAAACATACATATGTTTATGGATGTGAGAGAGTACCTAACTAGAGAGAGAGAGTGAAATATTAAGAGTCAGTGAGAAAAGTGTGTGTGCATGTGTTAAAGAGACATGAACAACACACGATTAAGTAGAGAAAAAGCGTGTGTGTCTTATGCAAACATATCACATGTGCATCTTCGACAGCGGAAGCGAGGTGAGGAGATAGTGTGTGGTTGTTTGCAACCGAGAGAGAACGACCCCTAGCACGTGGCCAAGAGAGGTCTGACAAACAAGGGGGAGAGGTCTAGAGAGTCGTGTGGAGAAAATGCTTACATGGGGAGGAGAGAGTGTATGTTTGTGACAAAGAGATCCCCTGGAGATCGTGATGGGACCACATGGGTGGGAGATCGAGTGACAAGGTGTGTGCGCGATAGAAGATACCCCGAGAGATATCGAGGTAGACTTATGGATGGAAGGAGATAATACATGTGTTCCTGATGGCTAGTGAGAGATGGTCATACTTAGGGGGGGTGCGTATGCCTATGATGGAGTGAGGGATTATGGTACTTAGGGTGGTCTATGTCACATAGAGAGAGAACAAGAGTGGAGAGTGTTAGATGGATCTATGTAGCGCGAGCGAGATATGTGTATGTGTGAGCCAGGGAGATATAAAGCTTGAGAGAGATAGAGGAGCCCCGATATGGCTGTGGTGCGTCAGATAGCTGAGAGGGGAAAGAGATACTCCATCTGTTCAATAATGCAGTGCATATAAATGTTTTAGAAGTCAAACTTTCAAAACTTTTACCAGGTTTACGCAAATATTATTTATATCTACAATACCAAAGGTACATCACACGAAACTACATCTCATGATGAATCTAATGATATATGTTTGCCATTCTAGATGTAAATGATTTTCTCCACGTACATGGTCAAACTTTGTGATGTTTGACTTTTCAATAAATCTATATGCCATGGACCGAAGAGAATGCCTAAGTCGAGAGACATCAAGTGCGTGTGAAGGAGAATGAGTGAGTGTGCAAAAAGAGTGTGTGTGTGTGTGTGTGTGTGAAAGAGAGAGGGACAACAAACGATAAAATAGAGAGTGTGTGTGTGTGTGTGCTCGTTTCTTATGCAAACATATCGCACATGCATCTCCGAGATAGAAAAGCAAGGTGAGGACATACACTAAGATAGCTAGTGCATGATTGTTTTCAACGGAGAGAGACGCCCCTATAGCACATGTCCAATAGAGGTGTGGCCAACAAGGGACAAAGGTCTAGAGGGATGCATGGAGAAGATGGACGCATGGGGAGGGAGAGAGGGTGTGTTTGTGATAGAGAGATCCCCTCGAGATCGTGAGGGGACTATACTATATGGGTGGGAGATCGAGGGACGAGGTGTGTGTGCGATAGAAAGATGCCCCGAGAGAAATCGAGATAGACCAAGTGAGGGAAAGAGACAATGCACATGTTTGTGATGGAGACTAAGTATTAGTCATATACATAGGGGGACTGCGTGTGCCTACAATTGAGTGAGAGACAATCATACTTAGCTAGGAATGAGATTGTGTGTGTGCGTGTGAGATGGAAAGAGAACAAGGGAGAGAGAGAGTTTTAGATGGGTCTATAGAGTGCGAGTGAGATATGCATGTGTATGTGTGAGCCAGGGAGATGGAGAGTTTGGGAGAGAGAGGGAAGAGCTCCAAGATGGCAGAGTGGTGCGTGAGAGAGTTACAGGCAACGATCTAGGGAATTTGTGTGTGTATGATGAGTGCACCCAAGATATTTAGCTTGGACTAGAGAATCATACATAGTGTGCCAGAGAGACCTATACATGGAGTGTGCATGCGAACTAGAAAGACCCCCCTCCCCCCCACAGAGAGAGAGAGAGATAGAGAGAGAGAGGGAGAGGGACTGACAAGGTTTGTGTTTGGATGCATGCGATAGAATTGAAGATTGTCGGTGAGAGAGAGAACATGAGTCCGGTAGAAGGGGAGGTCGCATTTATTAATGAAAGACTGATATAAACCATGTTTCAATATAAAATTGCATTCAAATATTTGAATTTCAGAATATGTTGTCTGCAATCCACACATGAATAGAGATATGCATATCAAACAGGTTCATTAATTTGACTTTCAACATGTTCATGGAGTACTATAATACAGTACAACATGCTACTCAATTGAGGTGTTCAATTTTGGATTTAGTTCACTATTTTGACCTGGTGAACGGGCTATTTCATTGAATCGAGATATTTAATTTTGGGTTTTATTCTCGTTTTTGAGTGGGTCAACTATTTGTCATATAGTAAATCGTTAGCAACGAGCATGTAAAAACACATTAGTCCCGAGCATCATCTCACCATCTAAAAAAGAAGTGGCAAGATAATATTTTGAAATTTGATTCAAATCGACTTGGTAAGGTAGACGTGGATGCTCGTTCTCCCAAAATTTGAAGGAACAACTAAACACCCTCTGCTCGGTGGAATTCGCCTGAGCAAATAAATGGGAGACGCGAAATTACCGGCCTATGTGAGGCATGGATCAATTGGCCCGTTGTACATCGAGCGTAGGTTCGTAACTTCATCCAAGCGCGCCTTCTCCTTGTCGCCGAATAATTCATAAACCATGGGCGGCAAAACACCCTCTCCTCGCCCGAAATCGCTCGCGCCCACTATTTCAAAACACGCCCTCCTCGCCCAAAATCGCTCACGCCCACTATTTCAAAACACGCCCTCCTCGCCTGAAATCCCTCACGCCCACTATTTCAAAACATGCCCTCCTCGCCCAAAATCGCTCGCGCCCACTATTTCAAAACACACACCCCTCGCCCGAAATCACTCGTGCCCACTATTTTAGAGAAGCAAAGTTACTCTACTATTCCTGACCCTCAGTACACAGACCCAAGACCCAAAGCCTAAAGGTAGGGGTAGAACTGTAACTCCCCCCTCCCACACACACACACACACATTTCAGACAAATGCGACCGTAGGACATGGTTCCCCCTCCCAATTCCCCATTCATACATCATGGGCACCAAATCACCTTCTCCCCAGAAGCTCCCTTCTCCCAGCCGCGAAACCTCAGCCCCTCCTCCATGGCGCCCCCACCGCACCAAATTCACCGTTGCCCTCCTCCCCAATGCCGTTTGCCGTCGTCCACTGGGCTGTGTGCCTCTTACTCCATGCTGCTAGAGCTGCCTCGACGACGACCGTGTGAACCATCCCGGAGCCGATTCACCCCCACCATTGTGCACGATGCTGGAGCGGATCCAACTTCGGAAGCGTCCAGGGCCCCGGCGCTGCTTCCCCGTAGCCGTTGACTGTCCCGACATCTCTGCTTTCCTGCCACCGCAATCGCGCCGGCCTCACCGACTCGGCAGCTGGAGCTTTCTACTTCACCGGGCCACAAGATATGTCATACACTCATCTTAAATCACTTTATTTAGACATCGGTTGTCTGAATTTTTATTCTGGGCCAATTGATTCCCAATGGGAAGCAACACTCCTCGAGGCGGCGGAGCTCCTAGGCTACCGGTTGGCTGGTGTCTAACGTAAGGGTGCAGGGGTATAAGTTTGCCCCGAAGCAGTGCTTAGGTGGCTATCTTAGAGTTGCATGGGTTTAAGGTACTGCCGCCGCTAGATCTGGATGACGGCGAGTCTTTGCGGATTAGCCCGGGGTGGCGCGACCACGGCAGTGCGGTGGGGCGGGGAGTGGGGTTTTTGTCAGAGCTCTTGCGGCCAGGGACAGCGAAGCGGCTGCTTTGCCGGTGGTTGCTGGCTCTTCTGGGAAGATTATGAATAGTGTCAGCCGGGAGGCACAAGATGACCATCAAGCCATCTGGCGTAGATTGGACAATACCTAAATAAAATAAAATCGTGTGACCCCAATTTAGTTTTCAGTCAATAGATGTGTGACCACTCTCGTACCTTACTGTTGATCTCTTAAGATATTTCTTTAGATCAGAGATATGTGTCGTTCTTAACATTTTTTTTGTTTTCTGCATCTTCAACCACATCGTCTTCTTTCTCGCCGCAATTGCTCCAACAAGGGAAGCATACACCATAAGGGAGCTATAGTCCCCACTCAACAGTTCCCTGCATCGAATGTGCGTGCCCGACATGGACCGCCACAACAATTGCACGACCATCGACAAGTCAGCACATGATGCTCACTCCTATGGATGGTGGTCAGATAGGTTGTACCCTCATCTTACTTGTGTGCAACATTTATGGCTTTGTTACTAATCTAAGAATGGAAAATAGATTATCACATGTCACTGTATATTCATGCTGATCTCTTAAGATTCTTGTTTAGGAGTTAACCTTGTTCCATAGTTCAGATAAGAGACTTGTTCTTTAAGTAACGTTGTTCCATAGTTATCATCCATCAGCCAATTTTATCCCACATGCTGGTGATTATACCACTTCTAGTATTACATATGTTGTTCTTTAATACTTTTCTGTGCCATCTAGTTAATCTCGAGTGCAAACGATACATATTCTATAGCTTTCATCTATCTTCTCCCTTTAGTTTTTGAGACATGTTGCTACTAGTTAAGCCTAGTCCTACTATTTATGTCATCTCCTATAGGCACTCACTACATAAATCTAACTAGTTGTCTTCCATGCATGTCAGATATAATTGCGCACACTGATATATCCACAAGAACCTCACGGAGCAATGTAACGGCCAACAAACTTGACGTCAAAGATACCCAACATGATGGAACATGTAAAGGCAGTTCTTTAGAAGACTTGCAGAAAGATGCCAAATCCTATTCACCCCACAAGGTCCTTGCTCTAACTTGGCCCGTGATATGGGTACAACATGCATATAATGTCCTAGAGTGCATCTACTCTGTTGCCATGCCATGTGCTTAGCCTACTGATCATGCATGTAAATATGTCATGCCTTCCTGTTTTTCAGTACCTATAACATTCATGATAACATGTTTTCAAATTCAAGTATTGTCATTCTACTATGTCGCAATGTCATCTTCTTAGTTTGGAAATCATGCTACCGAATATCTTACGCATTGTTATTCATCAATATCTACTTCATCTGTCTACCATACCATTTTTTACATTTAAGTGTTGTTCTAGTGGTCTGTTGCAATGCTATCTTAGTTTCCCAATCATACACGCATATGTTGCCTTAGTGTTTTTCTGTATGTATTCCGCTATCATACAGTTTTACATTCAACTAGTGTTTTTACTCTGTTGTCCTGTCGTATCCCTAGCTCTTACATCATACTCCCTCCGTCCAGATTACATGTCGCAGAAATGGATAAAAATGGATGTATCTAGAACTGAAATACGCCTGGACACATCCATTTATTTTTGGATGAAGGGAAGACATGTCTATATGTCATGCATTTCTATTCTTCAGTACCTATTCCATCTCTCTGCCGTAGCATGTTTTATAACTGAAGCACCATTCTTCTATATAAGACATGCAAGGGGAAGAAGGCTATGTTAGAATGTGAAGGGTTACAAACAAGGTCTTTGCTAAAGATCGAAACACCAGGAGATAGTAAACCAACTCCAGTGTTCATAGATAATTCTCTAGCATAGAGAAACCCAACTCCTACTGATAATAAGCAGATTCAAGTGGCCAAAGAACTAGTCCACTCCAGTCCAACAAAAATATGTCAACTTTATTCTAAAAAGCATGTGTGTATCCTCACATCATGAAATTGTATAGCATTCAGATCATATTTTCTACATGTTTCTTACCCATCTCTGATGTAGGGTAGGAACCCTAATCGGCCGATCTTTCACGAAAGGAGTGGATCCTGCGATGAACATGAAGAACACGTGGAGGGAAACGAGGGGAAAAACCACAAGGGGAACACAAGAGAACACTCAAACCAACAAGTATGATCACACATGTGTTAGATCCATGAACACAAAGGAAGATACAAGATCCAAAGTCAACAACGGACGATAAAAGAGGTAACCGGTCTTCTTCGTGAGGAGGTCTTGAATACACAAGGGGGATCTTCCCTTAGAGGGGTATTGAATCCAAAGGGATCTTCTCCGAAGAGGGGCCGCGGTCTCTCTCGCGGAGTAGATCCGATGTGGATGAGCAATGCTCTATCTCTAAATATGAGCTAAACCAATGCTAACCCTAGCTAGAAGGAATAGGAAGTCTATATATAGTCTTAGTGCAAAAGGGCCGAAGTGGGGGGTACATGGGCTGCTGCCCAACACATGGCAGCGCACAGGCGCCGGACGTCCGGGAGTCACCGGTCGTCCGGAGGCTCGCGAGGGTCCGGATGTCCGGTTCCTGTCGGATGTCCGTAGATTCGGCTTGGGTGGACTTCGGTCGGACGTCTGGTCGGGGTCGGATGTCCGGAGCCTGGAGGTCATCGGTCGTCCGTAGCGCCTCGGAAATCCATAGTTTTGGCTCGGGTATGGAAGTGTCGGTCGTCCGGAGAGGGCCGGACGTCCGGAGCCTGGAGGTCGTCGAACGTCCGGGGTTCGTCGGTCGTCCGGAGCCTGGGGACTTCGAGCAGTTCTTCTTCTTGTCCCGTGAACTTGGCGTCCTCACCATCTTGTCCGTTGAATGTAGTTGGTCCGTGGCCTTCCTCCAAGCACCTGATCACACATAGGGTTTCTGCTTGAGGTAGTAGCCAATTTTCATGCATGGTAAGTGGTATTTCGGAGAGGACTGAGTTCACCTTAGTTTCGAGAGCTCTTGCACGTGCTCGTGTCATTGGTCCGCTAGTCACTTGGTGAGACGATGGTAGGTCCATGGGGATGACCTTGGGATGCTCCGCATCATCTCCCCTCCCTTGGGGAAGATCCGTCCTCGGATCAAATTCTTCATCACCATGGAAGTGCGAGAGGTCCTTGACATTGAAGATATCGCTCACGTTGTACTTGTCGCGGGGGAGGTCAATGTTGTAAGCGTTGTCATTGTAGCATGCAAGCACCTTGAAGGGTCCATCCGCTCGTGGTTTAAGTTTGGACTTGCGTTCTTGGGGAAAGCGGTCCTTGCGAAGGTGTAGCCACACGAGATCACCAATGTTGAAGACCATGGGGTGCTTGTTGATGTTGAGCTTGGTCGCAAGTCGTTGTACTTGGCGCTCGATAGTACGCCTTGTATCTTGATGCACCTTCTTGAGATGATTCACAGGTGCACTTGCGTCCAAATTGATGCGCTCTTGGAGTGGTAGAGGAAGAATGTCCAATGGTGACAATGGGTTGAATCCATAAACGACCTCGAAGGGGGACTTGCCGGTTGTTGAGTGTTTTGCTCAGTTGTAGGCAAACTTAGCGATAGGTAGACACTCCTCCCACTCCTTGATGTTCTTCTTGATGAGTACTCGAAGTAGAGCGGAGAGTGTGCAGTTGGTCACCTCTGTTTGGCCGTCGGTTTGTGGATGATACGCCATGGAGAAGAGTAGCTTGATTCCGAGCTTGGCGCATAGAGTCTTCCAAAAGTAGCTAAGGAACTTGACGTTAGGGTCCGAGAGGATCATCTTTGGCACACCATGTAGACGCAATATTTTCCTACAAAGAGATTAGCAACATGTGAAGCATCCTCTATCTTATTGCAGGGAATGAAATGTGCCATCTTAGAGAAACGGTCCACAACGACAAATACCGAATCCTTCCCATTTCTAGTCCTAGGCAATCCAAGTACGAAATCCATGCTAATGTCTTCCCATGGTTGATATGGAATTGCGAGAGGCATGTAAAGGCCATGGGATTGAGCTTTAGACTTAGCTTTGCGACATGTAGAGCATCGGTTGGTGAAGTGGTTGACGTCGCAAAACATCTTGGGCCAATAGTAGTTCTTGGAGAGCGTGGTGAAAGTCTTGTCGCGTCCAAAATGTCCCATTAAGCCTCCTCCATGAGATTCCTACAAAAGCAATAAACAAAGAGAAGACTCAGGGATGCAAAGCTTGTTAGCTCTCATAAGATATCCATCTTTGATGTAATAGCGTTCCCAAGAGGTGTGCATCAAACACTTGGCATAAGGAGTAGCAAAAGTAGGATCATGCTCATACAAGTCTTTTATATTCTCAAAGCCAATAACATCCAACTCAAGTTGAGTAACAAGCATGCATATGCGGGAAAGGACATCCGCCAGAATGTTTTCCTTACCTTTAATGTACTTGATGGCATAAGGAAAAGACTCAATAAATTCACTCCATTTAGCATGACGCTTGTTGAACTTGGTTTGGCCCTTAAGATACTTGAATGTTTCATGATCGGTATGAATAATGAATTCATGAGGGCGAAGATAGTGCTCCCATTCATGCAAAAAGCGCACTAAAGCATAGAGCTCTTTGTCATAGATGGGGTAATTGAGTTGCGCTCCGGAAAGTTTCTCACTAAAGTAAGCTATGGGGCGCTTCTCTTGCGTTAACACACCTCCTATGCCATTACCACAAGCATCACAATGAATCTCAAAGGGTTTGTCAAAGTTGGGTAATGCAAGCACGGGAGCATGAGTAAGCAAATTTTAAGCTCATTGAAAGCGATATCTTGGGATGGTCCACAAACAAAAGGTGCATTCTTCTTGCTCAAAGCATGTAAAGGACAAGCAATGGTGCTAAAATCTTTCACAAAGCGATGATAGAAACCCGCAAGGCCAAGAAAGCTACGCACTTGTTGCAAGTTGGTTGGTTGGGGCCAAGTCTTAATAGCATTGATCTTGGACTCATCTACATGAACACCTTTAGAAGATACAACAAAACCCAAGAAAACGAGCTTGTCAACGCTAAAAAGGCATTTGTCCATATTAGCATAGAGATGCTCTTTTAGAAGAGTTTGTAAAACGGTTCGGACATCGGTGACATGCTCGTTGAGAGACTTGCTAAAAACAAGGATATCATCGAAGTAGACCACAACAAACACACCAATGTAAGGGCGAAAGACATGATTCATAAGACGCATAAAAGTACCCGGTGCTTCCGATAGACCCATAGGCATGAATAACCACTCATACAAGCCAAACTTGGTTTTGAAAGCGATTTTCCATTCATCACCCTCTTGTATGAGGATTTGATAGTAACCACTCTTAAGATCAATTTTTGAAAAGATAGTGGCACCACTAAGTTCATCAAGCATATCATCAAGGCGTGGAATGCAGTACCTATAACAAACGGTGATAGCATTGATAGGTCTACAATCGAAGCACATGCAAAAGCTACCGTCTTGTTTTGGCACAAGAATGACCGGGACGGCACAAGGGCTCAAACTTTCACGCACATGTCCATGGTCTATGAGATGCTTTACTTGCCTTTGTATTTCTTTGGTTTCTTCGGGATTGACACGGTATGGAGCTTTGTTTGGAAGAGGTGCTCCGGGTATGAGGTCGATGCGGTGCTCGATGCCTCGTAGTGGAGGTAGTCCCGGAGGTATCTCGTCGGGGAAAACATCGTGAAATTCCTGCAAAAGAGAAGACAACACTAGAGGAAGAGTGTGAGAGGTGTTAGTTTGTGGTTCATTGTCCTTGCACAAAAGTACGTAGTGTAGGACACTAGATGTGTTCTCGCACACTCCGCTTATCTTGCTTTTGGTGGCAAATAGGACTAAGTTCTTCTTTTCGCTCATCGTGGAGGCGCTCGATTTGGGCTTGTGGCACTCACTCTCTTTTTGGTGGCCCGCTCTCTCACTATTATCTCCACGATGGGTGGCTTGCTTGTCTGCGATCACTTGGCTTGGAGACATGGGACGAAGTACGCACTCCTTTCCCTTTGTCTGAAGATGTAGTGGTTCGTTTTGCCATTGTGGATGACTCCTTTATCAAATTTCCATGGGCGTCCAAGGAGAAGGTGGCAAACGGTCATTGGAATGACGTCACACTCTAAACTGTCTTCATAGGCGCCAATTTTGAACGAGACTTGTACTCGATGCTCGACTTGGATAGTGCTGGAGTCGCTAAGACATTGCACTTTGTATGGGTGTGGGTGCTTCGTCTTGGGCAATTGGAGCTTGGAGCAAAGCTCTTCACTTGCGAGATTATGACAAATCCCTCCATCGATGATGACCTTGACGGATCTTCCATTGATGCCGGCCTTGGCGTGGAATATGTGGCATCTTTGGTCTTGTTCTTGGTGATGTTGGAGAGTCAAGACCTTGGAGACAACAAGAGCGGGACTTGAATCTTCATTGCAAAATACTTGTTCCTCTTCATCGTTCACTTGCCGGTGCATGGCGACTTGCTCAAGAGCGTCCATTTCTCCTTCACTCATCGAGTCGTAAGTGTCGTCGTCATTGAGGATCATGGTCCGCTTGTTGGTGCACTCATAGGACTTGTGGCCTCGGCCTCCACATGTGAAGCATTTGAAGGAACTTGTCTTGACGGTCTTATCGGTGGGGGTCGATGATGATGAAGCTCTCGGCTTGAAGTTGCTTGTAGTAGGAGGATGACTTGGAGTTGATGAAGCTTTCTTGGAACTCGAGTTGTCAACGTTGCTTGTAGAAGGCTTGGTAGATGGTGTTGAAGTCGTTGAAGCTTGATTGTTGGAGAAGCCGTAGGACTTGGATGAGAACTTGGCATACTTGAAATCGTCTTGCACTTGACGTTCCGCTTTTGTAGCTTGATGCACGAGCTCGATGAGGTTCGAGTATGGTTGGAAGTCGGTGATCTTCTTGATAGGATGATTGAGTCCATTCAAGAAACATGCCATTGTTTGCTCATCATCTTCCGTGATGTTGGCTCTTATCATGGCAATCTCCATCTCCTTCTAGTACTCTTCAACGCTCTTGGTTCCTTGCTTGAGTAGTTGAAGTTTCTTGAAGAGGTCGCGGTTGTAGTAGGTAGGCACAAAGCATGCTTGCATGAGATCCTTCATTTGCACCCAAGTAGTGATGGGTGGTTCACCTCTTGCCTCTCGGCGCTCGATAACTTGTTCCCACCAAATGAGGACATAGTCTTGGAACTCAAGTGATGCCATCGTGATCTTCTTCTCTTCGTCATAGTTGTGCAAACGGAAGATTTTGTCAACCTTCAATGCCCATGAAAGATATTCTTCGGGATCGTTGCTTCCATTTAACTTGGGCATGGTGAACTTTAACTTGTCGTAGTGTTGCTCTTCATTGTGTTGGGGTCGGGGATGATGACGTCCATGTTGTTGATGATTGTCAAGCTCGTGTTACTTTGGTGAGGAGGGTTATCAACCTCATGTTGCTCTTGTCGTGGAGTATTTCCATTATCGTCATGCGCTTGATGAACTTGATGTTCTTGGCAAGCTTGTGGAGGAGCTTGTCGAGCTCGAGGAGGAACTTGAGGAACTTGACGATCAACGCGAGCTTGAAATCTTCTTTCTTGAACTTCTTCACGAAGTGCTTCCTCTTGTTCATGAGCTTGTCGGCCTCGGTTGGCTATGGCGCGACTTGCATCTTGGAGGGCTTGTTGCACCTCAAGTGCTTGAGCATCTCGCAATTGTTGCTCTTGACGTTGTGCCTCGGCATCTTGTGCTTCTTGGTGTAGACGCGCTCGCTCTTCCTCTTCATGTTGGCATTGTCGTTGCCGTTCTCGTGCTAGTGCAAAAGCCTCTTGGGTTTGACGTTGTCAGTGCTCTTGAGAGTTGTTGTCGCATAGAGGATTGAGGCTTGCTTGATGATCATTTCACACGGCATGTCGAAGAGTGTTCGATGTCAGTGTACTTGAGCCGGAAAGGGTGAAGTCAGAGTGTCGACTAAAGCGGCTCCTTCTTGATGAAGACGAAGTGTAAGAAGAGCGGTTGAGCAACAAAGCGCGAATCTCATCCATTTTTGCGTCATTCTCTTGCTTGTGATCGTCGAGCTTGTGGTCGAAGTAGTCCCTTGTACGTTGCTCGGAGAGTCGCAAGTCGGCGGCGAGGTTGTCGATGCATTCACTCATTGCGTGTTGCTCTTGATGCAAAGCACGTTGTGCACCAAAGAGGCGGCTCTTGGTGACGTAGGAGTTCATGTCGTCGTCGTGCTCAATGAAGAGTGGGTTGGTAGAAGTACTTGGCCTATCCATCATTCCAAGAGAAAAATATGAGTGGTAGAAAGAGAAGAATGAATACCAAATCCTTCACCGAAGTTGAAAGTGGATCGATGATCACTCCAATGTGGACAAGGAAATAGCACAGTTGGTACCAATGCTTGTCGGTTCCTCACACCTACACAAGTAAAAGCTTATGCTGGAGCTTGGTTAGGATGGTGGCACAAAATTTGATGCAATTGTAAGTGATCTTCAATAATGTTGGAAAAGATTCACAAGATTGCAATGCAACAAGTAGACCAAGCAATGTAATGTACACAGAAACACACACGCAAAGAGATAAGTGGGGTTGGGCAACCAAGGATGAGCCAAAATGTGGAATCCACAAAAATGCTCTTGTTGCACAACACTAGAGAGACGCTAGCACGATTGCACAATAGGCGGATACCAAGACTTGTGCATGACCTACTAAGAAAAAATGCAACGACTTCTATCCCAAGTATGCTCTATGCAAGGTGTTTCTATGATATGATCCAAGATGATCTAATATGACAATCTTAATGTTGTATGATGCTATGGTTCTTGCTTAAAATCTCTTTGCTTATCTTTCCCTTTTGCTTTAAAGCTTGTTTGGCTCTTTGAAGTTTGAGCTCTTTTCTCATGCAATGCTTAACGAACCAAGATAGCAATTGTGTAAGAGATAACAACCTTGTGACACAAGAGATGATACCAAGATATGCAACAATGATGTATGTATGCTATGGGAAGTATGATCACTAATGTGCACAAGTCTCATTGCCGGCAATACTCAAAGGCTAGTCTCGAAGGGTAAGCGACGCAAAGGTGTAAGGCTACGATGGCTATCAATGTAATGGCAAGAGTGATATGTCCAATACCAAGACGAGGTTACCGTTCTTGCTTACGGTATGGTGTCAAAATGGTGGAACGAATACCAGGATGTAGTCGGGGTGGTCATTGTTGATGGCGCGTCTATGGCGAAGATGAGCGGTGATGATGTTGATGTCGAACCGTACCTAGATAGCCGAAACACAAAAGGATACGAAACCGCAACTCAAATTCTCAAAGCTCGAAGTGGCAACACGTGTCGGAGTACGAAACGGGTAAGCAATGGTGGTAGTATGCGGAAGTGGTGATGGTGTATAGGTGGTAGGAGTGCGTAGGCGGAAATGTTGGGCAGTGGTGGTGACTAAACTGAAAAAAAAATCACTTTCGTCAGGGTTCATCGGACATCCGGGCTGGGCCAGTCGTCCGGTCGTCGGACGTCCGGTAGGGGTCGGACGTCCGGTGCCTGGGCGAAAAATCGGGCACGGGGTGAACTACGCGTGTACGAGGTGGAGAGCTCGAAATTCATCGAATCCGGGCGATTTCATGGATGGACAGGGTGGAGAACGGGGGAAAAAGATAGATCCACTCAAGGCAAAGCAAATCCACGGATCAAATCCAACAAAATTTCAACACACCAATAAATCACAAAAAAATGGGGCTATTTTTGTGGGGAATTTTCGAATGAGGGATAAAATCAACAAAAACTAGGCCAGTAACACAACGGGGAGGCTCCGAAATCGTGATCAATGTGGCTCTTGATACCAAGATGATGTAGGGTAGGAACCCTAATCGGCCGATCTTTCATGGAAGGAGCAGATCCCGCGATGAACACGAAGAACACGAGGAGGGAAACAAGGGGAAAACCATAAGGGGAACACAAGAGAACACTCAAACCAACAAGTATGATCAAACATGCGCTAGATCCATGAACACAAAGGAAGATACAAGATCCAAAGTCAACAACGGACGATACAAGAGGTAACCGATCTTCTTCGTGAGGAGGTCTTGAATCCACAAGGGGATCTTCCCTTAGAGGGGTCTTGAATCCAAAGGGATCTTCTCCGAAGAGGGGCCGCGATATCTCTCGTGGAGTAGATCCGATGTGGATGAGCAATGCTCTATCTCTAAATATGAGCTAAACCAATGCTAACCCTAGCTAGAAGGAATAGGAAGTCTATATATAGTCTTAGTGCAAAAGGGGCGAAGTGGGGGGTACATGGGCTGTGGCGCAACACATGGCACCGCACAGGCGCTGGACGTCCAGGAGTCACCGGTCGTCTGGAGGCTCGCGAGGATCCGGACATCCGTAGATTTGGCTCGGGTGGACTTCGGTCGGACGTCCGGTCGGGGTCGGACGTCCGGAGCCTGGAGGTCGTCAGACATCCGTGGTTCATCGGTTGTCCGGAGCCTGGGGACTTCGAGCAGTTCTTCTTCTTGTCCCGTGAACTTGGCGTCCTCACCATCTTGTCCATTGAATGTAGTTGGTCCGTGGCCTTCCTCCAAGCACCTGATCATACATAGGGTTTCCGCTTGAGGTAGTAGCCAATTCTCATGCATGGTAAGTGGTAGTTCGGAGAGGAGTGAGTTCACCTTAGTTTTGAGAGCTCTTGCACATGCTCGTGTCATTGGTCCGCTAGTCACTTGGTGAGACGATGGTAGGTCCATGGGGATGACCTTGGGATACTCCGCATCAATCTCTCTTTTAAAAAATAAGCTTAGACGATAGAAGATTTTCTAAACTGGGATCGTGTTCGAGGAAAGTATCTTGCGGTTATTCTCTATGCTCCAATGCTGATGTAAGTACCTGTTGTATATCACTATATTTTTACATCAGCATGTATTTTGTTAATCGGTGCGAATCCAACCTTTATCTGATCTAAATTTACTTGTAGCAAAATGTATAATTAAAGGAGACAATTTTGATTTTTGTAAGGAAAACTGCCAAGTAGTTTTGCATGCTAAGTTGCATGAGTTTACTATCTCATATCATGCACATTACTAAATTGCAGTGCTTGTTGGGGAACATAGCAATAATTCAAAAAAATTCCTACGTGTCACCAAGATAAATCTAGGAGATACTAGCAACGAGAGAGAGGGAGTGCATCTTCATACCCTTGAAGATTGCTAAGCAGAAGCGTTACAAGAACGCGGTTGGTGGAGTCGTACACGTAGCGATTCAGATCGCGGTCGATTCTGATCTAAGCGCTGAACAACGGCGCATCCGCGTTCAACACACGTGCAGCCTGGTGACGTCTCCCACGCCTTGATCGACCAAGGAG
The DNA here is from genome assembly GCF_002162155.2 of Triticum dicoccoides. Classification (NCBI taxonomy): domain Eukaryota; kingdom Viridiplantae; phylum Streptophyta; class Magnoliopsida; order Poales; family Poaceae; genus Triticum; species Triticum dicoccoides. Next base: position 236,076,987 of record NC_041380.1, on the reverse strand, counting down.
GAGGGAGAGGTTGGGGAAGACAACTCCAGCATCAGCACGACGGCGTGGTGGTGGTGGAGCAGCGTGGTTCTCCAGCAGGGCTTCACCAAGCACTACGAAAGACGAGGAGGTGGAGAGGTAGGGCTGCGCCGAGAGAGAGATATACTTTCGTGTACGGAAGCCCCAAAACCCCCACTATATATAGGAGGAGGGGAGGGGGTGGCAGCCCTAGATGGGATGGAGGGGGCGGCCAAGAGGGGGAGAGAGGGGGGCGCTCCCTAGGGTGGGCCTTAGGCCCATCTGCGCCTAGAGTTTCCCCCCTCTCCCCTTTTGCTGCACCTTCGGCCTTGGTGGCAGGAGCACCAGCCCACTCTGGGGCTGGTCCCTTCCCACTCTTGGCCCATGCAAGCCTCCGGGGCCAGTGGACCCCCGGAACCCTTCTAGTGGTCCCGGTGCATTACCGGTGATGCCTGGAACACTTCCGGTGTCCAAATCCTCACTTCCTATATATCATTCTTTACCTCCGGACCATTCCGAAACTCCTCGTGATGTCCGAGATCTCATCCGGGACTCCGAACAACATTCGGTAACCACGTACATACTTTCCCTATAACCCTAGCGTCATCGGACCTTAAGTGTGTAGACCCTACGGGTTCGGGAGGCATGTAGACATGACCGAGACATCTCTCCGGTCAATAACCAATAGCAGGATCTAGAATCCCATGTTGGCTCCCACATGTTCCAGGATGATCTTATTGGACGAACCACGATTTCAGGGATTCAATCAATCATGTATACAATTCCCTTTGTCTATCGGCATGTTACTTGCCCAAGATTCGATCGTCGGTATCTCTATACCTCATCCAGTCTCGTTACCGGCAAGTCTCTTTACTCGTTCCGTAACACATGATCTCGTGGCTAACTCCTTAGTCACATTGAGCTCATTATGATGATGCATTACCGAGTGGGCCCAGAGATACCTCTCTGTCATACGGAGTGACAAATCCCAGTCTCGAATCATGTCAACCCAACAAATACTTTCGGAGATACCTGTAGTGCACCTTTATAGCCACCTAGTTACGTTGTGACGTGTTACACCAAAGCATTCCTACGGTATCCGAGAGTTGCACAATCTCATGGTCTAAGGAAATGATACTTGACATTAGAAAAGCTTTAGCAAACGAACTACGCGATCTTGTGCTACGCTTCGAATTGGGTCTTGTCCATCACATCATTCTCCTAATGATGTCATCCCGTTATCAATGACATCCAATGTCCATGGTCAGGAAACCATGACCATCTATTGATCAACGAGCTAGTCAACTAGAGGCTTACTAGGGACATATTACGATCTATGTATTCACACATGTATTACGGTTTCCGGTTAATACAATTATAGCATGAGCAATAGACAATTATCATGAACACGGAAATATATTAATAACCACTTTATTATTGCCTCTAGGGCATATTTCCAACAGTCTCCCACTTGCACTAGAGTCAATAATCTAGTTACATTGTGATGAATCGAACAACCATAGAGTTCTGGTGTTGATCATGTTTTGCTCACGGAAGAGGTTTAGTCAACGGATCTGCGACATTCAGGTCTGTATGCACTTTACAAATATCTACGTCTCCATCCTGAATATATTCACGAATGGAGTTGAAGCGATGCTTGATATGCCTGGTCTTCTTGTGAAACCTGGGCTCCTTGGCAAGAGCAATAGCTCCAGTGTTGTCACAGAAGAGAGATATCGGGCCCGGCACATTGGGAATAACTCCTAGGTTAGTGATGAACTCCTTCATCCAGACTGGTTCCTGTGCTGCCTCCGAGGCTGCTATGTACTCCTCTTCACATGTAGATCCCGCCACGACGCTTTGCTTGCAACTACACCAGCTGACTGCCCCACCATTCAAAATATACATGTATCCAGTTTGTGACTTGGAGTCATCCAGATCTGTGTCGAAGCTAGCATCGACATAACCCTTTACGACGAGCTCTTCGTCACCTCCATAAACAAGAAACATATCCTTAATCCTTTTCAGGTACTTCAGGATATTCTTGACCGCTATCCAGTGTTGCATGTCGGGATTACTTTGGTACCTCCCTACCAAACTTACGGCAAGGTTCACATCAGGTCTGGTACACAGCATGGCATACATAATAGACCCTATGGCTGAGGCATAGGGGATGACACTCATCTTTTCTCTATCTTCTGCCGAGGTCGGGCATTGAGTCGTGCTCAATTTCACACCTTGCAATACAGGCAAGAACCCCTTCTTGGACTGATCCATATTGAACTTCTTCAATGCTTTGTGAAAGACCAATGAGGCGTCTCGATCTATCTCTATAGATCTTGATGCCTAATATGTAAGCAGCTTCTCCAAGGTCCTTCATTGAAAAACACTTATTCAAGTAGACCTTTATGATTTCCAAAAGTTCTATATCATTTCCCATCAATAGTATGTCATCCACATATAATATGAGAAATGCTATAGAGCTCCCACTCACTTTCTTGTAAACACAGGCTTCTTCATAAGTCTGCGTAAACCCAAACACTTTGATCATCTCATCAAAGCGAATGTTCCAACTCCAAGATGCTTGCACCAGCCCATAGATTGAGCGCTGGAGCTTGCATACCTTGTCAGCATTCTTAGGATCGACAAAACCTTCCGGCTGCATCATATACAACTCTTCCTTAAGGAAACCATTAAGGAATGTCGTTTTGACGTCCATTTTCCATATCTCATAATCATAGAATGCGGCAATTTCTAACATGATTCAGACGGACTTCAGCTTCGCTACGGGTGAGAAGGTCTCATCGTAGTCAACCCCTTGAACTTGTCGATAACCCTTAGTGACAAGTCGAGCCCTATAGATCGTCACATTACCATCCGCGTCAGTCTTCTTCTTAAAGATCCATTTATTCTCTATGGCTTGCCGATCATCGGGCAAGTCTTTCAAAGTCCATACTTCGTTTTCATACATGGATCCTATCTCAAATTTCATGGCTTCAAGCCATTTGTTGGAGTCCGGGCCCGCCATCGCTTCTTCTTAGTTCGAAGGTTCACCGTTGTCTAAGAACATGATTTCCAGGACAGGGTTGCCGTACCACTCTGGTGCGGAACGTGTCCTTGTGGACCTACGAAGTTCAGTAGCACCTTGATCCGAAGTTTCATAATCATCATCATTAACTTCCTCTCTAGTCAGTGCAGGCACCACAGAAACATCTTCCTGAGCTACGCCACTCTCTGATTCAAGAGGCACTACCTCATCAAGTTCTACTTTCCTCCCACTTACTTCTTTCGAGAGAAACTCTTTCTCCAGAAAGGATCCATTCTTGGCAACGAAGATCTTGCCTTCAGATTTGAGGTAGAAGGTATACCCAATATTTTCCTTAGGGTATCCTATGAAGACGCATTTTTCCGACTTGGGTTCGAGCTTTTCAGGTTGAAGTTTCTTGACATAAGTATCGCATCCCCAAACTTTCAGAAATGACAGCTTAGGTTTCTTTCCAAACCATAATTCATACGGTGTCGTCTCAACGGATTTCAATGGAGCCCTATTTAAAGTGAATGCAGCAGTCTCTATAGCATAACCCCAAAATGATAGCGGTAGATCGGTAAGAGACATCACAGATCGCACCATATCCAATACAGTGCGATTACGATGTTCGGACACACCATTTCGCTGAGGTGTTCCAGGTGGCGTCAGTTGTGAAACAATTCCACAGTTCTTTAGGTGTGTGCCAAACTCATGACTCAAGTATTCTCCCTCATGATCTGATCGTAAGAACTTTATTTTCCTATCACATTGATTCTCTACCTCACTCTGAAATTCCTTGAACTTTTCAAAGGTCTCAGACTTGTGTTTCATTAAGTAGACATACCCATATCTACTTAAGTCATCAGTGAGGGTGAGTACATAACGATAGCCACCGCGAGCCTCAACGCTCATTGGACCGTACACCTCAGTATGTATGATTTCCAATAAGTTAGTTGCTCGCTCCATTGTTCAGGAGAACGGAGTCTTAGTCATTTTGCCCATGAGGCATGGTTCGCACGTGTCAAATGATTCATAATCAAGAGACTCCAAAAGTCCATCTGCATGGAGTTTCTTCATGCGTTTTACACCAATGTGACCAAGGCGGTAGTGCCACAAGTATGTGGGACTATCATTATCAACCTTACATCTTTTGGCATTCACACTATGAATATGTGTAACATCATGTTCGAGATTAAACAAAAATAAACCATTGACCAGCGGGGCATGACCATAAAACATATCTCTCATATAAATAGAACAACCATTATTCTTGAATTTAAATGAGTAGCCATCTCGCATTAAACGAGTTACAGATACAATGTTCATGCTCAAAGCTGGCACCAAATAACAATTATTGAGGTTTAAAACTAATCCCATAGGTAGATGTAGAGGTAGCGTGCCCACGGCGATCACATCGACCTTGGAACCATTCCCGACACACATCGTCACCTTGTCCTTCGCCAGTCTCCGCTTATTCCGCAGCTCCTGTTTTGAGTTACAAATATGAGCAACCGCACCAGTATCAAATACCCAGGAGCTACTACGAGCGCTGGTAAGGTACACATCAATACCATGTATATCGCATATACCTTTGGCATTGCCTGCCTTCTTATCCGCTAAGTACTTGGGGTAGTTCTGCTTCTAGTGACCATTTCCCTTGCAATAAAAGCACTGAGTCTTGGGCTTGCGTCCATTCTTTGGCTTCTTCCCGGCAACTCCCTTGCCATCCTTCTTAAAGTTCTTTTTGCCCTTGCCTTTCTTGAAACTAGTGGTTTTATTCACCATCAACACTTGATGTTCCTTTTTGATTTCCAGCTCCGCTAATTTCAGCATTGAATATAACTCAGGAATGGACTTCTCCATCCCTTGCATATTGTAGTTCATCACAAAGCTCTTGTAGCTAGGTGGAAGCGACTGGAGGATCCTGTCAATGACCGAGTCATCTGGAAGATTAACTCCCAGCTGAGACAAGCGGTTGTGCAACCCAGACATTTTGAGTATATGCTCGCTGACAGAACTGTTTTCCTCCATTTTACAACTATAGAACTTGTCGGAGAATTCATATCTCTCGACCCGGGCATGGGCTTGGAAAACCATTTTCAGCTCTTGGAACATCTCATATGCTCTGTGCTGCTCAAAACGCTTTTGGAGCCCCGGTTCTAAGCTGTAAAGCATGCCGCACTGAACCAGGGAGTAATCATCACAACGCGACTGTTGGGCGTTCATAACATCTTGAGTTTCTGGGAAAATGGGTGCTTCACCTAGCGGTGCTTCAAGGACATATGCCTTCTTGGCAGCTATGAGGATGATCCTCAGGTTACGGACCCAGTCCGTATAGTTGCTACCATCGTCTTTCAGCTTGGTTTTCTCTAGGAACGCGTTGAAGTTGAGGGCAACATTAGCGTGGGCCATTTGATCTATAAGACATATTGTAAAGATATTTTAGACTAAGTCCATGATAATTAAGTTCATCTAATCAAATTATTTAATGAACTCCCACTCAGACAGACATCCCTCTAGTCATCTAAGTGATACATGATCTAAATCGACTAGGTCGTGTCCGATCATCAAGTGAGACGGACTAGTCATCAACGGTGAACATCTCCATGTTGATCGTATCTACTATACGACTCATGTTCGACCTTTCGGTCCCTCGTGTTCCGAGGCCATGTTTATACATGCTAGGCTCGTCAAGTCAACCTAAGAGTTTTGCATGTGTAAATCTGGCTTACACCCGTTGTATGCGAACGTTAGAATCTATCACACCCGATCATCATGTGGTGCTTCGAAACAACGAACCTTCGCAACAGTGCACAGTTAGGGGGAACACTTTCTTGAAATTTTAGCGAGGGGTCATCTTATTTATGCTACCGCCGTTCTAAGCAAATAAGATGTAAACATGAGAAACATCACATGCAAATCATAAAGTGACATGATATGGCCAATATCATCTTGCGCCTTTGATCTCCATCTTCGAGGCGCGGCATGAAACACCATCGTCACCGGCATGACACCATGATCTCCATTATCATGTCTTCATGAAGTTGTCTCGCCAACTATTACTTCTACTACTATGGCTAACGATTAGCAATAAAGTAAAGTAATTACATGGCATGTTCATTGACATGCAGGTCATACAATAAATTAAGATAACTCCTATGGCTCCTGCCGGTTGTCATACTCATCGACATGCAAGTCGTGATTCCTATTACAAGAACATGATCAATCTCATACATCACATATATCATTCATCACATCCTTTTGGCCATATCACATCACATAGCATACCCTGCAAAAACAAGTTAGACGTCCTCTAATTATTGTTGCATGTTGTACGTGGCTGCTATGGGTTTCTAGCAAGAACGTTTCTTACCTACGCAAAACCACAACGGTGATATGCCAATTGCTATTTACCCTTCATAAGGACCCTTTTCATTGAATCCGATCCGACTAAAGTGGGAGAGACAGACACCCGCTAGCCACCTTATGCATCAAGTGCATGTCAGTCGGTGGAACCAGTCTCACGTAAGTGTACGTGTAAGGTCGGTCCGGGCTACTTCATCCCACAATGACGTCGAATCAAGACAAGACTAGTAACGGTAAGCAAATTGAAAAAATCATCGCCCACAACTACTTTGTGTTCTACTCACGCATAGAATCTACGCATAGACCTAGCCCATGATGCAGCTGTTGGGGAACATAGCAATAATTCAAAAAAATTCCTACGTGTCACCAAGATCAATCTAGGAGATACTAGCAATGAGAGAGAGGGAGTGCATCTTCATACCCTTGAAGATTGCTAAGCGGAAGCGTTACAAGAACGCGGTTGGTGGAGTCGTACACGCAGCGATTCAGATCGCGGTCGATTCCGATTTAAGCGCCGAACAACGGCGCCACCACGTTCAACACACGAGCAGCCCGGTGACGTCTCCCGCGCCTTGATCCAGCAAGGAGGAGGGAGAGGTTGGGGAAGACAATTCCAGCAGAAGCACGACGACGTGGTGGTGGTGGAGAGGCATGGTTCTCCAGCAGGGCTTCGCCAAGCACTACGAAAGACGAGGAGGTGGAGAGGTAGGACTGCGGAGAGAGAGAGAGAGAGAGACTTTCATGTATGGCAGCCCCAAAGCCCCCACTATATATAGGAGGAGAGGAGGGGGATGCGCCCCCTCTAGGGTTCCCACCCTAGGGGGCAGCCCTAGATGGGATGGAGGGGCGGACAAGAGGGGGAGAGAGGGGGGCGCGCCCTAGGGTAGGCCTTAGGCCCATCTACGCATAGGGTTTCCCCCCTCTTCCCTTTTGCTGCGCCTTAGGCCTTGGTGGGAGGCGCACCAGCCCACTCGGGGGGCTGGTCCCTTCCCACTCTTGGCCCATTCAAGCCTCCGGGGCCGGTGGCCCCTCCCGGTGGACCTTGGGAACCCTTCCGGTGGTCCCGGTGCATTACCGGTGATGCCCGGAACACTTCCGGTGTCCAAATCCTCACTCCCTATATATCATTCTCTACCTTCGGACCATTTCGGAACTCCTCTTGATGTCCGGGATCTCATCCCGAACTCCGAACAACATTTGGTAACCATGTACATACTTTCCCTATAACCCTAGCATCATCAAACCTTAAGTGTGTAGACCCTACGGGTTTGGGAGGCATGTAGACATGACCGAGACATCTCTACGGTCAATAACCAACAATGGGATCTAGATACCCATGTTGGCTCCCACATTTTCCATGATGATCTTATCGGACGAACCACGATGTCGGGGATTCAATCAATCCCGTATACAATTCCCTTTGTCTAACGACATCTTACTTGCCTGAGATTCGATCATCGATATCTCTATACCTCATTCAATCTCATTACCGGCAAGTCTCTTTACTCATTCCGTAACACATGATCCCGTGGATAACTCCTTAGTCACATTGAGCTTGTTATGATGATGCATTACCGAGTGGGCCCAGAGATACCTCTCTGTCATACGGAGTGAAAAATCCCAGTCTCGATTTGTGCCAACCCAACAGATACTTTCGGAGATACCTGTAGTGCACCTTTATAGACACCTAGTTACGTTGTGACGTTTGGTACACCCAAAGCATTCCTACCGTATCTGGGAGTTGCACAATTGCATGGTCTAAGGAAATGATACTTGACATTAGAAAAGCTTTAGCAAACGAACTACACGATCTTGTGCTACGCTTCGGATTGGGTCTTGTCCATCACATCATTCTCCTAATGATGTGATCCCGTTATCAATGACATCCAATGTCCATGGTCAGGAAATCATGACCATCTATTGATCAACGAGCTAGTCAACTAGAGGCTTATTAGGGACATATTACGATCTATGTATTCACACATGTATTACGGTTTCCGGTTAATACAATTATAGCATGAACAATAGACAATTATCATGAACACGAAAATATAATAATAACCACTTTATTATTGCCTCTAGGGCATATTTCCAACAGTGCTGTTCTGGTTTCCCAATCATTCATTGTGTCAATGTTGATTTCCTTACCTGGCTGATAATATCTGTGCTATGTTGTGTTAATTTGGTGTAGGCTGGTGTGGTCTAGTTGCCCAAACATTCGTTGTCTCAATGTTGCTTTCCTATTATCTGACCTGGCCAATGATAGCAATTATGGTGTGTTAATTTGGTGCACGCTGCTGAAGATAAGAAGACAAACTCTGAAAACAGCAAGGCAACCCCATTGTTTCTTTCCAATAAATCTAGGCCAGGTAATATGGCAATAACTCTTGATTAATCTGTTCTGTTCCCCTCCTAATTTATGTTATGATGAAGTGGTCGAGACACTCTCCACTATCAATAATACAAGCCTGCCATAATCGCCATCTGAATCTTGAGTTTCCTCTATCTCGAATCCAACAGAAAAAATGTATGTTTGTGAACGAATTACTGGCTGAAGCAATCATGGAAATCATGGAGGAACCAGAGGTGCACATTCTTGCGTAACAACAACTGATCAATGTTTTCAGAGACAGTGTAGCAAAGACGGAAGAACTGTTGGTTGTAGATTGTGAGGTTGTAGATCGTTAAGTTCTGCTCATTTATTTGCACTGGCATCAATCTTTGATTGCCAGCGGATGTAATTTCCTATAATATATGCTGGATGTGCAACATTTTTCCTTGTATGTCGTACGTTTGCTTAGAGCGCCTCGCATTCCAGCTAACTGGTTGCTAGGAAGGCAAAAAAGCAGTGAAATTATTAGTTAGCATGAATAGTCGTGGGCTCTATATGAAGGAAGCAGCCCACTGCCCTTAATGGGCTTCCCTAATGGACTCGCATGGGCCAAAATTCTCGTAGGCCTTTGATTGATCGGGTTTTTGTCCTATCCATAATTGCTCGTGGTAATGGGCTGAAATTATAGCTGGGCCGGAATCGATGTTATCTAATTGGGCCAACTGACATGTTCGAACTTTAACAGGCCCATTAAGTTAATGGGCCGTAACTAGGCCGAAAGCACTATTGGGCCGGTATAATTGAAACGAGTCAACAATTAATGCTCCGCCCTGTTACCTCTCGGGTTGTTAACATGCTGACATCGAAGCGGACAATAAGTTGGCCCCTTCGACTTCACGGGCCGTTAACATGACGATACTAAGGTCGGGCTATTTATGGCCCAACTGTATTTTGGGCCTTTAGCTAGCCGAAAGAGACAGCGGGCTCGTACTAGACCATGAAGAGCATGGGCTAGTAAGAGGCCGAAAGTCGGGTCGGACTTTATATGGCCCAACTGTTTTGGGCCTTTAGCTGGCCGAAAGAGAAACCTGGCTGGTATTGGTCATGAAGAGCATGGGCCGTTAAGAGGCCAAAACTCAGGTCCAACTGCAAATGGCCCAACTCATTTATGGGTTGTTAACGAGCTGCAAGACACACCGAGCTGGGAAATGGCCCAACACTTAAATGGGTCGCTAAAAGGCCGATAGACGTATATCCTGAAAATTGACCCATCCCCTGAATGGGTCGTTAACAAGCCGAAACCACATGGGGCCGATATTGAGCCCAAATATATAGCAAGCTGTTAACGGGCTCGAACTGACGATGGGCTGCAATGGTGTCAAATAGTTAACAAGCCATTGACGGGCTGAATTGGCACATCTTGTATGAGTTGTGGGCTTAAATGGACTAGACACAAGGAGGCCCTATATGGGCTGGCCTGCTAATTTTGACTGGGCCGGCCTCTTTCACCTAAATGGGCCACTGTTGGGCCTTTCCATGTGCCAAGATATCATAGGCGGCTCCCGTACAATTAGTGGATGACATATGTCCCAACGCTGAGCCGACACGTGGATCCTCCGGCGAATGAGAATTTTACACGTGAAAAATCCCCATTGGTCGGGGCTGTTAACAGGTTATTGGATCCAAACCGGAACCCCATAGCTTAACGGTGACTCATTACGGTGGATGCCACGAGTTGGTTACCCTTGACGAAAACACTTCCATGACGCGCCATTTATCGTCATGGAAGTGGACAGTTATGTGATGATAATTTTGGTATTGTCATGGAACACTTCTACGACAGCATAGGTATGACTATCTTGATTGTGTCAAAAAATCGTCATGGATGTACATGCATGACAAAAAGTGTGACCTACTATGACAAACACGTATGATCACAGAAGTGGTTTTTTTGTAGTGCTTTTTCTTGGCCGCCATAGCCTAGAGCTATTGCACGAAGCGCACTCCCCCATGAAGTGCAGCGCCGCCGTTGCTGGAACCAAAGCAGCTGTAGGCAGGGATAACCAGCTGATGCATGAAGTGACCTGGCATGGTCCGGCAACCAACAAACATATTTGCTGCAATCGGCCGCTAGAGTTGCTTGTGCTAAAACGGGTAAACCAAGTGCTACTTCTTTGCTAAAGGCGTGGTCCTATTGATCAGCTACGTGCTACAAGCGGAGACCCATGATGCTACCATCGGCATGCCGATGTGCTACAACGGGCAAGGCAAGGTGCTGGCCACCCAATGACTGGCAGTTCTATGCTCCACGTCCAAATGTCCTATGGCCGGTGATCGAAAGTGCTACAACCGGCCAAAAAAATTGCTACTACGGGCGGTGACCGTGGTGACCATGCCCGCCCGATGGTGCAACCGCTCTCGCTCGATGTTGGAAGCTGCAGAACTTTTTGCTACAACGGGCTATGAACGCGGTGACCATGCCCATCAGATGCTGCAACCACTCTCACTAGAAGCTGGAACCGGCAAAAAAATTGCTACTAAGGGCGGTGACCACGCGCCACCAGATGTCGCAACCGCTCTCACTAGATGCGACCGGCGACCGCGGAAGCTACGACCGGCCACTGCAGAAGCTGCAGTTGTTTCTTGTGATGTTTTGCTCGGACCGCGAGACGATAAGCTGCTATCGAGAAGATGGTTTGTTGTGACTGAGGAGACAGCAAGCTACGACCGGCAAGATGATTTGCTGGGACTAGCGATAGACCATGCTATGACGAGCTTTTTGCATGAGAAACAACGGCGAGTTGCGATGGTGATGCATGGCGGCGATGACGAGTTGCGATGGTGGATGGGGCATTCACAGGAGTTGGGGCGTCACGACTCTGACGAGAAAAGCATGCGGTGCATGACACCGGCAAGCGCTTTTCATGCACGCATTGCCGGACGATCGAGTGCTCGAGAGGCGATGACAGTGACTTGCAACAGCGATGTAGTGCGGCCATGGCAAGTTGCATTCATGGAAGCTCGACGTGGTGAGTCAATGAGGAAAGTTGCAATGCATGGCAAAGACAACTTGTTTCGTGCGGGTGGACGACGGGCGTTCAACGAGTTCAGTTTTGCATGACCCAACGAATCGAAGTAGCCAGATCCAACATTCACAAATGGATGAATCCGACGAACATAGTGGGACCAGCAGAGCGACTCGGCCAGTCGATCGGCGCAGATCAGCGCCCTTATTGGAAGTTTTGAGATACTAAATCTGATCGGTTGTGGATGATTTTTTGAGGGAATGCCATCATGGCTAATTTTATTGAAACTTGAAATAGGCTTACATCGTCTACAAGCTTGCTGACAACAATGTCAGGAGGCTCGTCCAACCAGCTAAAAGAAGTCTTATTACAATAACAAAAATGAGCTAGCACATGAGCCGCTTGATTACAAGATCGATAACAGTGCTTAAAAATGACCTTCCTAATTGAATTACTAGTGTCTAGACATTCTACGAAAATGGCCATTGCAGCGTCCCACCAAGTTGTTTGACCATTGCACAAATTGATGACCTGCAGAGAATCTAATTCCGCTTCCACTCGATTACATCTGAGGACGTTCGCAAACACAAGGATATCTCGCATGGCCAAAGCTTCAGTAGTGATTATATCCGCTGCAAAAGGAATGAATTTGCATTGATATCCAACAAAATTACCTCTATCATCACGTATAATAGCTGTTGTAGCCCCTGCACCTTCATCAGGATAGAACGTTGCATCCACATTGAGTTTAATAAATCGAGGATCGGGCTTAGACCATTTTGCTTCATTTATGTTCCTTGTTATAGCCGAAGCTCTCTGATGGTTACTTGAAATAGATAGTACCGAGAGCGGCCACTTCCATGCTGACGGAATTGCTTCATTATGTGTCACACGTCTCCGTATCCACCAAAGATACCACCCTCCAACAATTATAACTTGTTTAAAATTCAACTCTTGATGAACCTCGAGCTGCTGGTCTGGTAAAGACAATATAAATTCAAATATTGCTGAACCAGATCTATCCACATGAATTGCTTGGTCAATAATATGTGTCACACTCAGTCTCCTCCATAATTCCTTTGCATTAGTGCACTAGAAAAGTAGGTGCTTGATGTCCTCCGCTCCCTGGTTACAAATTGGACAAGCCCCATTTGAGCCTATATGTCTATTAGCAAGTATAGCTCGAAGCGGGATTATTCCTCGCAATATTCTCCATCAAAAAAATCTAAACATTAAGTGGGACTTGAAGCTTCCATAGCGTTTTCAGACTGTCAATGGTGTAGACCCACCAGGGTGTCCCTCCATCGTTGCATGCGCCCGAAACCTATGCATCCATTGCATATGATAAGCACTTCTGACGGAAATCATTCCTGTTCTATTCGGGTGCCAAGCAATAAAGTCACCAAAACCTTGCAAATGTAATGGAATCTGGAGTATTCTACGAACATCCACCGGATTAAACAACTCTGTAATCAAGGCTTCGTCCCATGGCCCATTAACTGGATCAATTAATTCACATACTCTCGTAATGATTGTTTGACCTCTTGGAGTGATTATCATTCTGTCTACACTAGATGGAATCCATGGGTCTCTCCAAATGTTTACCTTCTCTCCAATTCTAGTTCTCCATATATGACCTTTTTTGAAGGTGTCAAGCCCTTTCAGAATACTTTGCCAAGTAAACGAGGAGCCATTCTTTGGTGTTGCCTCCAGTAGAGACCCATTTGGGTAATACTTTTCTTTAAGCACTCTCGCCACCAAAGATTTTGGTTTAGTTATCAGCCTCCAGCATTGTTTCGCAAGCATTGCTAGATTAAAAGAGTATAGGTCCCGAAACCCCATACCTCCTTCACTTTTAGGAACACAAAGCTTCCACCAAGCCATCCAATGCATTCTTTTGTTATCTGCATCATCACCCCACCAAAATTGTGCAATAATATATGTGATATCTTTACAAATACCTTTAGGTAAACTAAACACAGACATAGCATAAATAGGTATGGCTTGGGCCACCGCTTTCAGTAAGATCTCCTTTCCTCCAGTAGAAAGGATTTTTTCCATCCAACCCATTAACATGATTTTGATTCTCTCTACCAAATGCGTGAAGCAATCACTTCTGTCAGCTCCCACTATAGCTGGGAGGCCAAGGTACTTGTTTGAAAGTGCTTCAGTGTCAATATGCAAAATTTGACAAATCTCTGCTCTTGAGACCACAGTAGTATTAGGACTAAAGAATATGCTTGACTTAGCCAAACTCACCATCTGTCCTGAACTCGGACAGTAGGTATCTAGTGTTTGTTGTAAGTAAGTTGCATTTAACACATCTACTTTAATGAGTATTACAGAATCATCAACAAATAAAAGTTGTGAAATCGATGGTGCATTCCTGCACACTCTAATCCCATCCATGCCACCAACTTCTTCTTCGTACTACAACATACTAGAAAGTCCTTCTGCACAAATAAGGAACAGAAAAGGGGAGAGAGGGTCCCCTTGACGAATACCCCTTGTTGGAGTAAATAGCTCTGTTTCTTGGAAATTAAATCACACCTTATATTTTATATAACTGACACATGCCATAATCATTTTAATCCGTTGTTCATGAAAACCAAGTTTCTGCATCATGCTCCTCAAACATATCCACTCCACTCGATCATATTCCTTGTGCATATCCAGCTTTACTACACACATGCATGTTTGCCCCACTCTTTTATTTTTGATCTTATGAACACATTCATAGGCAACCAGTACATTATCTATTATCATTTTGCCCGGGACAAACGCACTGTGAGTGGGAGAAATAATCTCTAGAAAAATGCTTTTCAATCTCATAGCTAACATCTTTGAAATAATTTTGTACAGGACATTGCATAGACTGATAGGTCTGTATTGAGTAATCAATTCAGGTGTGTCTACTTTTGGAATAAGAACAATGGAAGTATTGTTCCAATTAGCGGGGATCTGGCGGTTGTTTAAAGCAAACAATACCTCCTGTGAAATAGCATCACCAAGTACATGCCAATATTTTTTAAAGAAAAGTGCATGTAGTCCATCTGGCCCTGGTGCTTTTAAATCACCAATACTAAACACGGCCTTACGAACATCATCATGAGTATATGGTGAAATCAGGAAATCATTCATCTGATCAGTCACTTTAGTCAGAACTTTCTGCATAATCTCATGGTCTACCTGTTGAACTTCCAAACTAAATAAATTACTAGAGTAATTATGAATATGTTGGTTGAGAGGTGCCGTACCTTCCACAAAATTACCATCTCCATCATTCAGTTTCTTGATATAATTTTTCGTTCACCGCGCTGATGCATATGCCTAAAAAACAGTATTTCGATCACCAAACTGGAGCCAGTTAGATCTCGACTGCTACATATAGTGAATTTCCTCAAGTTCTAACAAAAACTCTATCTGTTCGGATAGCTCCTTTCTCTTCTCCTCTTTCTCATCATTCATAGGGCCAGTCATTATCTTCTCCAAATCTCTTTGTGCCTTTCTCAATCTTTTCTTAGACTTCTTGGGAACCCTTGGATCCCAATCGTGAAACATATCGTGCATGCGATTAAGTTTAGCATGAACAGATACAAGGTTCGGGTTGGATCCAACCAGCGGCCACGTTTCCTCAACCAGATCATTAAAAACACTTTCTTTAATCCATCTTGCTTCAAGGTGATTGACCTGATTGTCGGATCCACCCACCAGGGAATAGTATTTTGTATCCACTAGCAACGGTCTGTGATCAGAATGATTATAACCCAGATTCTGTAGCGCCGCATGTGGATACATAATGCTCCATGTATTATTAATTAGACCCCTGTCTAACCTTTCCCTGGTGCGTCCACGATACCACGTGAATTGGTCACCCAAGAACCCCATATCTCTTAACTCACAATCATCAATGGCTGACTGGAACGCCATCATGTACTATTATGGTCTTGGATTTCCTCCATCCTTCTCACTTAGCAATTGGATTCCGTTGAGATCTCCAATCAGAAGCCATGATAGACTATAATTCTGAAAAACAAGAGAAACGAGGGTTGCGCCACCTTGGAAGAGAAAACAAGGGAAAGAGAGCACATCCGTTTTGGCCCAGAAAGAACTCTTTGGGACGTTGCCATAAAAGCAGGATTAAAAAAGGAAGTGTGGATCCAAATAGCATTGGAAAGGCAGGTATGGATTAGTAAAAAGGAGAGAATCACGTGGCACTTATTTTTTGGGGGAGTTGAGATCTTGTTTCTGATTCTTTCCTATTTTGCCACGTCGGAATTTTGGAGTGAGAGAAAAAGAAGAAGAAATGTTTGGAAAGAAATAAAGTGCTATTCTTTTGGTTCGGCTGAGGAGTTGACTTTGAGTAGATAAAGGTTGTAAAAAGAAGATAAAAAAAAGAGAACACGTGACTAGACCTAGTCTATTTTGTTTGTAGAGTAGAGATTCCTTTCTCAATGATAGCATTCATGACAGTTGAGCCCACCCGACTTGCCCGCCCCGCTCCCGCGAGCGGGAGGGCGAACCCTCATTCCGCCGCCGCCAGCTCTTCCCCGCCCCTCCCCCCTCGCCGTCGCGGCTGGCAACGGCGGCGGCGGGGCCCCATTTCTCCCTTCCTTGTGGGGAAGATGGTGCGGGACGACGGCCTCACAAGAAGCGTGGTGATGTTCAGGGCGCCGTGGCGCGGCTGCGGCGGCGTCTCCAGCGACGGGGATGGGCTGGTGCGGCGCGTAGAGGGTTGTGTGCCGGTATCTGGTTGGGCTTGCTTGTCCAGGAGGTGGCGGTGACTCGAGGGGTTGCGTTCATCTGCGTCAGACCCCTCCGCCCGATCTGTCCATCGAGCGGCGCGGGATGCGGCAGCGCAGGCTGGGGGCTGCCACCTTGCTCTCCGGCGATGGTGGCGCGGGGTAGGGGCGGGGCGCCCCTGCTGATCTCCAGTGAGTTCTACTCGGATCTGGCCCCTTGGTCAACGACGGGTGCCTCAGGTGGATGGCAACGGCCTTTCTAGTTGCTACGTCGGCGTGGGCCACAACAGCGTGGTGGCGGTCCACGGTAGTGGTGCGGGAAGTTCACGGCGGCGGCGGGACAGGCTCCGGGGTCTGGCTGCTGGCGAGCTTCTTGTGTGGATTCCCTTAGGTCCTCTCGTGGCAGCAAGTTGTGCCCTTTCCGGCACCTCGCGTCGTTCGGCGAGTGTCCTGTACCTACCAGATGCAGATCCAGACCGGGAGCCGAAGTCAGGCGTCGCAAGGGGTTGCGTTGGGAGAGGTGGCGGGAGTGATGGGTGGCCCTGATGCGGTCATGCCGCTCGCCACCGGCAGGGGTGCCGGACGTCGACATGGTTCGCTCCGGCTTCACCTCTTCTCTGACTTGCTGGCTCCCCGATGGATCTGGTCGTTTTGGTTGCTTCGGCCCTTTTGACGGTAAGAGCTTGTTGGTCAGCGCATTGCTTGCGTCATGGAGGGCCTATGGTGTGTCTTGCTCCCTAGGCGGCGGCCCGGGTGGTGCGAGCTGCGTTGCTTGTGGGCTGAGCTCGCAGCTCAGGTGCAGGCGGTTAGCGACCATGGCCGCGTGGGCAGCGTGGTGGCTGGCGTTTTGACTATTTATGGCGGCGAAGAGGGAGTTTGCTTCCGGGATGAAAACCTTGTCTGGCTTGGCCAGGCTAACGGAGGCGACGCCTGTGGGCATCGTCATCTTCCTAAAGTCTCTATTGTGGTTACTCATTTTCCCTTCGTCGTGCTTCAGATGAAAATCTAAATCTTTGGATCGGACGGCGCTTTGGTGTCATGTCCTTTATGAAGGCACCGTCTTGGAGTTCCTGGTTTGTTGTCTTTCAACTTCACCTCTTTGCGGGTTCTTCAGAAAGAGCTTTGCCCGCTTCCTAGTGTCTACTTCATGTCGTTTAGGGTGTTGTTGTTGTAAGCCTTTGGCACCTATGTATCCGGCCTCAGGTGAGTGTGTGTTGTGTTGTGGTATCGATGTGTTGGCAATTGCTTTATATATAAAGTCGGACGAATGCCTTTTTCGGTAAAGATAGTATCCATACACTCTATTTATGGTATTGGACATATTAGATTCGACCGAAAGAAATAAAAGTGGAGTGTCAATTGATTCGTTCAGCGAGTGTTACATTTCATCTATCCGTTGGTCATCGCTAAAGAGAAAAACTTGCTTATTTCCATTGATTCAATCGCGTGAAGGTCATTTGTGTTATACTCGTGTCTCTAGTAAGGTCTAGCCTAGGATCAGCTGTAACGCCCTCGATGCGGCTATAGCTCCCACGTGTTGAAGCACGACTTAGAAGCATAACCGCATTGAAAGTAATGTCGCAAGTTAGTCAATCTTCACAACATCCCATGTAATATAGATAATAAAAGGGGAGATACATAGTTGGCTTACACTCTCCATGTCAATCAAAGTACATAAATAGCATTACAACATTCAAACACTCATGGCCCGACTACGGCGCCAAAATAAAAGATAACCCAACATGCGACACGGTCCCGATCACCCCAACTGGGCACCACTACTGATCATCAGGGAAAGACACGTAGTATCGGCGTGAGTCCTTGTCGAACTCCCACTTGAGCTCAAGCGCGTCAACTGGAACGGAATCATCAGACCCTGCATCTGGTTTGGAAGTAATCTGTGAGCCACAGGGACTCAGCAATCTCGCACCCTCGCGATCAAGACTATTCAAGCTTATAGGACATGCAAGGTAAAGTATGTGGAGCTGCAGCAAGCGACTAGTATATATGGTGGCTATCCTGTTCGCAAAAGAGAGCGAGAAGAGGAGGCAAAGCGCGAGCGAGTAACTAGAGAGCAACCTGCGGCAAGCATTACTCCAACACCGTGTTCACTTCCCGGACTCCGCCGAGAAGAGACCATCACGGTAACTCACACAGTTGATTCATTTTAATTAAGTTAAGGTTCAAGTTATCTACAACCGGACATTAAAAAATTCCCATCTGCCCATAACCGCGGGCACGGCTTTCGAAAGTTCAAATCCCTGCAGGGGAGTCCCAACTTAGCCCATGACAAGCTCTCACTGTCAACGAAGGAATAGACCTTCTCCCGAGACATTCCGATCAGACTCGGTATCCCGGTTCTACAAGACACTTCGACAAGTTAAAACAAATCCAGCAACACCGCCCGAATGTGCCGACAAATCCCGATAGGAGCTGCACATATCTCGTTCCCAGGACACACTCAGATTGTACAAACTTCCGGTAGGCCAGCCCAGAGTTGCCCCTGGTGGCCACCGGCGGCTGACGAGGTGGACCAACACTCAGAGGAGCACTGGCTCGGGGGGGTTAAAATAAGATGACCCTTGGAATCCGGAAACCCAAGGGAAAAAGAGGCTAGGTGGCAAATGGTAAAACCAAGGTTGGGCATTGCTGGAAAAGCTTTAATCAAGGCGAACTATCAAGGGGTTCCCATTATAACCCAACCGCGTAAGGAACGCAAAATCCGGGAACATAACACCGATATGACGGAAACTAAGGCGGCAAGGGTGGAACAAAAGACTAGGTGAGAGGCTGAGCCTTCCACCCTTTACCAAGTATATAGATGTATTAAGATAACAAGGCAATATAATGATATCCCAACAAGTAAAATAATGATCCAACAAGGAACGGTCCCCAATCTTCACCTGCAACTAGCAACGCTATAAGAGGGGCTGAGCAAAGCGGTAACATAGCCAATTAACGGTTTGCTAGGACATGGTGGGTTAGAGGTTTGACATAGCAATTTGGGAGGCATGATAAGCGAGTGATAGGCATCGTAGCATAGGCATAGCAAAAGAGCGAGCATCTAGCATAGCAAACATAGTAGTGATTTCGAGGGTATGATCATCTTGCCTGCAAAGTTGTCAGAGTTAACTGGGTCCTCGAAAGCAAACTCAACGGGCTCCTCGTTAGCTAACTTGTCTCCTGACTCTACCCAAACAAGACAAACAAGCAACAAGGACACAATCAACCACGTGCAAAGCTCAAACAATATGATGCAAAGATGGTATGCTATGCGGGATGCGATGTGTGATGCATATGCAAGATTTGACAAGGAATGAATGAACCTGGCCTCAACTTGATAATCCAAGTGTGCCACTGGAAAGGTGAGATGAAATCGCTTGAAAACGATATAAAGATCACCGGAATCGGAGTTACTGTTTGAAAATGGCAAGCAACTCAAATATGACCACGTTCTGCGATTTACAGCAAGTAGTCATCTAAATGCAATAAGATGAACATGCTACATCACCCAAACATGGCATCAAAATACATGGCATGGATCCATTCATGATGCTTAACAAAAGAGGAACACTGAGCTACGGCCAATTCATCCATTAACAGGTTCAAACAAGTATGCCAAAAATGCATTTGGTAAACAGATTTCAGACTTAGTGAAATTAACACTCGTCTGGAATTTCAGATCAGATAGCACATTTTGGAGCATGAAAACTATATGCTACAGGACCTGAACATGTCAAAGTAAAGCATGGCATGGAGCTACTCAACGAGCTTAACAAAAGTCCCTTAGTGACCTTGAGCCAAAAGGGATCAGAAAATATATTTGCAAGCATGTGAACATGGCAAAAATATAATCAGTTCTCAGACTTGGTGAAAAACTGAAGCATGCAAATCGAATATCAAGTAGGCATGTTTACGAGCTCGATGCACTCACTATAGAGCATGTCATGAAAATCGAAGCATACACCCATCAAGAATACACATTATACAAGCTAGACATGGCAAGAACAATAACATAGCATGCATGGGTCAACTACAACATCCTCGGCAAAATCGCTAACAAGTAGACAATCTGCCCAGATTCACGAAATGACAAAAGTAGAGCTCGATTGACTCAAGCTAGGGTGCTCCATAATTGCAAACAAAGACATGGATGGATAGAGCACTACAAGATTAACAAAACATCCTTACTGATCATCCTCAGAAGCGGCACAGATCACTAGGAAACAACATGAACATATGGCATATTGAGATAAACAGATCAAGGACTTCGTGGAAATGCTAAGTCCCTGAAATCAGCATTAACGAATGCTCCACTTTGCAAGCTTGTGCTAGTCACCATACACATCACAAAAATACATGGATGGCACCACTGGATAGATGACAAAGCATATAACAAAACACATGTAGAGCTCAGGGGCATATCATGCACACAATAATCATGGCAAAAATGACAAATATCTAATTAGAGCAGCAGATCTGACAATTATCTCAAATAGCACTCTTCCAACAGAATTTCGGGCATCAAGATAAACTCAAATGAAAATGATGCAATGAGATGAAATGATGTGCTCTCTGAGACGAACATTTTGATATGCTATAAGCCCAAAACGGAGCTACGGATGCGGAGTTATCACAGGTCAAAGTATGCAAAATAAACTGAGAACTTAGTGGAAAAAAAGGTCAACCCTAGGGTTTTTCAGATCTGGATCGGATCTCGCCGGAGAACGCAAAACGAGGTTCGTTGGAGGGGACTTGGAGGACGCCGGAGCTCGAAGGAGGCACGCCGGCCGGACTTGCCGGTCCTGGGGGCGGCGCGGACGACGGCGGGCGGCGCTCGGCGGCCGGGTGGCGGCGAGCTTGGCGGCGGGGCCCTGCCGAAGCGCGGCGCCGAGCCTCGCTGGGGTACGGGCGGTGCGGCGGAGGAGCGGCCGGCAAGGTGTCCGGCCTCGGGGAAGAGGCGGCGCGCCGCGAGGTGGAGGCGGCGGGGCGAAGTGGGCCTCGGGGGCCCCGATGCGGGCCTGGCGGGCCCGCGGCGCGGGAGGCGGCGATGTGGTCACGGGGGCGCCACGTGGCGACTGCTCGTCGGACGGCGGCAGCGGGCGGACGCGTCCGGTGCAATCCGGACGTGTCCGGTGGCGGCGGAGACGAATGGATCTAGGATTAGGGGAGAGTGGAACCGCGACTTTCGGAGGGTGGTCTTTATATAGAGGTAGAGGGAGCTAGGAGAGTCCAAATGAGGTGCGGTTTTCGGCCACGCGACCGTGATCGAACGCTCTAGATGATGGAGAGGGTTTTGGTGGGTTTTGGGTCAACTTGGAGGGGTGTTGGGCTGCAACACACACGAGGCCTTTTCGGTCCCTCGGTTAACCGTTGGAGCATCAAACGAAGTCCAAATGGTACGAAACTTGACATGCGGTCTACCGGTAGTAAACCAAGGCCGCTTGGCAAGTCTCGGTCCAATCCGGAAATGTTTAATCCCCACACACGAAAGAAATGTAGAAATGACCACCGGAGGAAACAGAGCGCCGGAATGCAAAACGGACAACGGGGAAAACGCTCGAATGCATGAGACGAACACGTATGCAAATGCAATGCACATGATGACATGATATGAGATGCATGACAACGACAACAACACACGGAGGCAAAATCCCGAACCCGAGAAAATAAAATAACTTCAGGCCAGAAACGGCAAGAGTTGGATTACATATTGGGTAAATCATATCCGGGGTGTTACATCAGCACTCGACTATTTGAGCGACTATTCAACATGCATTAATTAACGTGATTGTAGTATTTTTTCCACATACATAAAGCCAATCCAACTCCACTATTTCTACATCGTGTATTAGTATGTTCACCTGACAATCGCCTTACTCAATCTTTGGAGTTTTTTGACACCGTCTGTTGCCGATCACCACCTGTTGCATTGTAAGAACTTGTAAGCCATTCATATTTGCTATATTGTGAGCGTTTTACCACTGCGTCCTAGTAGTTCTTAGGAACATTATTCTTAGATTTTGTTTCTTGTTTTCTACTATGATGGCGGGTTCTTGAGTTGTTAGTTCCTGGGCTTCATTGATCGTGGGAGACTTGCCACCACCTAAGAAAATACAACAACCGTCACGAGAGGAGCAAAGACATCAGAATGCACATAATCACGTTAATGTTTCCATGCCACCATTTAATGGTCATTTTAGGCCTGATTTATATATTGAATGGGAGTTCGAAATAAATGCTATATTTGCTTCCCATAAGTTTGATGAGCATATAAAAGTTAAAGCTGCAGCTAGTACTTTCAGTAGTTTTGATTTAGTTTGGTGGAGCGAATATTGTCGGTTATACCCTAATTATATACGTACTACTTGGGATGGTTTAAAACTTGTCATGAGAGATAGATTCGTCAACCTTTATTATACTTGTAGCATGATTAAAAAACTACTACATTTAAAACAAGGTAGTGACACCGTAACAAAATATTATGATGATTTAGAAACTAACTTGTTGCACTACTTTTTAGATGAAACTGAAGAAGATTTTATGGACAGATTTAGATGAGGATTAAACCATGATATTCAGGGGATACTAATCCATGAAAAATGCTATGCTAGTTTGTTTCGTCTTGCTTGCAATGCTGAACAGGAATCAAAGAGACGTGTTGTCCACAAGAAAAACAAGCACAAGGTGTACATCCAAGGAGTTGACACAGTTCTTCCTCCAACCACTGCACCTACTATGACAATAACATCCATTGTTGTGAGCACTACATCACCTTCACCATGTGATACGTCCCCATCGAGAGTGCCTACATCATCTGATTTGACTGTAAGAGGTAATGACAAAGGTAGCGATGTTCCCCCTCCACATGAGTATGATGAATGCCTTGTCAATTTAAATGCACCATGTTATGAGATACCCACTACTTTGATCACAACACCTATTTTAGAGGACTATGTTGATGATTTGACTTTATCATGTGATCAAACAACTATAATAACAGCAATTTTGAGTGCACCCATTAAATTAACTGTCGATGAGAAAGAACCATGTGAATTAATGAATAAATCAAATTTGGATCAAATACGATTGGTTAGACATGAAGACGTGTTATCTAGAACCTTGCGTGCTAATTCTGTGTATTCTGTGATGTTGAATCCACCCATGTCTTTGTCACATGCGAGGAATAAAATATCTGAAATCACATGTTCAAAATCGCTTCAAAGTGTTTACGTCACTAATTTTACATTTAACTTGCTTGGAGAGTATGGCATAGACAAGGAATTTTTTGTGCATAGGATTTGCATCACGAGTGATGATCATGCTAGCCTAAAAGAAATTTAAATAATTGGGCCAATGTCCAATCATTTTGATATGACTTCTAATAATGGTAATGATTCTATGTTGAATTGCTTGTTGCATGTTAAGCATGTTGTAGCATGTAATTCTAAAACAATTCAAGTTTATTCACCAATGTTGTGATGGTTTAATGATGAGCATTGCCAATCTTTTGATATGAATAAGAGCTTCACTTATATGTGCAAACTAAGTTGCAATATTTTCATGCCTTTGACTACTTGGGATAGTATTTTGGCTTTATATTTCACGACATTTGAAGAGTATGCTTGTATAAATGTGTCACATGTGCCACAGTTGAGATCAATAAAAATGGATGACATATACAAATAAAATGTGTACACCTTGTCTCTTTTGTTAGGCACATTTCAGATTAAGCAACACCGAGGATGACTTTGTTTTCAAGAAGGGGAGGATGATGCAGGCATGACTACCATAGTTACACCCACGTCCCTTGCTGCTATAACTATTGGACCAATTAATAGAGCTTGCGCACGCCAGTTAAATTATAAGTTACTTCCGTTTCTTGGTAATGTTTCTAATGTTCATGAGAATGGCCTAGCATGGACAAGAAGGACAAACATTGGAACATGATCAAGCATGGAGATGAAGGCATGCACGAAGGGAACAAGAATGGGGTTTCCAGTGGAAATTTCCGTACTTTGAAGCCACCATGATGACGTACATGAAGATGGACGAAATATACAAGATGACCTTTCATAAAATTCCTCCATACCTTATTATTGGTGTCGCGCCACCTTATGTTTGGGATAGGCCCATGTAATGTTGAAATACATCTCATTAGGTTGTTTTAGAGTTTTTATTGTAGGGGAAGCGACTTAGGAGGTGTTTTAGTTCCACCTTTCCAAGGGTGGACGAAATCCCCTCTCTTTTCCCCTACAAATACATCCCTTAAGGCACCGTTTAGACTTGGATTTTGTTTAATTAAAGTTTGCCATAGCTGCACCTCGCGTCCTTTGTTTGTGTTCAATGACCAGACCAAAATGTCACAGAACCCCACTTTGATTAATAAAGCTTTCCTTTTATATTGGCAATATCCAGATTGCAACATCAATTTCTTGCATGTTCTTCATTTGCATACAGGAAATAGACCCTCGTCGTCAGGTTGATCGTGCTTCGACGTGGTCAATCACCTCTCGGAGTTAGTTTAGCGATTTCTAAGGCGCGACGCCTTTGCCCGTTTGTAGGCTGGTCATCAAAGTTGACTTCCACCAAAAATGATAGCTTATTGAAACATCAGGATAGCTCACCTCTATCAAGTCTCATCGAAACATTGGGACACCTTTGCCTCTATTAATCTCTCTTTTGTGTTGGTATAAAAGGCTAGTGATTGGAACCATATGTGGACTTTCCTTAGAAGGTTGAAGACACAATCTGTAGAGTTGTGGATGCTTATTGGGGATTTCAATGAGGTATGTTGGCAACCAGAGCATTTCTCAAGGGCAATACGCTCGAAGCGGTTGATGATGGACTTTCGCGAAGTTCTATCCCACTGCGACGTATATGACTTGGGTTTAATCGGTGTGCCATGGAATTACAACAACAAGCAAGCAGGTGACCAGAATGTACGGGTGCGGCTCTATTGGGTTGTGGTTTCTCTAGCTGGTCGACTCGTTTTTCGAAGGTACGTGTGCAACATATCATGAGTTCACAATCTGACCATTGTCCTATTCTCTTGACTATTGAGCAGGTTACTAACCATAGGAGCAGCAACACTATACAGCGGTATGAGATTATGTGGGAACACGAGCCCTCTCTTGCGACTGTTGTGGAAGATACATGGTCTCGGCATGTCGGTGCCCAGAACTTGGGTGATGTGAATGCTTCCTTTCACTCGGTCATGTTAGCTCTCCATGATTGGAAGAAGAAATATTTTGGGTCAGTGCCTAGCAGACTTGAGAAGAAACAGAAGGAACTTAATCCGTTGGTACTAAAAATAGATGATCAGAGCCTAGCTGATTGGAAACACATTTTATCGGAGGTGTTGGTGCTCAAGGACGGGGATCAGAATACCTGATATTTCCACCGGAGGTGCATGTGTAAGTGAGGAGATGAATGGTAACTTGTGTCCACCGTTCACCGATCAAGAAATTGTTGATACACTATTTCAGATTGGGCCACTCAAGGCACCGGGTCCGAATGGCTTACCCGCTAGGTTTCTTTAGCGGAACTCGAGCTTTTGAAGGAAGACGTGATGAGGGCAATACTTAATTTTTTTAAGGAAGGGGTCATGCTCATGCCTAAAAATGTTAATAGTACGGCTATTGTTTTAATCCTAAAGAAGAATGATCTAATAGATTTGAAGGACTTTCTCCCCATCAGCCTTCATAACGTCATCTTCAAAGTAGTCTCAAAATGCCTTCTCAATCGTCTTCGAGCAATTCTTGAGGACATAATCTCTCCAACACAGAGCGCTTTCAATCCGGGACAGTTAATTATAGATAATGCCTTCATTGCTTTGGAATGTATACATGTAATCTGGAGCAACTCATGGGAGCAGGCTAGTTTTTGTGCATACAAGTTGTATATGGCGCAAGCGTGCGATCGTGTGTACCAGCGTTTTTTGGAAGGTGCCATGGCGATGTTGGGCTTTCATCATTTGTGGATGTGGTGGGTGATGCAATGTGTAACTACCATACGTTACTCTGTTCATCTGAGTGGACAAAGTTTGGACATCTTCACACCACAATGGGGTTTACGCTAAGACGATCCATTTTTGCCCTATCTTCTTCTCCTGGCTGCAGATGGACTATCACGGTTGATCCAGCACGAGGTTTACCGAGGGGCTCTATAGGACCTACACATTAGGAGACATGCTCTAGGTGTGTCACATTTACTTTTTGCGGATGATAGTTTGTTGTTTTTCCAGGGCACTAGACAACAGGCCCAGGTGATACAATCAATGTTGCATCAATATGAGAGTAGTATGGGACAACTTTTCAATCTTGATAATTGATCTATCCTCTATGGCGATTGAGGTTCATCTGAAGCTAACACTGAAATAAAACAGATCCTCAAGTATGAGATAGAGAATTTTGAAGGAAAGTACCTCG
>NC_041380.1:236037836-236049975 GCF_002162155.2 Triticum dicoccoides | reverse complement strand
TCCAACCAACCAAGGACAAATTCTGCAAGCGTTCAAATGATTGGATGGAGAAGTACTCGTCGAGCGGGGCGAAGGAGGTGCTAATAAAGGTCATGCCGCAAGCTTTGCCAACTTATGCCACAAGTATTTTCAAATTTCCCGCTGACCTCACAAAGGAATGGACAAAGATTGTGCCTGACTTCTGGTGGGGTGATGAGCATGAAAGGCGAAAGATGCATTAGCTTGCTTGGGACAAGGTGGTGTGGCAAAAGGCTTATGGTGGAATGGGCTTCCGTGAACTCCATGTTTTTAATCAAGCATTGCTGGCATGTCAAGCATGGTCTCTAATACAATACCCAAAAAGTTTGTTTGCTCACATTCTAAAGGCCAAGTACTACCCGAATGGTAACCTCCTAGATACTGCTTTTATTCAAAATAGGTTGGCTTCATAGAAAGGTATTGTGCACAGTCTCGAACTTCTAAAACAAGGTGCCATATGGCGGATTGGTGGTGGTATCTGATACGTCTCCAACATATCTATAATTTTTGATTGTTTCATGCTGTTATATTATCAATCTTGGATGTTTTATAATCATTTTATATCACTTTTTGGTACTAACCTATTGACATAGTGCCAAGTGCCAGTTGCTGTTTTTTCCATGTTTTTTACATCGCAGAAAATCAATACCAGATGGAGTCCAAATGCAATGAAATTTTACAGAGATTTTTTATGGACCAGAAGACACCTAATGGGCCAAGGTTGCGCCTGGGGGTGCTCCGAGGAGAGCACAACCCACGAGGGCATGCCAGGAGGCCCAGGCACGCCCTGGTGGGTTGTGCCCACCTCGGGTGCCCCCCGGACCGCCACTTTTCTCTATAAATACCCCAATATTCTAGAAACCCTAGGGGAGTCAACGAAAATCAATTCCAACTGCCGCAGAGTCCAGAACCACTAGATCCAATCTAGACAGCATCACGGAGGGGTTCACCACTTCCATTGGTGCCTCTATGATGATGCGTGAGCAGTTCCTTGTAGACCTTCGGGTTCGTAGTTAGTAGCTAGATGGCTTCCTCTCTCTTGTTTGATCCTCAATACAATGGTCTCTTGGAGATCCATATGATGTAACTCTTTTTGCAGTGTGTTTTTTGGGATCGGATGAACTTTGAGTTTATGATCAGATCTATCTTTCTATATCCATGAAAGTTATTTGAGTTTCTTTGATATCTTATATGCATGATTGCTTATAGCCTCATATTTCTTCTACGGTATTTGGGTTTTGTTTGGCCAACTTGATCTATTTATCTTGCAATGGAAAGAGGTGCTTTGTAGTGGGTTCAATCTTACGGTGCTTGATCCCAGTGACAGAAGGGGAACCGACACGTATGTATCCTTGCTACTAAGGATAAAACTATGGGGTCTATCTCTACATAGATAGATCTTGTCTACATCATGCCATCATTCTTATTGCATTACTCCATTTCTCCATGAACTTAATACACTAGATGCATGCTGGATAACGGTCGATGTGTGGAGTAATAGTAGTAGATGCAGGTAGGAGTCGGTCTACTAATCTTGGACGTGATGCTTATATAATGATCATTGCCTGGATATCGTCATGATTATTTGAAGTTCTATCAATTGCCCAACAGTAATTTGTTTACCCACCGTTTGCTATTTTTCTCGAGAGAAGCCACTAGTGAAATCTACGGGGCCCGGGTCTCTTTCTCATATTATTTGCCTTCTCAATCTATTTTATTTGTCTTTTATTTTCAGATCTACTAAACCAAAAATACAAAAATACCTTGCTGCAATTTACTTTATTTGGCGTTTGATCTATCAATATTTACAACGCTCTCACGTCCGTTTGCCAATTTCTTGCGTCATTACCCGAAAGGGATTGACAACCCCTTTTACACGTCGGGTTGCGAGTATTTGTTATTTGTGTGCAGGTGATGTTTATGTTGTGTTGCTTGGTTCTCCTATTGGTTCGATAACCTTGGTTTCATATCTGATGAAAATACCTACTGCCATTGTGCTGCATCATCCCTTTCTCTTTGGGGAAATACCGACGTAGCTTCAAGCGACATCAGTACCCAGGTTAAAATCTGGCGGGATAATTGGTTGCATCAACATGATTTTCTAAAGATTAGGGGTTATCGCACATGTTCAAGGCATAAGTGGGTCTCCGAACTAATCAACCCATTCACTCGCTCATGGGATTCAGACATTGTTCGTGAGATTTTCTATCCTCACGATGCCGAAACAATACTAAAGATCAAGTTGGTAGCGCAACGTATAGAGGATTTTGTTGCCTGAAACTTCAAACAGAATGGTTTGTTCTCTGTACGCAATGCATACAGATTTAGGATCCAACAAAATTTGATGAAGAACGGTTCTTGACAAAGCAACGCATCTCTGGAGGGCAAGAGGTCGTCGTGGAACCTGAATTGGAAATGTCCGGTTGTAGGATCACAAGTAGGTAAAGAGGGGGGGTGATTAGATTACTTGACCAAATAGAAATTTAACCTTTTCCCAATTTTAGTTCTTGGCAAGTTTTAGCAATTCACACAAGTCAAGCAGCACACTACACATGCAAGTCTAGATATTAGGTAGTGGAAAGTAAAAACTTTGCATAGGAATGCAAAGATGGGGATCGGAGAAATCAAACACAATGAAGACACGATGATTTTTGGCATGGTTTCGATAGGTGGTGCTATCATACATCCATGTTGATGGAAAGTTCAACCCACATAGGGTAATAGTTGCACAAGTCCACGAAGGGTCCACAAAGAAGCAACCTTGTCTATGCCATCATGGCTTACGTCCACGAAGGACTAGCCTCACTTGAGGTTGTTCTTCATGAAGTAGGTGATCCCTTGGCCTTACAAACTCCTTGGTTCAACTCCACACGATTTGGAGGCTCCCAAGTGACACCTAACCAATCTAGAAGACGCCACTCTACAAAAGCTAATAGTTGTTGTTGTTGATGATGATGAACTCCTTGCTTTGGTGCTTCAAAAGATAGCCTCCTCATACTCAATCACTCTCTCATAGATTTGGCATGGTAGTAGTAGAAGGATTGGAGTGGAAAGTAACTTGAGGGGACTAGAAATCAAGGATCAAATGGTTGGAGTGGAATCCCTTGATCTCAACAGAAGTGTAGGTGGTTCTCTATCAGAAAATGGATATGGGAATTGGTGGCTTCATCCTAGTTGCTCTCTCTAACAGTAGGTGGTGTGGGTGGGGTATATATAGTCTTCACCAAAATCCTAACCATTACACACCTTTATGCAAAACTCAGAGGGACCGGGTGAAAGACTCAATGAGATCGATTAGTGCAAAAGGTTTGAACTTCAGACGTTTTGGTGGGACTGGATGAATCCACTTGGTGGGACCGATTTTGATGACCTAAGCACTATCAACACTTTGGTAATTCTGATTGATTTCACTCGGTAATTCCAAGAAGAAGTCAATGGGTTACAATAAGTTTGCCAGTGCACTTTGATAAGACCGAATGTCATCTCGGTGAGACCGAGTTTCTAGGGTTGAGGCAGTGGCTCTATCAAGTGTATCTCGGTGGGTCCAGGTGTATGAGTACCGGTGGGACTAAGATGAACTTTCGGATTTTGGACAAATTAGAGTGTGACGGTGTGCATGAGGGTTTTGGAGCAATATCTTCAAGCACTTGAGCAAATGACTCATGATCAAAACCTCCTCCCCTTTTAATAGTATTAGCTTTCCTATGGACTCAATGTATCTTGGATCACTTAACCAAAAATGTAGAGTCTTGAAGCTTTTGCCAATGCATGTCCTTTGCATTTTGAGGAGTCCACATTCACATGCCCTTGCCATACCTACATTGAATTTTCCTGGAATAATATTTGAATACGCATTAGTTCAATGATGTATATGTTGATATGAATTACCAAAACCACTTGGGGATTAGTTGTACTTTCACCCGTACCACAAAAAATGAGCAACAAACTCTTTGGCGGTTATTGACAGTCTGCATAGGCGCATAAGTACTGTTGATTCTAGGTGTTTCATATGTGGTGTAGAACTAGAGGATGGACACCATGCCATTGCATGTTGCAATACAGCGAGAGCATTGAGGGATGGCATGCGCAGGGTCTGGACTTTGCCACCTGAATCACAGTTTAGACCTACTGGGACCGAATGGTTCCTGCAACTGCTTAGTCGATCATCGAAAGATATAAGGGAAATGATCTTCTTTTTGCTCCACTGATAATGGCACCACTTGTACATGGCGATGGCAAGGCCTCAGTTGCAGCCTCGACCACTTTCTTATAGAATTACGTGGAGTTGTTAAAAATAGTTTCACTTGCCAAGATGGATGTAAAGGGAAAGCCGCCCCTGTTTGCTGAGGAAGGGATGCCTTCAAATCTGTCCAGCTCTCTAGTGTCTACTTGATCGTCGCCGCCATCGGGCAGCCTAAAGGCAAATGTTGCTGGGTGGGATTGATGAGGACATCCCTAGTCCTTTAACATCCTTTATCATTAATGATGTTGTTGCACATGACAAGTCCAATGAAATCATAATTGGGCCAATTACAAGAGCACGTGTAAAACTACTAGAACAATAGGTGAAGTCACTCTTAGTTGAATCTGACATTTGTCTTAATGAGAATTTTATACCGCCTAAGTCTTTGCATGTTTGTATGATCAGATTTGAAGAGAAGACAAGCTTGACACGTGGAGCTAAAGAACTGCCGCAAGAAGAATGCCTACAGATGTCCAATATCACCAAGTGCATGAGGGAGGAGAGGGAGGCAGGTGCACAACATAAAGAGAAGGAAAATCAGCACCAGATTCAAATTGATTGCCAGGAGGCCCGAAATTGATATGCATGCAAAATTTGTGTCCATGCTTCAAAGAAGGAATGTAAATACAATTTGGAAAGCCTGACTCGTGTGCTTTCCAAATTGTATACCCGCAACCCCCGAGTCACAGTGATCGAGTCACAGTCGTCAAAACAATACGATGGTTATTTCTGCCAGTTTTCCACATAAAGCCGTTTAAGTTAGGAAATTTAGAGATATGGTTGATTTCGACCCCAACACTAGGTTAGATGTCTAGGGGTCTTTATATACCCTTGTAAGTCATGGATTTTAGGGTTATACCACATTTTGATTAAATATCTACCAGACTGAATTGCTTTAAGCATTCCTATGAATTCACATTCCTCTTTGCATCGATCAAGAATATTTATCCACTCCAAGTTTGCATTGATGTGGAGTTTTGTTCCTGAAAGTCAAGTGTAATCTGTTGTTCCATTGGGAATTGGTAGGCTTCAAACCGCTTCATGGTCGGTGGCTACGTGCGCAAGTGTGTGGTGTTGCGAATATTCATAGGGTTGAAGATCCACCGCATTGGAAACAGGGGAACAAGCAGAGAGTTCAAGAGCGTCTCACAAGTTATCCTACAAGGTCATCATCGACATCATCCCTCAGTGAGAAGGTCGGGCCACCCCTTATCATCTTGGTATCAGATTTCCAGAGTTTACTCGGTGAGCATCCATCAATCCTTAGATTCATTTTATTCCCGTCCTATAAAAAAGCCACACAAAGAGATTAGGGTTTAGAGTTTGCTGCCATAGCCTAGATAGCATAGTTCCAAGTTTTAGTTGCTGGTCTAGTCCTTTATTTGCGTAACTTATATTCTGATCTAAGTCCTAGTAGTTTGTCTAGAATTTTCATTCTCAAGTCAGAGTAGTTTGGTTGTTGTCAAGTTTGTTTGTCCGAGTCAGTATTATTTTGGTTAGAATATCCACCCAAATTAGATCGTGTTTCCTTTTGATAACTGTGGTCAGCCTTTCTTCCTTTGTGTAGAACTTTCCTATTGAGTCTAGCATATTATTTGCTCCATGGGCTCCTCACATTGGAATTTGTAGATTGCATCTTTTATTTTGGCAAATTTAGATTGGTTACTAATTGCTCTGGTTTCTCTTCATAAGGAGAAAAGAAAGAAATAAAGAAAAAGAAAAAACAAAAAGGAGAAAAAAAGTTACACGTGAAAGTTGGATACATTTTTTGAGACGTGTTTCAGTAATTCTGCCACATTCATTGCACCATTAGATTGAGAAATCTTGTGGCCGTATACATTTAGAGTTTTGCTAGCATCTCTCTTGTGCAACTGCAACACAACCATCACTTCAACCTACCATAATTTGAGCTTAATTTTAGAGTTGCATTCGCCCCATTTATCTCCATCTTGTGCGTTTTTTGTGGGTCTTTTTGTCATACGATCAACACTATGATTTGTGAAGATTTGATTGTTCGATTGTGTGTTGTCCAATCAGTCATCACCCCTTAGGTATATAGGAGGTAGCTGGACTTCTCGTGCAAGGAAAAGGCTTGGATTCACGTCAAATATCCTAGTCCAATTCGGATGGTTTGGTCCGAACTTTCAAAAACTATTTGGTCTAAACCGGATGCACATTGCGGGTCATTTTTGAGGTGGTAAATAACTTTGGATGGAAATAAGCCCAAAACTAGTTTTAACTATTTCAGTGAGACGAACAACTTTCATGTTGAACATTTTTCGATTCGGGGCCGTCTTGAGGTCTGAATCGCTCACGCGACCCATCAGACATCACCTCGGGTGTTTGATGCCCTGGGCCAGTTTTTAGTCATGATCGATCTGCAATGCATCAGCTTCAACTTTTGCATATAGCCTCGTATTGAGATAATTTATATGACAAAATTGATTAGCTAAACGAGACAAAGATAATCCATCTAGAACACTCCTTCATCTGAGGTCGTCTTGGAGGCGTAAATGGCCGAACAATACTCTGAATACAAAATTTTGGTGCTTTGAGTACAGTTTTGCCCCTCGAGATGAGACCAGATGGTGATGACCCAAACATGAGAGTTTCTCATTTGGACGATACCAAGCTTTATCATGTTGAGAACTTTTCCATTTGAGGCTATCTTAATTAAGTTCTTGACCATGCCATAATATGGTGTTAACAGAGAGATGAAGATCAGCCACATGGTGCGTGTGGAATTTCAGATTGGACCATACAAAGACACCGTTGAGTGTGATGTGGTTCCAATGAATGTGTGTCACTTGTTGTTGTGCCGCCCATGGAAGTATGATAGAGACATTTGTCACAATGGGAGAGCCAACACATATCATTTGAATTGGCATGGCAAGGAGGTTACTTTGAGGCCTATCACACCGCAACATATAGTGAATGAATCTCGTCAAAAAAATTGAGGTGAATCTTGAGGAAGAAAAACAGATATTAGATAGGTGAGAGACTCCAATTTTAGTGAGCAAGAGCCACACACCAAATTACAGTGGTAAAAATAAAACCAGGGAGTGAATTCCTTAGTGGTGTTAGCACTACTGCAGGATGCTAACGCAACACTACAATCAGAGACCCTTTGATGAAACTGTGTGCGATGCATTAATCACAAACGGTGATGTAATAAAACCATCAAAAAAGATGCAAAACATTTGTGATGGCAGAGACATCAAACACGATTTAGATTGTAGTTGCGTGTGCGATGTGTGGTATACAGTTCACTTGAATGAATTGTTTGCGATGAGCATAACAGCAGAAATGGTCAGGCAGATGAAGGTGTGTGTGATATACAACATACAGTTCACTCAGATGAACTATCTGTGATTAGGCAACACAACAGAAATAGTCAGCCAGATCAAGGTGTGTGCGATATACGGCATATAGTTCACTCGGCTGAACTGTTTGCGATTGTCCAACACAACAGAAATGGTTCAACTTAACAAGATGTCTGTGATACACGGCAAATAGGTTAGTAATCAGAAATGTGTGGGAAGGACTGATAAAAACACAGACAATTCCTGTTAACAAGCTGTGTGTGTTGTGAGCAAACGCTTGCTGGTATACAATTGTGAGTGATTGATGAAATCATCACCGATGGGTTCCATTGTTTAGTCCGTGTGCAATGTGATTTGCTCTGTCTACGAATCAACATATATACTTATAAGAACAACATTGCATAACCAAATTAAGTATACAATTACATAAGTAACTACACACATAACATTTCCACACACCAACGTAAGCAATTACATGCATACTAAACTAGGAGAAACGAGTATCTAATCATCTACATCTTGTTGTGACGATGCTTGCCATTGCTCTGCTTCCGGTTGGATCCCTGGCTGTTTAGGGAAGGAGGCACTTCCTCATGTCAACGGTCCGCATGTACATCTCGTAGCTCGTGTATGCCTCCTTGGCCGCGTACACAACGTGAGCTTTGTCGAGTTTTTCCATCCAGGCCGAGTGCCAGGCACACTTGTCCTTGTTGTAGGAATCCTTCAAGTCTCTGTAGTAGGGGTCGATGATGGCCTCGGTGAGGTGAACCAGTGAGTCCTTCTCATGCTCCTTGCTGCCCCAGATCTTGTATTGGCCCTAGATGTCGACAAGATTCTGGCAGGCGATGCCCGAATTCTTGAGCACCTTTACATCGTTGGTGATGTCCATTGTAGTGAACATGTAGTGGGGGCTATTGACAAACCTGGTGAAACACTCGCAAGGCCTTGTGGCCAAGCAGTAGTGGTAGACAAGGACGTGATTGTGCATGCACATCTGGGCGACAACGACCTTGGAACGAGACCCGACATGAGCGATGGTGTACTCGAGGTCGAACCCAACCACCTTGCACTTCTCCTCAGCAAGAAACAACTTCATGATGTGGATGGAGTGCTCCACCCAGACCAGGTTGTTGGTGTACACCACCGAGAGCTATGTGAACCTTCTGTGGGTGTCCACCATGGCATGCATGGTGAAGTGCTACTCGCCGTTGGCAGCCGCTCGGAGCGCCATTTGAGCCGCACAGGATACTCTCTAAGAATTTGTTGTGGTGGGTGTGCTTCTTGCAATACTGGGGCGTGATCAAAAGGTTGAAGAGACATAAGGGTTAAATGGCCGCTGTAATAAATGGGGGTCGGCCGGCCTGTAATCATCACGACTTGTCACCGCGTTCAGAGCAGAGGATTCCAGTCCATGCTTGAGCACCCCACACGTGTTTTGTTTGACCACACATGGGCTCGAAGAGACGCCAAATGTATCATTAGTGAGCATGTTCCCGCGCAACCACGTAGTTTACCGCGCGCAACCGTGCAAGCTTCCCGCCCGCCTAGTTTGGCCACGCGTCACCTAGAAGAGGGGCAAATCGTGGGTGTTTATTGGCAAAAAGCTTCACAAAAAACAAAGTCTGTGGAATGACTTCGATCATAAGTTTACCTGTGAGTGATGAGGTCAAAGTTACATAGAAGGGTGATGATGGACACTCGAGTGCAATAATTAATTATGTGCTCTACAGGGCACATGGTTGAAGAAACCAACTGTGTGCAATAATGTCGAAGATTGCAATCGAGTTAGCTATACAGATCGTTTGCTATGAGATTGACAAGAGAAACACATTCGAGAATGGTTAACAAAATTTAAGTTCATTGCATATTAAGGTCAAAATAGTACTACCAATATACGAGTCTCATACAATGCCATTTCAATGATTGTACCAAAAAGCCCAAAATATTACAAGGTTCAAATTCCAGAGTTATATGGCTCAAATTCGAAGATTACAAGATTCAAACTGATCTTAGAAATCAAATTCAGCTCATTCAGCTGCAAACACCCACTTGTAAGCATGGTTTCAAAACCTCATCATTTCTGCAAAGCGATCAAGCACTGACAAGTCATGTATGGGGTTCACAGAATGACTTACGTTTACTCTGTCATCTAAAGTTCCAAACTAAAATTCAGCTTTTTTGGAGCCTTTTCCATTTTGTCGCAGTAGCCGGCGCTGATCAACAAACCATTCATTTTTGTGAAATAAATGTAGGGCAAACCTCATTACCTTCAGCACCCTTGCTCTAACAACAAAGAACCAGGCGGATATAATCTCCGGTAAGGTCCCTCGATAGGAGTTCAAAGTAATTTCTGAGAGATGCAGATCTAGGCATTTGATGTGATTGTTATATTGTATCACATTATCCACGACCAGGCCTAATCTTATCTGCAAAAGAAGAAAACATGTTAGTGCCTACATGATGTTTTGAAAACTACTACATGCCTTATTTGTAAAATGCACTAACGTGCCACCTTCGATCCAACATGATTAACATGGGCATTTGATTACAATCTAGAAAAATGTAGCCTTCTTCACAAGAGGTTGGAGTGTATGAAAAATTCCCTAAGAAAACTAGTACATATGAATCCAAAAGAGAAATTCTTATAGATTGTAACCATATGAATCAAGCAACCAACATGGGGGGAAAACATGTATGTACTGAAATCCTCCAAAATTCCTTCAGAAATCATAGTACATTGTCATTGTAAACTTGGTAAAAGGCGTCAAAAATTGAACTCCCTTATGGTTAACATTTAACAGGAAAGGAACATCACCTCGATATATAGCTTCTGCAGGCACGAAAAGCATCTTAGGAAACTGACAACTTGGTCCAGGTTGGGGCCGATAGATTCTACTGCTAAGACCTTTGTTGTATGCATATTCGGGGTCAAGCTTGTGGGAATCATTTTCTGGATGACAGACGAACATACATCTTCAAAATTAGAAATAATGTTAATTTCAAGAAGGAGAGGTAGAAGGCGACTGTTGTACCTGAACGGGTGTGGATCCACTAAAAAGTTTGGAGTATTTGACAGACGAGTAGTCCACCACTTTTAATTTCGGTGCAGAAATGACATTGATTCTTTGTCGGGGAAACTGATCCACGAACACCTATGGGGCCGGCGGACCGGGCCCCTTTCGGTTCGGCGGGGGGCGGAGATCGCACGAAGAGCGGATCGAGGCGAGGCACACGAGCAGTTTACCCAGCTTCGGAGCTCTCCGGAGAGATAACACTCCTATTGCTGCTTGTCTGGTTGTATTATCTGGTGTTCTTGCTCTCCAAAGTGAGAGTGTGATGTTCTCTAGGCTACGGATGGATCGAAGCAAACTGTCTGAGGCCCCAAACCTATGAGCCGAACCTCCTCTACGTTGCGCATGGGCCTCCTTTTATACACTAAAGGGGTCACCGACAGGTGGCAACGCAGAGGAGGGTAAAACATAAAAAGCGAGGTAGTTGATACAGTTGCTTGTACAGCGCACCCTACCTAACTCTGACGGCAGGGGACAAGGGCATTAAATGCCCGTCTGAGTCGCCCGAACAGTGCAGAAAAGGACCGTTAGGGGCGCCACCGCTCGCCACGATGGCGATCTTGTCAGCTTCGCATGCCACTGCGCACCGTTGGCTGCACAGCCTCCCGCCACGCACGCCCGGAGAGGCCCCCAGAGCGACACGTTGGTGGATGCGCTGGAGCGTGAACGCAGAGTGGCCGCCTGCCGCGGCAAGCGCCTTGCCGCTGTTGTTATCTTGTCGGGTCCGGAAGCTTGTCGCTCACCGGGCCTCGAGATACCTTGGTTGGTCTTCCCGGCAAGCTCCTCTTGCCGGGGCCTTGTTGCCTTGCCGGAGCACGTGGCGCGTCACCACAAGTTCCTTGGAGCGCCTTGGTTGGCCTTCCCGGCAAGCTCCTCTTGTCGGGGTCTTGTCTCCTTAGCTTAAATACTTTGTTCTTGGATGGCTCCAAGGGAACCTTGGGGGATCTTGGCGATCACCCGGCAAGCCTTTGCCGTGGGCTGCTGCAACTGCCCGTGCACAAGTTCGGGGTACTAGGGTACCCCTAATCTAGTACACCGACAGGAGCCCCCGGGCCTGGGCCAGACACGGTGCCGAGCGCTGTTGGGCCAGGCCCAAGACAGGGCATGGGCACACGCGGGCTGGGCCATGCCAAATCTTGTTCCGTATCCACCGCACTCTCCCATTAACGGCACGCGTTGATTGCTGCATCGTGGGAGAGATCGTGGGTGGTTGTTTAAGCGG
The DNA here is from genome assembly GCF_002162155.2 of Triticum dicoccoides. Classification (NCBI taxonomy): domain Eukaryota; kingdom Viridiplantae; phylum Streptophyta; class Magnoliopsida; order Poales; family Poaceae; genus Triticum; species Triticum dicoccoides. The sequence continues at coordinate 236,038,098 of NC_041380.1, read as the reverse complement.
AAGGCCGAAACGTCCGCCCCGTCCCTCTTTATAAGCAGAGGAAACAGGGGCAGTTCATTCCCCCTCGCTGCTTGCTGCTATTCCTTCTTCACAAACTCCGCCGCTCCCCCCTTCTTCTCGAAGCCGAGAGAGCAGCGCTCCGCCCCCCCCCCATTGCCACCAGCATCACCACGCCGTCGACCTTCTCCACCACCTCCGCCATGGCCCCGAAAGCCGACAAGGGAAAGGGCGTGAAGTCGGCCGAGGCGCAGCGGCTCGCGGC
>NC_041380.1:235995003-236037445 GCF_002162155.2 Triticum dicoccoides | reverse complement strand
TCCGCCCCCCCATTGCCACCAGCATCACCACGCCGTCGACCTTCTCCACCACCTCCGCCATGGCCCCGAAAGCCGACAAGGGAAAGGGCGTGAAGTCGGCCGAGGCGCAGCGGCTCGCGGCGCTGCGGAAGGAGCGGGCGATCTTCACCCCCCAGCTCGGCGTGCAGGAGCTGAGGGAGTACTTCTACCTCTTTTGGGCGACGGAGACGCGGGCGCATCCGCGCACGAGGGTACTCCCGGCTACCGCTTCGAGGCCGGCTCCAAATGGGTACCCGTTCTTCCCGCTATTCTTCTATTGCAGGCTCTGCCCGCCCTTCTCGGAGTTCTTTTGTGACATTATGAACACGTATGGCTTCCACCTCCTTGACTTCACCCCCAATGCTGTCTTGACCATGGCAGTTTTCGCACACTTGTGCGAAAACTTTGTCGGAGTCCACCCTAGTGTAGCCCTTTTCCGCCATTACTTCATGCCTCGGGTAGAGAGAGGAGAGCCGCTTGTCGGAGGGATTGCTTGGATCTCGAGAGTCGGCAAGAAGGATGTGTACTTGGAGGGTGAGCTCCGCAGCAAGTGGGAGGAGTGGAGAGCGGAGTGGTGTTGGATTGTCGAGGAGGATCCGCAGCCCTTCACCGCCGTGCGCCAAACTCCAATAGTGCGCGGCAATGACTGGAGCAACGTGGCCCCGGAAGACGAGAGGCTGAAGATCGCCATCACTAGGATTCTTCGCCTCAGGCTTGCCGGGCTCACCGTAGGTGCTGTCGGGGCAGATTTCCTCCGCCGCCGCATTGCCCCCCTGCAGGAGAGGAGGAGGCCCGCCTGGGAATTCAAGAATTCAGCGGACATCATGAGGCTGCGGCCGGGCCTCAACTACAACTTCACTGTCTTGGAGTTGGATGCAATGCTCTTGGAATTATTCAAACGCGACCCCCAGCATCCATTCACACTGCCAAGGGGCGTAGTTCCTTTGTGCAATAACTCTTCGCTTGACCGGATCCGCGCCATGATGCCGTTGTGCGACTCACACGGCATCGTCCCAACTTGGCAAGAGCCTGCGGACGATGTTGTGCGAGCGTTCTTCGACACCTTGGAGGAACTGCCGGTCCGCGCCGACGAGCAGAAGAGCCTCACCCGTGACACCACCGACGAGGAGCTGCAGCTCATTGCTACTTGGGCGGAAGAGGTTACGGCCGCAGCTGCTGCGGGTGTGTTTGGGTTCACTGTGGAGGCGGAGGCTGCAGAGGCGGCAAACCTTGCCGAACGCGCGGAGTTCATGGGCGAGGAAGAGCCTGCTGGTTCTGAAGCCGAGTCGAGCGAGGCCGGCGAGGAGGAAGCTGAGCCTTCAGAGAACTTGCCGCAGGCGGAGCCCCTGGCCCCGCCAAGGAGGCGCCTTCGCAGGGCCGGGGACGCAGCGGGGCGGCAGCCGGCTCCACAGCCACCGAGCCGCACGACGCGCTCTACCGCGGCAAGCAATGTTGCCGCGGGAGTGCCTCACGCAACAGCGGCAACTGGAGCGGGATCTTCTCGGGCCGCCACCACTGCTCCCGCCAAGCGGGCAAGGGATCCTACTCCTCCACCTCGCCGCACCGGAGGAGGGCCGGACTTCGATCTTTCCGCGCTCAGCTCCGACGAGGAGGAAGAAGAGTGAGTTCCCTTGGTGCTCTTATAATCCTTCAATCTTGCTGTTTATAGCTTGTATCTGACTCGCTCCAATCTGGACTTCTTTCTTTTCAGAACACTGGCCCAGAGAGCGGCGAAGAGGGCCAAGGCCGCGGTGATCGTCATCGAGGATGACCCCATCGTGTCGGCAGGAGGTGGGTCCGAGACCACCTTGACGGACCCGGCAATCACTCCTCGGAGCAGCCCCCAGCGCAGCCCCCAGCGTAAGTTCATAGTTTATCCTTCTGTTGTCGGGCGCGCTTGAGTGCTTTTTCCTTTGTTGATATCTTGCTTGTTGACTTGTGCAGGAGCAGAGCAGCCTCATCAGGAGCGCCCGGAGGCCGGTCCCGAAGTGCCACCTGCTTCGACTGCGCCGCCAAGGGAGGAGTCCCCGGCAAGAGAGCGCTCTCCGGCAAGGGAGGACTCTCCGGCAAGGGACGGCACTGCTGATCCTGCGGCGACCGAGGCCGCAACTGAAGATCTTGGCGCAGGTAATCCACTTGCACAAAAGCTTTCCCTTGGGTTCTGCTTCTTCTGTTTTTCTTTCCTTGAATTTTTGATTGATTTTCCTCCCTTCTTCGTTCTTCAGACCCATCTTCGGCTGAGCCAATGGAGACTGAGGGCCCCGGCGAGGAAAGTGTCGGTGCTGATGCGACCGCCGGCGAGGAGGCCGCCGGGGCTGCTGCTGTGGAAGCCGGCGAGGGGTCGGGCGATCGCACTGACGACCCTGAGGCCACAGGAGCGCCGGGCGCTGCACCGACCGCCGAACCCTCTGCCGCTTCTACGGAGCCGGGCTCCGAGGAGCCCCAGTCCGGCGCCTATTTGAAAGCCGGCGACGACATCTTCATCAAGCTGCCCTGGGCGTCGAGCTCCAGGGCGCCAGTCAAGGGGGAGACTTTCGACGGGGAGGTGCTCGCCTCTGCTGGGCTGTCATTGGTTGATGCACCCGGCAGCAGCAGTGGCGAGCCTGAGGAGGAGCAGCTGCTGCGGAAGCTGCTGTCACTCTACCGCACCCGGCAAGCCAAGCTGGGTTCCCGGGAAGCGCTTGTCGCGAAGGCGGGAGTTGACATGGAGAAGCGCGCGGAGGAGCTCCGGAGCCAAAATCAAGAAGCTCTTCGATCCCTGGCGCAGGAGCGGGAGCGAGTAGACGAGGAGCGCACGGCCTTTCTTCTCGAGAAGGCCGAGGCTGAGGAGGAACAAAGACTTGCTGCTGAGAAGTAGTCCGCGCGGGAAGGCGAGCTAGTGCAGCGGAAGGCCCACCTCGACAGCTACGAAGAAGAGCTCGCCGAGCGCGAGCGAGCACTTGGCGGGGCGCTCAAGGAGGCAAAGGATGCCGCGGCAACTGCAGAGGCCGCCAAGAGGGAACTAGAGGAGAAGGTGGCGCGGCTGGAGGCCGATATTGGGAAGAGCGGCGAGGAGATTGCCGCGCTCAAGCGTGAGCGCGAGAAGGATGCTGCCGCCCATGGTGACCTGCAAGGCCTTCTCGCTGAGAGGGGCAAGGAGCTCAGCGCCGCCAAGGATTCCAAAGCAGACCTGGAGCTGAAGCTGGCCATGCTAACGCAGACGCTGGAGGCCGCCAAGGAGCGGGAGAAGACCTTGGCGGAGAAGGTCAAGGCTGACGCGGCGCTGTTGGAGAGCATTGCAGTCACTCAAAACTCCTTCAGAGACACAGTGGAGCACTGGACTGAGGGTCTGGTGAACACTGCCGTCGTCATCAACGAGGAGCTGGCGCAGCTGGGGATGGAGGACTTTGGGTATCCTTCCGACGAGAGCCTTCAACCCAGCGCCAAGCTCAGTCTATTCTTCAAGGGCGTGGCGACGGCACTCCAGCAGCTCCGGGAGAGGATCCCGAAGTAGCTGCCGACGAGTCGCGCAAAATCTGCAATGGGGTTCTCCAGAAGGTGCTGATGAAGGTGGCCTTCCGCAACCCAGGCCTCAGCTTCACCAACGTCCTCCGATCCTTGCCGCCTGACGCCGATCTGGACGCACTCAAGGCCCTTGTCGCACCCATTGTGGACAAGGTGAGTGAGATCAAGCGAGTCGAGGGCGGGCGCGTAGATTAGGCCGCCCGTTTCTTCTTTTCCCTTGTCGCTGCTAGTCATGTTATGAGAACAGTCTGTTAGAGCTGCGACAAGTTATATTTGTAATATAACTTTATTTTTGTCTATCAATTGCAATGTTATTTCCTCTACTAGATTCCTCCCTTTGTAGGTTTTCACCCTACGCTTCTAGGGAACTTGTCGGCGCAGGCGCCCGAGCCGCGAGCGCTGAGTGCGGAACTTCAGTAGCCTGCTGGCGGCGCTGCTTCCGACAAGAAACCTTGTCGTGACTAGATGCAGCACGCTTAAGCTGTTGAGCGGACTCGAAACAAAGTAAGGGAGCAACTAGCCACGAGTTGGTTCCTCCGCGCACAGGTTTTCCATACAAAGCAGGGTCGTTCGAGGAAGATAACTCAATTTTTTTTAAAAAAAGTGATTACTCAAACTTTGGCAACTTAGCTTTTCTGTTATTTGCTTCCCGGCAAGGCAAGTCTTTGCTTGAACGACGCCTGGCCCACACCACAATCTTCTCCTTCCCCCCGGCAAACTTGTGTGCGAGAGAACCTTCTTTTCCTTTAAAAGAAAAAGAAAGAAGAGAAAATAATAATATGGAGCACTTCGGCTCGTTATTGCTTACCGGATGTAAGTGCTGCACAAAGTGTCAGATAATCACATGCAAGAAAGGAACTAACGCATGAAATGGACAAGCTGTGCGTAGCACATGGGTTTTTGCTTATGCACGGGATCTGCGCCCGGCTTTGTACAAAGGATTACATGCAACAGCGGCAAGACTTGTACAAAAGGTGGTTGCCGGAACGGGTTCCGGCAACCGCGCCTTATGGGAAAAACTTACGAAGATGTTCTATGTTTCAGGAGCTTCTCACTGGAATGCCATCTTCGGTCTCAAGGCGGACAGCGCCAGGCCTTGTGACTCGTCTCACCCGATAAGGGCCTTCCCACTTCAGCGTCAACTTGTTGGAATTCTTGGCGGACTGAACGCGCCGAAGAACAAGGTCGCCTTCCTCGAAGCTTCTGGCTTTAACTTTGCGGCTATGATAGCGGCGCAAAGCTTGCTGGTATCGAGTAGCTCGTACAGCAGCCTGAAGACGATCTTCCTCAAGGAGCAGCGCGTCGTCTTGCCGCAGCTGTTCTTGCTCAAGCTCATCATAAGCGAGCACTCGAGGTGATCTGTATACGAGTTCCGTGGGGAGAACTACCTCTGCTCCATAGACTAGAGCGAAAGGTGTCTGGCCAGTGGCTCGATTTGGCGTCGTTCTGATCGACCAAAGAACCACCGGCAGCTCCTCGATCCAGTTCCTTCCGCACCTGTGCAGCCTGTCGAAAGTTCTGGTCTTGAGTCCGCGTAGCACTTCAGCATTTGCCCTCTCTGCTTGACCGTTGCTTCTCGGATGAGCAACAGAAGCGAAGCAGACCTTGGCGCCAAGGTCTTGGACGTACTGCATGAAGGTGCGGCTCGTGAATTGCGTGCCATTGTCGGTGATGATCCTGTTAGGGATCCCGAAACGGCAAACAATTGACCTGAAGAACTTGACTGCTGACTGTGCTGTCACCTTCCTCACTGGCTGCACTTCTGGCCACTTTGTGAACTTGTCGATTGCGACGTACAAGTACTCAAAGCCCCCGACAGCTCGGGGGAAGGGGCCGAGAATATCGAGCCCCCAGACCGAAAATGGCCAGGATAAAGGGATCGTCTGGAGAGCTTGAGCTGGCTGGTGTATCTGTTTGGAGTGGAACCGGCACGCTTCACACTTGGTTACTTGTGCAGTTGCATCCTGGAGGGCTGTCGGCCAAAAGAAACCTTGTCGGAAAGCTTTGCCGGCAAGTGCTCTTGCGCCTATGTGGTGGCCACATATGTCTCCATGTATCTCTGCCAACAGCTTTTGTCCATCTTCCCGGTGAATACACTTCAATTTCACACCGTTGAGTCTTCTTCTGTACAGTATGCTATCGACAAACTGGTACATACTTGACTGCCGGGCTACTCTTTCCGCTTCTTCTTGCTCTTCGGGAAGTTCTCCTGTCTGAAGGAAACGGATAATCTGCTGTGCCCATGCTGGAGCCTGTGGCTCGACGACAAGGACTAAAGGCACATCTGCTGCTGCGGGAACATCTGCTTCTACGGCAAGGACTTGCGGCCCTGCCGGAGCTTGATGTTCCCCGGCAAGCTTGCCGGAGCAAAACTTGTCGGGAGCATCTGCTTCAACGGAACAAACCATAAGGCTTGCCGGAGCAGACTGCCCCTCAGCATCTGTGATGTTGATCTTGGGGACTTTCTTGGCGGCGGCTTCGGGGAGCTCTGTCGGAAAGTAGTCACCAGAAACCAACTTCCTCTTTTTGCTTTGTCCAGTTGATGGTGTTACGGATGGTTGAGTCAACTTAAGCACAAAGATCCCTGGTTCCACAGGTAACTTTAGTGCGGCGCACTTTGACAGGCCATCAGCAATATCATTCTGAGCTCTTGGGATATGCTCCATTTGTAGGCCGTCAAAGTGCTCTTCTAGCTTCCTCACTTCATCAACATATGCTTCCATCAACGAACTCTGGTAGTTCTTGTTCACTTGTCGGACGACAAGCTGTGAGTCACCCCTGACAATGAGCTTCTTAATCCCAAGGTCTGCTGCGATTCTGAGACCGGCAAGCAATCCTTCATACTCTGCAGTATTGTTGGTTGCTTGCTCTTTGGGAAAATGCATCTGGACTACGTACTTGAGGTGCTCTCCGGTGGGTGCGACAAGCAGCACGCCTGCTCCGGCACCTTGCAGCGAGAAGGCTCCATCGAAGTACATCAGCCACTCTTTGCTTGCCTCTTTGACGGGGATGCTCGTTTCTGGAGTTTCTTCATCTGGGGTTGGCGTCCACTCTGCTACGAACTCTGCCAATGCTCTGCTTTGGATAGTTGAGGTGCTCTCAAACTTGAGGCCAAAGCTTGACAATTCCAGCACCCACTCGACAATCCTGCCTGTTGCTTCTGGATTTTGCAGTATCCTCTTCAGCGGAAAGCGAGTGACGACTGTGATCTCATGTGCTTGGAAGTAATGGCGCAGCTTTCTCGAGGCCATGAGGAGGCCGAAAAGCAACTTCTGCACACCAGAGTACCTTGATCTGGCCCCTTGCAGAAGGGAACTGACAAAGTAAACTGGGCGCTGCACCATTCTCCTTGGCATCTCATCATGCTCCTGCGCAAACCCATGTTTGTCGGGACCAGAGCTTGTCGACGAAGCCCCCTGCTTGTCGCTGGATGGATCTGCCGTGGTTGCTGGCTCATCATCTGCCTCCCTCTCCGCCACTAACGCAGCACTAACCACTTGATTGGTTGCTGCTATATATAGCAGCAACTTCTCTTGCGGCTTAGGTGCGACAAGCGTTGGAGTGGAGGACAGGTATCTCTTCAAGTCCTGCAGCGCAGCCTCCGCTTCCGGAGTCCATTTCATTGGACCTGCCTTTTTCAAAATTTTGAAAAATGGTAGGGCGCGCTCAGCAGATCTAGAGATAAACCTGCTGAGAGCAGCCACGCAACCAGCAAGCCTTCGTACATCCTTGACGCGCTTCGGTGCTTCGATCTGCTCGATGGCTTTGATCTTGTCGGGATTGGCTTCAATTCCCCGCTGAGATACGAAGAACCCGAGAAGCTTGCCGGAAGGGACTCCAAACACGCACTTCTCGGGGTTAAGCTTGAGGTTGATCTTGCGCAGGTTTGCAAATGTTTCGTCTAAATCTTGAATCAAGGTCGCCTTGCTTTTGCTCTTGACCACTATGTCATCCATGTAAGCTTCCATATTTCTGTGTATTTGTGTCTCAAAAGCATGGTGGACTACCCTTGCGAATGTCGAACCAGCATTCTTCAATCCGAAAGGCATCCGTACGAAGCAGTACGTGCCACACGGGGTGATAAATGCGGTTTTCTCTTCATCTTCTTCTGCCATGAAGATCTGATGATATCCTGAGTATGCATCAAGAAATGAAAGCAAATCGCATCCGGCTGTGGAGTCAACAATCTGGTCGATACGCGGCAAGGGAAATGGGTCTTTGGGACAAGCTTTATTAACATCAGTGAAGTCAATACAAAGTCTCCATTTCCCATTAGCCTTGCGCACAACAACAGGATTGGCCAACCACGTGGGATGGAGTACTCCTCTGACAAGGCCTGCTGCTTCCAACTTCTTGATTTCTTCTGCGATGAATTCTTGGCGCTCTACTGCCTGCTTCCTGACTCTCTGCTTGACGGGCCGCGCATGAGGACAGACGGCAAGGTGGTGCTCAATTACTTTCCTGGGAACACCGGGGATATCAGACGGTTGCCACGCAAACACGTCGACATTCGCCCGCAGGAAAGCAACGAGCGCGCTTTCCTATTTGGGGTCAAGAGTGGCGCTGATGGTAAAGGTACCACCAGTGCCATCCTCCTTGGCGGACACCTTCTTGGTCTCAGGTGGAGCTGCCATTGCCTTCTTGCACTTGCCGGTGGAGCTCGATGGTGCGTCCTCGACGGTAGCGCAGCACTCCGAAGAGGTGCGCTTACCAGAGTGGGCATCAGAGCTCTTGCAGGGCTTGGTCTTCTTCTTCCCCCCGGGAGCTTCAGCGGCAAGTGTCCTTCGTTCTGCTGCGGCTGCTGCTTCCCGGTAGATCTTGTCGGCACAGATAAGAGCATCCTTCTTGTCGCCAGGGACAGAGATGACACTTATTGGGACTGGCATTTTTAGTACGTTGTACGCATAGTGAGAAGCTGCCATGAACTTGGCGAGTGCCGGACGGCCAAGGATTCCATTATAAGGTAATGGAATGTCGGCAACGTCAAACGTGACCCTCTCAGTCCTGAAGTTCAGCTCACTGCCAAATGTTACCGGCAACGTGATCTTTCCCTTTGGCTTGCTCCTTCCCGGGTTGATTCCTTGAAATGTGCCGGTCTCTTCGAGCTCGCTGTCAGGGATCTGGAGTTTCTGGAGCACCGCGGAGGAGATCAGATTCAAGTCGGCCCCGCCGTCCAGTAGCATCTTAGTGACCTTGAGGTTGCGGATTGTTGGTGAAACCAACATCGGCAAGCACCCGACCGCAGTTATGCGATCTGGGTGGTCCTCAATATCAAAGATGATAGGCATGCCGGACCATTTCAGAGGCTTGCGTGACTCAACGGGTGGTTCTGCTGCATTAACTTCTCGCACCCACTGCTTGAGCTGGCGGTGCGAGGCATGCAGAGAAGCACCACCGTCAACGCACAAGACATCTGTGGCTTTCTGGAATTCCTGCTCATCAGTCTCCTCATCATCCATATCTTCATCATCGCCGTCATCTTCATCCTTGTCGCGGCCACGAGGAGGTCTGTCTCCTTGCCGCTGCTTGGCCTTGCCGCGGCGTCCTCCTCGGCCGGGACGTTTCTTGCCGGATCCACCAGCTCCTTCCTGGGCTTTCTCCTTGTCGTGCCGCTCGTATTCAGCTTTCTGTTGCTCAACAAGATGCTCGACCCTCTTGCAGTTTTGAAGATCATGGCCCTTGGTGCGGTGAATCTTGCAATACTGCTTGTTGGTGCCGTCCTTCTTGTCGGCAACCGCCACCTCCGCGGCAACCTTCTTGCCGGAGTCACCAGCTTTGGCTTCCTTGGCGCCGCCACCGTTGCCGGACTGCTCAACAACCAGCACTTCTTTGCCTTTCCTCCTTCTGTTGTTCCGCCGCCGGTTTTTCCTTGTCGGGGTGGCATCTTCGCTGTCAGATCCTCCCGCTCCTATATTTTCTCCGGGGAGTCTCCTCCCTTCCTCAGCACGCGCGCACTTGTCGGCCAGTGCATATAACTCACTGACGTCCCTGATCTTGCACATCGCCATTTCCTCCCGCATCCTGCGGTTCCGCACGTTCTGATGGAACGCGCTGATCACCGCGGCAGGGTGGACGTCTGGGATGTTGTGCTGCACGCTACTGAATCTCCGAATGTACTTGCGCAGGGGCTCTCCTTCCTTCTGGGTGAGCAAATGAAGATCACTCTCCTGGCCATGAGGCTTGTGTCCGCCGGTAAAGGCGCCGACAAACTGATGGCACAGATCAGCCCAAGAGGATATGGAGTTGTCCGGCAAGTGCATGAGCCAGGATCTGACATTGGGCTTGAGCACCAGCGGGAAGTAGTTGGCAAGGATCTTGTCATCTCGCCCCCCGGCAGCTTGCACCGCAATGGTGTAGATGCTGAGGAACTCTGACGGGTGCGTCTTGCCGTCGTACTTCTCCGGTACGTCTGGCTTGAAGTTCTTTGTACTGGGCCACTGGACTTGCCGCAGCTCACGAGTGAACGCAGGACAACCTACCACGTACGGCAGATCGCCTGGTTCCCCTGGCGCATGCATGTCAACAGAGGGCCCAGCGCGCTTGTCGGATTGACGTCGCGCTTCTCTTCGGCGCTCGATGCGGGTTTGAGCGTCTTCTTGTTGTCGATCATGAAGAACTTGGCGCTGATCACGACGTGCTCGTGGATCCGACGATGCAGTGGAGTCACTGTCGAGGTGGATCCGATGAGTCGGTGATCTTGGCCTTTGGGGCGGTGATTGCATGGTAGTTGCACCTCCGCCCGTTTCGTCGCCACCGGCTCGCGTCCGGCGGTCCTGCGGTGGCGGCAATGCGCTCGGCCGCCGTGGAGTGTCGCCGTTGGCGTAGCCGATGAGACTCTGAATGGTGGCCCTCCATTCGTCGATCTTGTCTGATGTCGGAGGGTAATCTAAGAGAAGTTGAGCTCGCGCCAAAGCTTCTGCTGGAGTGGTGGGTGGTAGTGGCGGACGGCGCGAGGAGCGGGACGTGCTCGAACTTCTAACTATGTTAGAAGGAGCAGTATCCCGTCCAGGCGACCGTGCCCTGCTCGTGCCAGCATGCTGGCGTGCATGCTGGTCTTGAGCGCCCCGAGATCCACCAGTTTGGCCTTGGTCTAACATGCGCATGGTGCTGCGAGCGCCATGGTGCTGTTGATCTTGCGCCTCCTGAGAGTGGCGCGGAACATGTACAGTCGCCGAGGTTTGTGCAGCCTTGTCCTTGGACTTGGCAGCACTGTGAGCACCCTCATCGACGGCTGTTCTTCCGTCGGCGTCCACTCCACCACCCGTTTGCTCCAACGGTGGCGGAAATGACGTGGACGGAGCAGCTGCCGCCGAAGTCTTCTTCTTCGGTGGCATGTTGATGAAGGGAATGAAGATCTAGCTCGTGTGAACACCGGATCAGGTTCACAAAATCTCGACGCCCCCTACCTGGCGCGCCAAAGATGTCGGGGAAACTGATCCACGAACACCTATGGGGCCGGTGGACCGGGCCCCTTTCGGTTCGGCGGGGGGCGGAGATCGCACGAAGAGCGGATCGAGGCGAGGCACACGAGCAGTTTACCCAGCTTCGGAGCTCTCCGGAGAGATAACACTCCTACTGCTGCTTGTCTGGTTGTATTATCTGGTGTTCTTGCTCTCCAAAGTGAGAGTGTGATGTTCTCTAGGCTATGGATGGATCGAAGCAAACTGTCTGAGGCCCCGAACCTATGAGCCGAACCTCCTCTACGTTGCGCATGGGCCTCCTTTTATACACTAAAGGGGTCACCGACAGGTGGCAATGCAGAGGAGGGTAAAAACGTAAAAAGCGAGGTAGTTGATACAGTTGCTTGGACAACGCACCCTACCTAACTCTGACGGCAGGGGACAAGGGCATTAAATGCCCGTCTGAGTCGCCCTAACAGTGCAGAAAAGGACCGTTAGGGGCGCCACCGCTCGCCACGATGGCGATCTTGTCAGCTTCGCATGCCACTGCGCACCGTTGGCTGCATAGCTTCCCGCCACGCACGCCCGGAGAGGCCCCAAGAGCGACACGTTTGTGGATGCGCTGGAGCGTGAACGCAGAGTGGCCGCCTGCCGCGGCAAGCGCCTTGCCGCTGTTGTTATCTTGTCGGGTCCGGAAGCTTGTCGCTCACCGGGCCTCGAGATACCTTGGTTGGTCTTCCCGGCAAGCTCCTCTTGCCGGGGCCTTGTTGCCTTGCTGGAGCGCATGGCGCGTCGCGGCAAGTTCCTTGGAGCGCCTTGGTTGGCCTTCCCGGCAAGCTCCTCTTGCCGGGGTCTTGTCTCCTTAGCTTAAATACTTTGTTCTTGGATGGCTCCAAGGGAACCTTGGGGGATCTTGGCGATCACCCGGCAAGCCTTTGCCGCGGGGTGCTGCAACTGCCCGTGCACAAGTTCGGGGTACTAGGGTACCCCTAATCTAGTACACTGACATTCTTGTTGGACCTTCTTGATCAACTACAGGTAATCTCTCAAGTGAAGGTGTGTCCTCAATGACCATACTGTGGTACACCTTTTGTGATGTCTTGTTGCAGCACCAGTGACACACATAAATAGTCCGAAGAGTCGTGGAGGTGATATGGAAGCTACTAAACCCATTGATCACCTTGAGATGAAGGTACTCGAGTGCAGTACAGCCATAGAGCAGGTGCTTCATGTCATCCTTTGGGATGCAGACGACGATGAGCTCGAGGTGCTTCGGTCATGGTAGAAAAAGAGTGGGCGCGTCATTAGGGGGATGGAAGTTCGTGAACTTGGCGAGACGCAGCGTGGGCGCGAGGTGGAGGGCAGACGTTGGCAGCAAGCACATGTGCCCATCATTAAAACTCAGCTCCTCGAGCTAATCTAGGAAGGGGATCGAAACAACTCCTCAACCTTGGGTTCGTCCTTGCCGTTGGAATAGAACTTGCCCATGCTAAGGCCTTTGTAACACCCACGATGCGGCTATATCTCCCACGTGTCGGAGCACGACTTAGAGGCACAACCGCATTGTAGGCATGTCGCAAGAGGGGTAATCTTTACACATCCCATGTACTGAATAAGAAAGGGATAAAGAGTTGGCTTACAATCACCACTTCACACAATACATAAATATAGCATTACAACATCTAGAATACAATCACGGTCCGACTACGGAACCAAAATAAAAGAAGACCACCCCTAATGCTAGATCCCCGATCACCCCGACTGGGCTCCACTACTGATCAACTGGAAACTAAACAACACAACGAACACGATCTTCATCGAGCTCCCAACTGAGCTGGGTTGCGTCACCTGCACCGGTATCATCGGCACCTGCAACTAGTTTTGGAAGTAATCTGTGAGTCACGGGGACTCAGCAATCTCACACCCTCGCGATCAAGACTATTTAAGCTTATGGGTAGGAAAAGGTAGTGAGGTGGAGCTACAACAAGCACTAGCATATATGGTGGCTAACTTACGCAAATGAGAGCGAGAAGAGAAGCAAAGCACGATCGATAAACTATCATGATCAAGAAGTGATCCTGAAACTACTTACATTCAAGCATAACACGAGACCGTGTTCACTTCCCGGACTCCGCCGGAAAGAGACCATCACGGCTACACACGCGATTGATCCATTTTAATTAAGTTAAGTGACAAGTTCTCTACAACCGGATGTTAACAAATTCCCATCTGCCCATAACCGCGGGCACGTCTTTCGAAAGTTCAAAACCCTACAGGTGTGTCCCAACTTAGCCCATCACAAGCTGTCACGGTTAACGAAGGATATTCCTTCTCCCAGGAAGACCCGATCAGACTCGGAATCCCGGTTACAAGACATTTCGACAATGGTAAAACAAGACCAGCAAAGCCGCCCGGTGTGCCGACATCCTGATAGGAGCTGCACATATCTCGTTCTCAGGGCAACACCGGATTGTCCAAGATTCCGGTAGGCCAACCCAGAGTTGCCCCTGGTGGCCACCGGCTGCTGACAGGTTCGCACCAACACTTAGACAAGCACTGCCCCGGGGGGGTTAAAATAAAGATGACCCTTGAGTCTGCAGAACCCAAGGGAAAAAGGCTAGGTGACAAATGGTAAAACTAAGGTTGGGCCTTGCTGGAGGAGTTTTATTCAAGGCGAACTGTCAAGGGGTTCCCATTATAACCCAACCGCGTAAGGAACGCAAAATCAAGGAACATAACACCGGTATGACGGAAACTAGGGCGGCAAGAGTGGAACAAAACACCAGGCATAAGGCTGAGCCTTCCATCCTTTACCAAGTATATAGATGCATTAAGTAAATAAGATATATTTTGATATCCCAACATATATCCATGTTCCAACATGGAACAAGCTCCATCTTCACCTGCAACTAGCAACACTATAAGAGGGGCTGAGCAAAGCGGTAACATAGCCAAACAACGGTTTGCTAGGAAAAGGTGGGTTAGAGGCTTGACATGGCAATATGGGAGGCATGATATAGCAAGTGGTAGGTATCGCAGCATAGGATTAGAGCGAGCAACTAGCAAGAAAAGATAGAAGTAATTTCGAGGGTATGGTCATCTTGCCTGCAAAGTTCTCAGAGTTGACGAAAGCTTGATCCTCGTAAGCGTACTCAACGGGTTCCTCGAACACGAACTCGTATCCCGGCTCTACCCAAGGCAAGGACACAAGCAAAGGAAACCACAATCAATCATAGTGCAATGCGCAAGCAACATGATTTAAAGCATGGCATGATATGCGAGATGTGATATGCAATGCATATGCATGCTCTGGAAGGAAAAGATTGAACTAGGCCTCAACTTGGCAAACCAAGTGTGCTGCTGGAAATATGAGTTGATTTCGGTCGAAGTCGATATAAAGATCACCGGAATCGGATGCCCGGTTTGCAAATGGCAAGCAAAACAAGAATGGCACAATTCTACGATTAACAACACGATGCCATCTAGAATGCAACAAGAAACTAAGCTACTGCACTCCAACATAGCAACAAAGCACATGGCAGTGATCTACTCAAGATTCTTAACAGAATATGAACACTGAGCTACGGCTGAATCACACAATAGCATGTTCAAACAAGCATGGCAAAAGTGCAAAAGATATCAGCATCACAGACTTAGTGAAAATACCAACATGTCAGGAATTAACATCAGGAAGCAAAGTTTAGACCAAGATAACAACATGCTACAGGAACTGAACATAGCAATACAAGGCATGGACTGAATCTACTCAAAGCATATAACAAAAGTCCCTTACTGACCATAAGCCAAAAGGGATCAGAAGATATGATGGCACCCATGTAAACATAGCAAGTTACGTTAACAGATTCAGACTTAGCAGAAAACTGGACATGGCATAAACAAAGTTACGTAGGCATGTTTGCGAGCTCGATGCACTCACCACAAGGCATTGCATGACAAACTAAGCATACACCCAGCAAGAAGACATGATCAAGAAGCTAAACATGGGAAGAACAATCTCATAGCATGCATGGATCAACTACAACAACCTGGGCAAAATTGATTAACACGTAAACAATCTGCTAGGAACATTTTATAGCAAAAGTAGAGCAGGATTGAGTCATTCTAGGGTACTCCATAAATGCAAACAAGTACATGGATGGATAGATAATAACCATATTCCCAAATCATCCTTACTGAACATACTCAAAAGAAGCATGGATCACTCTATAGCAACATTGTGCTGCATATGGGTGTGCATATGGGTGTGTGCTGCATATGGGTATGAGCTCTACATGTGTTTTGGGCTATGCCATGCCATCTTTACAGGGGTGTATGCCATGTATTTTTGTGATCAATGTGGTGACTAGCACAAGCATGCAAAGTAGCTCTCGTGATGTTGCTGATTTCAGGGACTTGGAATTCTTCTAAGTCATTTCCCTGATGTTATTTTTATGCCACGTATTCATGTTGATACAGAGTGATCCATGCCTCTTTTGAGCATGTTTAGTAAGGATGATTTTGAGATATTGTTATGTTCTATCCATCCATGTCTTTGTTTGCAATTATGGAGTACCCTAGCATGACTCAATCTTGCTCTACTTTTGCTATAAAATGTTCCTGGCAGATTATTAACGTGTTAATCAATTTTGCCGAGGTTGTTGTAGTTGAGCCATGCATGCTATGAGATTGTTCTTGCCATGTTTAGCTTCTTGAACATGTCTTCTTGCTGGGTGTATGCTTAGTTTGTCAGGAAATACCTTGTGGTGAGTGCATCAAGCTCGCAAACATGCCTACGTAACTGTTTATGCCATGTCCAGTTTTCTGCAAAGTCTGAATCTGTTAACGAAACTTGCTATGTTTACATGGGTGCCATCATATCTTCTGATCCTTTTTGGCTTGTGGTCAGTAAGGGACTTCTGTTATATGCTTTGAGTAGATTCATGCCATGCCTTGCTTTGCCATGATATGTTCCTGTAGCCTGTTGTTATCTTGCTCTAAACATTGCTTCCTAATGTGAATTCCTGGCATGTTATTTTACAAAGTCCGTGGTGCTGATATCTTTTGCCCTTTTGCCATGCTTGTTTGAACCTGCTCTTGTGTGATTTAGCCGTAGCTCAGTGTTCATCTTTTGTCAAGCATCTTGAGTAGATCATTGCTATGTTTTTTGTTGCTATGTTGGAGTGCAGTAGCTTAGTTTCTCGTTGCATTCTAGATGGCATCGTGATGTTAATCGCAGAATAGTGCCATTATTGTTTTGCTTGCCATTTGCAAACCGTGCATCCGATTCTGGTGATCTTTATATCGATTTCGACCGAAATCAACTCATCTTTCCAGCAGCACACTTGGTTTTCCAAGTTGAGTCCTGATTCAATCTTTTCCTTCCGGGGCATGCATGTGCATTGCATATCATATCCCGCATATCATGCCATGTTTTGCATCATGTTGCTTGCGCATTGCACCGTGGTTGATTCTGGTTTCCTTTGCTTGTGTTCTTGCCTTGGGTAGAGCCGGGAGACGAGTTCGTGTTCGAGGTACCCGTTGAGTACGTTTTCGAGGATCAAGCTTTCGTCTTCTCGGAGAACTTTGCAGGCAAGATGACCATACCCTCAAAATCACTTCTATCTTTGCTTGCTAGTTGCTCGCTCTTTTGCTCTGCTCCTATACCTACCACTTGCTATATCATGCCTCCCATATTGCCATGTCAAACCTCTAACCAACCTTGTCCTAGCAAACCGTTGTTTGGCTATGTTACCGCTTTGCTCAGCCCCTCTTATAGTGTTGCTAGTTCCAGGTGAAGATTGGAGTTTGTTCCTTGTTGGGAACATGGATATTTGTTGGGATATCACAATATCTCTTATTTTAATTAATGCATCTATATACTTGGTAAAGGGTGGAAGGCTCGGCCTTATGCCTGGTGTTTTGTTCCACCCTTACCGCCCTAGTTTCCATCATACCGGTGGTATGTTCCTTGAACTTGCGTTCCTTACGTGGTTGGGTTATAATGGGAACCCCTTGACAGTTCGCCTTGAATAAAACTCCTCCAGCAAGGCCCAACCTTGGTTTTACCATTTGCCACCTAGCCTTTTCCCTTGGGTTCTACAGACTCAAGGGTCATCTTTATTTTAACCCCCCCCCCCCGAGCCAGTGCTTGTCTAAGTGTTGGTCCGAACCTGTCAGCAGCCGGTGGCCACCAGGGGCAACTCTGGGCTAGCCTACCGGAATCTTGGACAATCCGGTGTTGCCCTGAGAACGAGATATGTGCAGCTCCTATCAGGATGTCGGCACATCGGGCGGCTTTGCTGGTCTTGTTTTACCATTGTCGAAATGTCTTGTAACCGGGATTCCGAGTCTGATCGGGTCTTCCTGGGAGAAGGAATATCCTTTGTTGACCATGAGAGCTTGTGATGGGCTAAGTTGGGACACCCCTACAGGGTTTTGAACTTTCAAAAAACATGCCCGCGGTTATGGGCAGATGGGAATTTGTTAATGTCCGGTTGTAGAAAACTTGACACTTAACTTAATTATAATGCATCAACCGCGTGTGTATCGTGATGGTCTCTTTCCGGCGGAGTCCGGGAAGTGAACACGGCGTTGGAGTTATGCTTGAACGTAAGTAGTTTCAGGATCACTTCTTGATCACTTCTAGTTCACGACCGTGCTTTGCTTCTCTTCTCGCTCTTATTTGCGTAAGTTAGCCACCATATATGCTAGTGCTTGCTGCAGCTCCACCTCACTACCTTTTCCTACCCATAAGCTTAAATAGTCTTGATCGCGAGGGTGTGAGATTGCTGAGTCCCCGTGACTCACAGATTACTTCAAACAGTTGCAGGTGCCGACGATAACTATGCAAGTGACGCAACCGAGCTCAAGGAGGAGCTCGATGAAGATCGTGTTCGTTGTGTTGTTTCGTTTCAGTTGATCAATAGTGGAGCCCAGTCGGGGCGATCGGGGATCTAGCATTAGGGGTGGTCTTCTTTTATTTTGGTTTCGTAGTCGGACCTTGATTGTATTCTGGATGATGTAATGCTATATTTATGTATTGTGTGAAGTGGTGATTGTAAGCCAACTCTGTACATTTTTCTTATTTAGTACATGGGATGTGTAAAGATTACCCCTCTTGCGACATGCCTATAATGCGGTTATGCCTCTAAGTCGTGCTCCGACACGTGGGAGATATAGCCGCATCGTGGGTGTTACAAGTTGGTAATCAGAGCCTTCCCCGACTTAGGAGCCCCCTGCTTGATCGAATCGCTGGCGTTGTTGAGTCTAGAAAAATGTTTTGAGTCTTATAGGATTACATATATCGGAGAGTAGGATTATTTTACTCCTCAGTCCCTTCGTCGCTCTGGTGAGGCCTCCTGACATAGAGTTTTGACTCATCTCTTCTCAAATTTCACTAAAAAAATTTAGGATCACGCGGGTATCTTGGAATTGTTTCGATGGTTTTGTGACAAGAACATTGTTCTTGGTGCCTCCTGACATTTAGGGGTTGTGGCAGTGTCCCGGGGAGTTGAGCTCTGAGGTGTTGTCGTCACAATTTTATCGTTGCAGTTCTGGAATACCTGAGTTTCGCCGACATCAAAAATCTCTTTTATGCAGTTGTTGGTGAGATAACCTCGACACCACCCAGTACTGGGGCGGGAGTTCGGGAGTATTGCGATAACTCGTATAACAGATGCTTTTCGAAGGTTGAGGTAAATGATTTCCGAAGGTTTCTTGGTTATGTGTTGAAGGATGGATACAGCTGGATGTAGGATTTGCTAGTTTTGGGTGAGATATTATGCTTCCCCTGTATCCCCAACACCAGATGGCATAACCGGAAAGTTTGGGGAGTTTATAAGTGGGAATTCAAGTAGCTCTTAGGATATCTTTCCGACAGATGCATGATATGAGATTGGGGTTCGACGTCTAGTGGTCCGCCTATCCACGGTTGGTTTTACGGTGGTCTCGTTGTGTCTTTAAGAGTCCTTGGCTATGCTGACTCGGGGACACTTCGTATGTCATGTGCACTGCCTTGTACATGATGGTGCTGTACGATCGAGCCCGTGTGGGCCCCACCACGAAAACTTTGGACGAAATCTCTATCATATGTTTATTCTGGCTTATTTTGCAAGCCAATCCTTTGTTTTTGTTTTCAGTTGTGGTATTCGAGTTGCTTCGAAGTCAAATGTTGATTCCATACTTTTCCTAAACGATGTTCTCATATTTCTATGTGAATACTAATCCTTCATGATAATCGAGATTGTCATGCCAATCCTTTTCAACCGACGTGTTTCTCTTCAAGCGGATCCGATCAATTCAACATCCGCAAGATCAATTATCAGTTCTTCTCAACGGTGCTCATTTCTTCCGCCCCAAGTTGCCTTTGTTTTTCCCGCCCTCCCATCCTTTTCTTTCAAGGATTCGGATTTCTTAATCAACTATCATGTTATTGATGAGAAGTCTCTCCATTCTTTTCTGTCAATGTTCTTATCCATTGATTCTCAGGAAGATACTAAGGAAGTTTCAAGTTCATCATTCGTCATTCTTTTCTTCTCCGGTGGATTCAATTCAAGTTGTGTTGATCATATTCCTTTCCTCGTTTCAAATGCTTTCTCATGTCGGTGCACCTCTTAATCGTTCACTTCTCGCTATTCAATTATCCCGGAGTGCTGAAGATGTCTCAGAAGATTCGTTTCCATTCCTAATCCATTCAAGATATTTCGAGGTTGTTATCTCACTTGAGTCATTTAATTCTAACGGTGCATTCTCTCTTTTAAATCGTTCAATAGTGTATCTTTTGAGTGGGCCCTAACCCACAGGTCTTTTCCCAGGATCTTACCTGACTCTTCTAATTTTACCGGAGTTAGTCTCAAATTCTTTTCAAATTTTGACGTAAGAATGAATATTCATCAGTCAATTGCCTTCTCCAATATCGTTTTCAAATTCTTTTCATCATTGGCTCAACCTTTCCAATTTTCTTTCCGGAGTGCCTCAAAAATTCGCAGTGGTGGTTCTCGTCATCATTCTCAACATTTGAAGACCGAGGAAGAGTTTATCTTCAATCATATCCATTCTCGTGAAGATTCTCAGTTCTAGCTTGATGCCATCCTCTCATAATTGTTTGTGACAATTCTTTTCACCCGTCCAAAGCATTTCAAGAGTCTTTTCAGTTTGATTCTCCGCAGCCCATCATTTCAGGATTATTCATTCCAGCTTCCAGCTCTCGTTTCTCCAAATATTACCGGTGCATCGATCAAATATCCTCTAATTAGTTCATGATCTCTTCGTTCTCTTGCATCTAAATTCCCTGAAGTATCTTCATTCGTTTCCCAATTCTTCCTGGTGTTTCGCTATCTTTTCCTTGATTGTTTCTTAATTCTTATGGTGGTTCTTCCAACATTTTTTCTTCCTTCGTTTATCATATCAATTTATTCATTGTTTTCAACCCGACCGGTGATTCGCTGAAGACCTTCTCAAGTTTGCGCTATATCTCTATTAATCCTTTCTACGAGAATAACTAGTGTGCCATATCCATTGTTTGTCATCTATTTAATAGGTGAAGGATAAGCATAATGTAATTCTTATTCTTGTTTCATCGAGTGAATTCAATTTCTTATTCCGGAGGTTCATCATATCACATTCTCGGTTCGAGATTCTTTATCTTTTCTTGTCCAAGAGTTCCAAGCTCTCACAATTATATCATCGCGAAGCTCCATCCAAATCATCTCAAGGCTTCAATCTTATTATTTTCATCCTTCACTTCTTTTTGATTATTCTTGTTTTACCGAAGTTCTTCATGGAGGCTCTACATGATGGCTCATCAAGGATTTGATTCATTCTTGAAGAGTTCTTCAAGATTCTTTTCAGAGGAGTTCAAGCATTCTTCATCTTGCATTCCAAAGTGCAATTCTTTCATATCTCATCATTGAGGTGGTGCTATGTCATTGTTGATAATTTCCCTTCGTGTTTCATGATTCTCAAGTTTTCAAGAGTGACATATCTAAATCCATCATTTTCTCTTCGCTCAAGACATCCTTTCCGATCCATTAACCTCTTCGTTGGGGTTATCTTGTGTCATTTTTCACCTTAAGACTTCCCTAAGGATTGTTTCTATTTTGGTGCTCATAAAGGACCCAAGTTCTTCATTTATCCTCCCGGTGAAATAAGCTTCTCATCTCCTTGTTGATAGCAATCCAATCTATCGTTTTCGTTAGTGGCAGAATTTCACCTCATAGTTTTGAGATGTTTTCCATAAGCCCACAACAAGCTTACTCTTTTCGTTGTTGGTTTTCCAACAACTCCGTTCGACCCTTCTCCTTAACATGCCTTTGCAAGCTCATTGGAGGTAGAAGATGTTGTTTTCTTCCCCTTTCCTTTAATTCCATTCTTTCATTTCTTCCAGAGGCATTGTGTTGTTGCCCTCTCCTCTCATCATCTCGAATGGTGAGGATCATGTTTCTTTTCGTGCTTATCCATTTATCCGGAGTGTTGTGCCCTCTGCTCAAGTTCTTTTCATCTTATCAAGTTTGTATCACTTTTCAACCAGAGTGCTTTCAACTTTGTTCTTTTTCGTTGTGTTCTTTCTTTTAATTTGTTCATTCTTTCAAGGTTCTTTGGTTTCACTCGTTTGTCAAACAAGCAACTTAGTTTTACCTCTTCTCTTTCTCTTCCGTTTTCTCTCCGGTGCCATCCTAGATCTCGGGACGAGGTCCTCTCGTAGTGGTGGAGTGTTGTAACACCCCGAGACCGTTGCACCAGGTGTATTAAAGTTATTCGTTGTTGTTGCCTTGTCATTTGTTGGTGTGTCATGCATTTCATATCATGTCATCATGTGCATCGCATTTGCATACGTGTTCGTCTCATGCATCCGAGCATTTTCCCCATTGTCCATTTTGCAATCCGGCGCTCCTATGTCCTCCGGCACCTCCTTTTGCCTCTTTTCGTGAGTGGGTGTTAAACTATCTCGGATTGGACCGAGATTTGCAAAGCGGCCTTGGGTCACCACCGGTAGACCGCCTGTCAAGTTTTGTGCCATTTGGAGTTCGTTTGATACTCCAACGGTTGACCGGGTATCCGTAAAGGCCTCATGTGTGTTGCAGCCCAACACCCCTTCAAAGTGGCCCAAAACCCATCCAAATCCCCTCCATCCTCTCGGCCGTTCGATCACGATCGTGTGGCCGAAAACCGCACCTCATTTGGACTCTCCTAGCTCCCTCTACCTATAAATATATGCACCCCTCCCAAATTTTCTGGCGAAACCCTAACCTCCTTCCACCTCGCGCCGTCGGACAAATACTCCACCATCCGGACATGTCCAGCTGCCGCGCCGGACCAATCGGACGCCGCCACGTCTCCACCGCGGGCCCTTTCTCTCCTCCGCACCGCCGGGCCTGCGGGGCCCATTGCCGGCCTGCCCCCGGGCCGAACCGGGCCGCGCCGGTGCCCAATCCGCCCGACCGCCGGCATCCTTCCTCCGCCACCTTGCTCGCTGGAGCATCGCCGGCAACTGCTCCGGCAGCCACGCCGCACGCCATCGGCCGCCGCCCGCCGACCTCGCCGGCTCCGCGCGCCGGATCCCCATCGTGCGCCGCCCGGCTCGCTACTACCTCTTGAGCTTGCGTTGGATTTCCCCGAAGAGGAAGGGATGATGCAGCAGAGTAGCGTAAGTATTTCCCTCAGTTTTTGAGAACCAAGGTATCAATCCAGTAGGAGGCCACACTCAAGTCCCTCGTACCTGCACAAAACGATAGCTACTCGCAACCAACGCGATTAGGGGTTGTCAATCCCTTCACGGTCACTTACGAGAGTGAGATCTGATAGATATAATATTTTTGGTATTTTTGGTATAGAGATGCAAAGTAAAAAGTAAAGGCAAAGTAAAAAGCAAAGCAAGATTAAAGTGATGGAGATTGATATGATGAGAATAGACCCGGGGGCCATAGGTTTCACTAGTGGCTTCTCTCAAGAGCATAAGTATTCTATGGTGGGTGGACAAATTATTGTTGAGCAATTGACAGAATTGAGCATAGTTATGAGAATATCTAGGCATGATCATGTATATAGGCATCACGTCCGTGACAAGTAGACCGAAACGATTCTGCATCTACTACTATTACTCCACTCATCGACCGCTATCCAGCATGCATCTAGAGTATTAAGTTAAAAATAGAGTAACGCCTTAAGCAAGATGACATGATGTAGAGAGATAAATTCATGCAATATGAAATAAACCCCATCTTGTTATCCTCGATGGCAACGATACAATACGTGCCTTGCTGCCCCTTCTGTCACTGGGAAAGGACACCGCAAGATCGAACCCAAAGCTAAGCACTTCTCCCATGGCAAGAACTACCAATCTAGTTGGCCAAACCAAATGGATAATTCGAAGAGACTTGCAAAGATAACCAATCATACATAAAAGAATTCAGATAAGATTCAAATATTATTCATAGATAGACTTGATCATAAACCCACAATTCATCGGTCTCAACAAACACACCGCAAAAAGAAGATTACATCGAATAGATCTCCATGAGAGAGGGGGAGAACTTTGTATTGAGATCCAAAAAGAGAGAAGAAGCCATCTAGCTACTAACTATGGACCCGAAGGTCTGAGCTAAACTACTCACACTTCATCGGAGAGGCTATGATGATGTAGAAGCCCTCCGTGATGACGGCCCTCTCCGGCGGAGCTCCGGAATAGGCCCCAAGATGGGATCTCGTGGATACAGAAAGTTGCGGCGGTGGAATTGGGTTTTTGGCTCCGTCTCTGTTCGTTTGGGGGTACGTAGGTATATATAGGAGGAAGGAGTACGTCGGTGGAGCATCAAGGGGCCCACGAGGCAGGGGGCGCACCCTAGGGGGGCACCCCCCACCCTCGTGACCGCCTCTCTGATGCCTTTGCGTAGGGTCCAAGTCTCCTGGATCACGTTCGGTGAGAAAATCATGTTCCAAAAGGTTTCATTCCGTTTGGACTCCATTTGATATTCCGTTTCTTCGAAACACTGAAATAGGCAAAAAAACAGCAATTCTGGGCTGGGCCTCCGGTTAATAGGTTAGTCTCAAAAATAATATAAAAGTGGAAAATAAAGCCCAATATAGTCCAAAACAGTAGATAATATAGCATGGAGCAATCAAAAATTATAGATACGTTGGAGACGCATCAGGCATCCCCAAGCTTAATTCCTGCTCGTCCTCGAGTAGGTAAATGATAAAAAGAGAATTTTTGATGCGGAGTGCTACTTGGCATAATTTCAATGCAAATCTTCTTAATTGTGGTATGAATATTCAGATTAGGAAGATTCAAGACAAAAGTTCATATTGACATAAAGAATAATAATACTTCAAGCAAACCAACAAAGCAATTATGTTTTCTTAAAGTAACATGGCCAAAGAAAGTTCATCCCTACAAAATCATATATTTTAGTCATACTCCATTTTCGTCACACAAGAATGCTCTCATCATGCACAACCCCGATGACAAGCCAATCAATTGTTTCATACCTTAATAATTTCAAACTCATAAACTTTCATGCAATACATGAGCGTGAGCCATGGATATAGCACTATGGGTGGAATAGAATGATGGGGGTTATGTGGAGAAGACAAAAAGGAGAAAGTCTCACATCAACAAGGCTAATCAATGGGCTATGGAGATGCCCATCAATTGATGTTAATGCAAGGAGTAGGGATTGCCATGCAACGGATGCACTAGAGCTATAAATGTATGAAAGCTCAACAAAAGAAACTAAGTGGGTGTGCATCCAACTTGCTTGCTCACAAAGACCTAGGGCACTTGAGGAGGCCCAGTGTTGGAATATACAAGCCAAGTTCTATAATGAAAATTCCCACTAGTATATGAAAGTGATAACTCAAGAGACTCTCTATATGAAAAACATGGTGCTACTTTGAAGCACAAGTGTGGAAAAAGGAATAGTAGCATTGCCCCTTTTTATTTATTTTCTTTTTTTGGGGCCTTCTTTTTTTCTTTGGCCTTTCTCTTTTTTTGGGACAATGCTCTATTAAATGATGATCATCACACTTTTATTTATTTACAACTCAATGATTACAACTCGATTCTAAAACAAAGTATGACTCTATATGGATGCCTCCGGCGGTGTACCGAGATATGCAATGAATCAAGAGTGACAAGTATGAAAAAATTATGAACGGTGGCTTTGCCACAAATACTATGTCAACTACATGATCATGCTAAGTAATATGACAATGATGGATGTGTCATGATAAACTAGATGGTGGAAAGTTGCATGACAATATATCTCGGAATGGCTATGGAAATGCCATAATAGGTGGGTATGGTGGCTGTTTTGAGGAAGATATAAGGAGGTTTATGTGTGAAAGAGCGTATCATATCACGGGGTTTGGACGCACCGGTGAAGTTTGCGCCAACTCTCAATGTGAGAAAGGGCAATGCACGGTACTGTAGAGGCTAGCAAGGATGGAAGGGTGAGAGTGTGTATAATCCATGGGCTCAACATTAGTCATAAAGAACTCATATACTTATTGCAAAAATCTACAAGCCATCAAAAACCAAAGTATTACGCGCATGCTCCTAGGGGGATAGATTGGTAGGAAAGACCATCGCTCGTCCCCGACCACCACTCATAAGGAGGACAATCAAGTAACACCTCATGTTTCAAATTTGTTGCATAACGTTTACCATACGTGCATGCTACTGGACTTGCAAACTTCAACACAAGCACTTCTCAAATTCACAATTACTCTACTAGAATGACTTTGATATTATTACCTCCATATCTCAAAACAATTATCAAGCATCCAACTTTTCTTAGTATTCAACACAGTCAAAAGAAAGTTTCACAAATCTTGAATACCAAGCATGTTATTATTAAGCAAATTACCATGCTATTAAGACTCTCAAAATAATTTAAGTGAAGCATGAGAGATCAATTGTTTCTTTAAAACAAATCTACCACCGTGCTCTAAAAAATCTAAGTGAAGCACATAGAGCAAAATTACTTAGCTCAAGAAGATATAAGTGAAGCACACAGAGCAAAACTACATAGCTCAAAAGATATAAGTGAAGCACATAGAGTATTCTATCAAATTTTAATTCATGTATGTCTCTATCAAAAGGTGTGTACATAAAGGATGATTATGGCATATTAAAAAACAAAGACACAAATAATACAAGACGCTCCAAGCAAAACACATATCATGTTGGTGAATAAAAATATAGCTCCAAGTAAATTACCGATGGAAGTGGACGAAAGAGGGGATGCCTTCCGGGGCATCCCCAAGCTTTGAATTTTTGGTCTCCTTGGATTATCTTGGGGGTGCCATGGGAATACCCAAGCTTAGGCTCTTGCCACTCCTTGTTCCATAATCCATCAAAAGAATTCACCCAAAACTTGAAAACTTCACAACACAAAACTTAAAGTAGAAAACTCGTGAGCTCCGTTAGTAAAAGAAAACAAAAGACCACTTCAAGGTACTGTAATGAACTCATTTATTTATTTATATTGGTGTTAAACCTACTGTATTCCAACTTCTCTATGGATTATAAACTATTTTACTAGCCATAGATTCATCAAAATAAGCAAACAACACACGAAAAACAGAATCTATCAAAAACAGAACAGTCTGTAGTAATCTGTAGCTAGCGCAAGATCTGGAACCCCAAAAATTCTAAAATAAATTTCTGGACGTGAGGAATTTATCTATTAATCATCTGCAAAAATAATTAACTAAATAGAACTCCTAAAATAAAAATGACAGCAGTTCTCGTGAGCGCTAAAGTTTCTGTTTTTTACAGCAAGTTCAACAAGACTTTCCCCAAGTCTTCCCAACGGTTCTACTTGGCACAAACACTAATTAAACACAAAAAACACAACAAAAATAGAGGCTAAATAATTTATTTATTAGTAAACAGGATCAAAAAGCAAGGAATAAAAATAAAATTGGGTTGCCTCCCAACAAGCGCTATCGTTTAACGCCCCTAGCTAGGCATAAAAGCGAGGATAGATCTAGGTATTGCCATCTTTGGTAGGCAATCCATAAGTGGCTCTTATGATAGTTTCATATGTCAATCTTATTTTATTTCTAGGAAAGTGTTCCATGCCCTTTTTTAATGGAAATTGAAATCTAATATTCCCTTCCTTCATATCAATAATCGCACCAGCCGTTCTAAGGAAAGGTCTACCAAGAATAATAGGGAAAGAAGGATTGCAATCTATATCAAGAACAATGAAATCTACAGGCACATAATTTCTATTTTCAACAATAATAACATCATTAATTCTTCCCATAGGTTTCTTAATAGTAGAATCCGCAAGATGCAAGTTTAGAGAGCAATCATCAAAATTACAGAAATCTAGCAAATCACACAAAGTCTTGGGAATAGTAGAGACACTAGCACCCAAATCACACAAAGCAAAAAACTCATGATCTTTAATTTTAATTTTAATAGTTGGTTCCCACTCATCATAGAGTTTTCTAGGGATAGAAAACTTTCAACTCAAGTTTTTCTTCATAAGATTGCATCAAGGCATCAACAATATGTTCGGTGAAGGCTTTATGTTAACTATAAGCATGTGGAGAATTTAGCACGGATTGCAACAAGGAAATACAATCAATTAAAGAGCAACTTTCATAATTAAATTCCTTGAAGTCCAATATAGTGGGTTTAGCAACATCTAGATTTTTATTTCTTTCAATCCCACTTTCATCAATTTCATCATAAAGATCTAAATACTCCGAATTTTTAGAACGCCTTCTAGGTAAAGGAAGATCATATTCAGTTTCATCAAGATTCATATTGCAAAACAAAGATTTAATAGGGGACACATCAATAACTTGTAGATCTTCATCTTGATTTTCATAGGAATTGGAAGAACACGCTTTAATAAAGGCATCTTTGGAAGCACGCATCCTAGCGGTTCTTTCCTTGCACTCATCAATGGAAATTCTCATGGCTTTGAGAGACTCATTGATATCATGCTTAGGAGGAATAGATCTAAGCTTTAAAGAATCAATCTCAAGAGAAATTCTATCAATGTACCTAGCCAAACCATCAACTTTAAGCAATTTCTCTTCAAGCAAAGCATTAAAATTCTTTTGTGAATTCGTAAACTCTTTAACACTATTCTCAAATTCAGAGGGCATCTTATTATAATTTCCATAAGATTTGTTGTAGGAATTCCCATAATTATTAGAAGGATTACTAGGATATGGCCTAGGATTAAAGTTCCCTCTATAAGCGTTGTTACCAAAATTATTCCTACCAACAAAATTCACATCCATAGATTCATGGTTATTCTCAATCAAAGTAGACAAAGGCATATCATTAGGATCAGAAGAAACACTCTTAGCAGCAAATAATTTCATAAGCTCATCCATCTTTCCACTCAAAACATTGATTTCTTCTATCGCATGCACTTTTTTATTAGAAGATCTTTCAGTATGCCATTGAGAGTAATTAACCATAATATTATCTAGGAGTTTAGTAGCATCTCCTAAAGTGTTTCCATAAAGTACCTCCCGCGGCCGAATCTAAAAGATTTCTAGAAGCAAAATTCAATCCGGCATAAATTTTTTGTATAATCATCCACAAATTAAAACCATGAGTAGGGAAATTACGTATCATTAATTTCATTCTCTCCCAAGCTTGTGCAACATGTTCATGATCAAGTTGCTTAAAGTTCATAATATCGTTTCTAAGAGAGATGATCTTAGCGGGAGGGAAATACTTAGAGATAAAAGCATCTTTGCACTTGTTCCAAGAATCAATACTATTTTTAGGAAAGACGAAAACCAAGCTTTAGCACGATCTCTAAGCGAAAAAGGAAATAGCTTTAATTTAACGACATCATTATTGACATCTTTTTTCTTTTGCATATCACATAAATCAACGAAGCTATTCAGATGAGTAGTGGCATCTTCACTAGGAAGGCCGGCGAATTGATCTTTCATAACAAGATTCAACAAAGCAGTATTGATTTCACAAGATTCAGTATTGGCAAGAGGAGCAATCGGAGTGCTAAGGAAATCATAATTATTGGTATTGGTGAAGTCACACAATTTGGTAGTATCTTGAGCCATCGCGACAAACAAGCAATCCAACACACGGGCAAACAAGAGAAAACGGGAAAGATAGGGAGGATAGAGAGAGAGAGGGCGAATAAAATGGCAAGGGTGAAGTGGGGGAGAGGAAAACGAGAGGCAAATGGCAAATAATGTAATGCGAGAGATAGGGATTGTGATGGGTACTTGGTATGTTGACTTCTTGCGTAGACTCCCGGCAACGGCGCCAGAAATCCTTCTTGCTACCTCTTGAGCTTGCGTTGGATTTCCCCGAAGAGGAAGGGATGATGCAGCAGAGTAGCGTAAGTATTTCCCTCAGTTTTTGAGAACCAAGGTATCAATCCAGTAGGAGGCCACGCTCAAGTCCCTCGTACCTGCACAAAACGATAGCTACTCACAACCAACGCGATTAGGGGTTGTCAATCCCTTCATGGTCACTTACGAGAGTGAGATCTGATAGATATAATATTTTTGGTACTTTTGGTATAGAGATGCAAAGTAAAAAAGTAAAGGCAAAGTAAAAAAAGCAAAGCAAGGTTAAAGTGATGGAGATTGATATGACGAGAATAGACTCGGGGGCCATAGGTTTCACTAGTGGCTTCTCTCAAGAACATAAGTATTCTACGGTGGGTGAACAAATTACTGTTGAGCAATTGACAGAATTGAGCATAGTTATGAGAATATCTAGGCATGATCATGTATATAGGCATCACGTCCGTGACAAGTAGGCCGAAACGATTCTGCATCTACTACTATTACTCCACTCATCGACCACTATCCAGCATGCATCTAGAGTATTAAGTTAAATACAGAGTAACGCCTTAAGTAAGATGACATGATGTAGAGAGATAAATTCATGCAATATGAAATAAACCCCATCTTGTTATCCTTGATAGCAACGATACAATACGTGCCTTGCTGCCCCTTCTGTCATTGGGAAAGGACACCGCAAGATCGAACCCAAAGCTAAGCACTTCTCCCATGGCAAGAACTACCAATCTAGTTGGCCAAACCAGACGGATAATTCGAGAGACTTGCAAAGATAACCAATCATACATAAAAGAATTCAGAGAAGATTCAAATATTATTCATAGATAGACTTGATCATAAACCCACAATTCATCGGTCTCAACAAACACATCGCAAAAAGAAGATTACATCGAATAGATCTCCATGAGAGAGGGGGAGAACTTTGTATTGAGATCCAAAAAGAGAGAAGAAGCCATCTAGCTACTAACTATGGACCCGAAGGTCTGAGCTAAACTACTCACACTTCATCGAAGAGGCTATGATGATGTAGAAGCCCTCCGTGATGACGGCCCTCTCCGGCGGAGCTCTGGAACAGGCCCCAAGATGGGATCTCGTGGATACAGAAAGTTGCGGCGGTGGAATTGGGTTTT
Organism: Triticum dicoccoides; assembly: GCF_002162155.2. Classification (NCBI taxonomy): domain Eukaryota; kingdom Viridiplantae; phylum Streptophyta; class Magnoliopsida; order Poales; family Poaceae; genus Triticum; species Triticum dicoccoides. The sequence goes on along the minus strand of NC_041380.1, from coordinate 236,007,078 downwards.
TGACTCCGTCTATGTTCGTTTGGGGGTACGTAGGTATATATAGGAGGAAGGAGTACGTAGGTGGAGCATCGAGGGGCCCATGAGGCAGGGGGGCGTGCCCTAGGGGGGGCACCCCCCACCCTCGTGACCGCCTCTCTGATGCCTTGGCGTAGGGTCCAAGTCTCCTGGATCACGTTCGATAAGAAAATCACGTTCCAAAAGGTTTCATTCCGTTTGGACTCCATTTGATATTCCGTTTCTTCGAAACACTGAAATAGGCAAAAAACAACAATTCTGGGCTGGGCCTCCGGTTAATAGGTTAGTCCCAAAAATAATATAAAAGTGGAAAATAAAGCCCAATATAGTCCAAAACAGTAGATAATATAGCATGGAGCAATCAAAAATTATAGATACATTGGAGACGTATCACTCGCCGCCTCGCTTCTCCGTTCGCCGCCGCCCGCTCCCGCCGTCACCGGCGCTCCTCCACGCCGGCGACCGCGCCGAGCTCGCCCTCCGCCGCCGGCGCCCGTCTCTGCCGCCTCCCTCGACCGCCTTCGCCCGCTCCTCCGCCGATCCGGCCGCGGATCCGGCGAACCGCCGCGGATCCCGTCGACCTCCGCCCGTCCCCGCCTCGCCTCGGCTTCCGCGCCCTCGCCGGAGGCTCACCGGAACCCTCGGCAGCCGGATCCATGGAGGATGGATCATATCCACCACGTCCGTGAACCAAACAGGCGCCCGCGTCCCGGATCTCCTCATCCCGCTCCGCTCCGTCCATTTTTCCCGAGGTCCAATTTCTGCTAAGTCCCAGATACTGACAATTTTATGCCATTGTTCATCGCATCATAACTCCTCATCCGTAGACCCGTTTCATGCATACGATATATCGAAATGTTCATCATGAGCTGCTCTACATTTCATTCCATTGTGCGATGCTTGTTTCAGTCCATCTTGATGCCCTAATTGCTGTTGCAAGAGTGCTGTAGAATGTTAGTTCCTGATTCTTATCAGTTTATGAGCATTTGTCATTTTTGCCATGATTATTGTGTGCTGCATATGGGTATGAGCTCTACATGTGTTTTGGGCTATGCCATGCCATCTTTACAGGGGTGTATGCCATGTATTTTTGTGATCAATGTGGTGACTAGCACAAGAATGCAAAGTAGCTCTCGTGATGTTGCTGATTTCAGGGACTTGGAATTCTTCTAAGTCATTTCCCTGATGTTATTTTTATGCCATGTATTCATTTTGCTACAGAGTGATCCATGCCTCTTTTGAGCATGTTCAGTAAGGATGATTTTGATATATTGTTATGTTCTATCCATCCATGTCTTTGTTTGCAATTATAGAGTACCCTAGCATGACTCAATCTTGCTCTACTTTTGCTATAAAATGTTCCTGGCAGATTGTTAACGTGTTAAACAATTTTGCCGAGGTTGTTGTAGTTGATCCATGCATGCTATGAGATTGTTCTTTCCATGTTTAGCTTCTTGAACATGTCTTATTGCTGGGTATATGCTTAGTTTGGCATGAAATGTCTTGTGGTGAGTGCATCGAGCTTGCAAACATGCCTACGTAACTCTGTTTATGCCATGTCTAGTTTTCTGCTAAGTCTGAGTCTGTTAACGAAACTTGCTATGTTTACATGGGTGCCATCATATCTTCTGATCCTTTTTGGATTATTGTCAGTGTAACACCCCGGATTTGACTTTCCCAATATGTACTCCGACTCTTGCTGTTTCCGGCGTTAAGTTATTTTATTCTCTCGGGTTTAGGTCTTTGTCTCCGTGTGTTGTTATCGTTGTCATGCATCTCATATCATGTCATCATGTGCATTGCATTTGCATACGTGTTCATCTCATGCATCCGAGCATTTTCCCCGTTGTCCGTTTTGCATTCCGGCGCTTCATTCTCCTCCGGTGGTCATTTCTACCTTTCTTTCGTGTGTGGAGATTAAAAATTTCCGAATTGGGCCGAGACTTGCCAAGCGGCCTTGGTTTACTACCGGTAGACCGCCTGTCAAGTTTCGTACCATTTGTACTTCGTTTGATGCTCCAACGGTTAACCGAGGGACCGAAAAGGCCTCGTGTGTGTTGCAGCCCAACACCCCTCCAAGTTGGCCCAAAACCCACCATAACCCCCTCCATCATATAGAGCGTTCGATCACGATCGCATGGCCGAAAACCGCACCTCATTTGGACTCTCCTAGCTCCTCCTATGCCTATTTAAAGAACCCCCTCTGAAATTCCTTTTCTCCTCCCCCGAAACCCTAGATCCATTTCATTCTTTGCCGCCGGACAAAAACGGCCACCGACGGACATGTCCGGCTAGCCCCGCCGCTGCCACGTGTCGCCCGCCGGTTGGCCGCGCCGCCGCCCCACTTCCTCGTCGCTGTCGGCCCGGGAGGCCCAGGAGGGGCCCCCGAGGCCCATTTCCGCCCGCCGCCTCCCGGGATCTTCTCCCCCGGGTCTGACCACGTTAACAGCCGCCGCGGGCCACCTCAGCCACCGCGCCACCATCGCCGGGCCGCTCCGCGCCTCCGTCGCCCAAGGCCACCTCCGCCGCACGCTGGCCCCTTCACTGCTCTGCCCCGCCACCGCTTCCCTCCGGCGACCGAAGCCCGGCCAGATCTGGCCGCTCCCTCACCGGTCCGGCGACGCCCCGCTTCCCTCCGGCGTGAACAGCTCCTCTCCGGCGAACCTCGGCCCGCGTGCCACGGAACCCTAGATCTGGAGGTCCAAATTTTCTTCTAAGTCCTCGTTTCTCCAGATTCAAATGTCCTTGTTCATCGTGCCGTAACTTTGCATCCATAGCTCCGTTTTGGGCATATAGCATATCAAAATGTTCATCTCAGAGAGTACATCATTTCATCTCATTGCATCATTTTCATTTGAGTTCATCTTGATGCCCGAAATGCTGTTAGAAGAGTGCTATTTGGGATATTTGTCAGATCTGCTGCTCCATTTAGATATTTGTCATTTTTGCCATGATTATTGTGTGCATGATATGCCCCTGAGTTCTACATATGTTTTGTTAAGGGTTTTGCCATCTTTCCATAGGTGCAACCCATGTATTTTTGTGATGTGTGTGGTGACTAGCACAAGCTTGCAAAGTGAGGCACTTGGTAATGCTGATTTCAGGGACTCAACATTTCCACTAAGTCCTTGAGCTGTTTATCCCATATGGCCATATGTTCATGTTGTTTCCTAGTGATCCGTGCCTCTTTTGAGGATGATCAGTAAGGATCTTTTGTTAATCATGTAGTGCTCTATCCATCCATGTCTTTGTTTATAATTATGGAGCACCCTAGCTTGAGTCAATCGATCCCTACTTTTGTCATTTCATGAATCTGGGCAGATCGTCTACTTGTTAGTGATTTTGCCGATGATGTTGTAGTTGATCCGTGCATGCTATGCTATTGTTCTTGCCATGTCTAGCTTGTATTTTGTGTATTATTAATGGGTGTATGCTTAGATTGTCATGACTTGCTCTGTAGTGAGTGCATCGAGCTCGTAAACATGCCTACTTGATATCTGTTTTCAGAATGTTTCAGTTTTCACTAAGTCTGAGAACTGATTATGTTTTTGCCATGTTCACATGCTTGCAAATGTATTTTCTGATCCATTTTGGCTCAAGGTCACTAAGGGACTTTTGTTAAGCTCTTTGAGTAGCTCCATGCCATGCTTTAATTTGCCATGTTCAGGTCCTGTAGCATATAGTTTTCATGCTCCGAAGAGTGCTATCTGATCTGAGATTCCAGACAAGTGTTAATTTCACTAAGTCTGAAATCTGTTTACCATATGCATTTTTGCCATGCTTGTTTGAACCTGTTAATGGATGTATTGGCCATATCTCAGTGCTAGACTTTTGTTAAGCATCATGAATGCATCCCTGCCATGAATTTTTATGCCATGTTTGAGTGCAGTAGCATGTTCATCTTGTTGCATTTAGATGGCTACTTGCTGTAAATCGCAGAATGTGGTCATTTTTGAATTGCTTGCCATTTCCAAACCGTAACTCCGATTCCAGTGTTCTTTATATCGTTTTCAAGCGATTTCATCTCATCTTTCCAGTGGCACACTCGGATTTCTATGTTGAGGCCAGGTTCATTCATTCCCTGTCAAATCTTGCATATGCATCCCGCATCGCATCCCGCATAGCATACCATTTTTGCATCATATTGTTTGATCCTTGCACGTGGTTGATTGTGTCCTTGTTGCTTTTTTGTCTTGTTTGGGTAGAGCCGGGAGACGAGTTTGCTAATGAGGAGCCCGTTTAGTTTGCTTTCGAGGATCCAGTCAACTCTGACAACTTTGCAGGCAAGATGATCATACCCTCGAAATCACTACTATCTTTGCTATGCTAGATGCTCGCTCTTTTGCTATGCCATGCTACGATGCCTACCACTTGCTTTCAAGCCTCCCAAATTTCCATGTCAAACCTCTAACCCACCATGTCCTAGCAAACCGTTGATTGGCTATGTTACCGCTTTGCTCAGCCCCTCTTATAGCGTTGCTAGTTGCAAGTGAAGATTGGAGACCGTTCCTTGTTGGAACATTATTTACTTGTTGGGATATCATTATATTATCTTGTTATCCTAATGCATCTATATACTTGGTAAAGGGTGGAAGGCTCGGCCTCTCGCCTAGTGTTTTGTTCCACTCTTGCCGCCCTAGTTTCCGTCATACCGGTGTTATGTTCCCGGATTTTGCGTTCCTTACGCGGATGGGTTATAATGGGAACCCCTTGATAGTTCACCTTGATTAAAGCTTTTCCAGCAATGTCCAACCTTGGTTTTACCTTTTGCCACCTAGCCTCTTTTTCCCTTGGGTTTCCGGAGCCCGAGGGTCATCTTATTTTAGCCCCCCCCGGGCTAGTGCTCCTCTGAGTGTTGGTCCAACCGAGCGATGTCCGGGGCTACCAGGGGCAACTCTGGGCTGGCCAACCCGATGTCTTGCTCATCTGGTGTGCCCTGAGAACGAGATATGTGCAGCTCCTATCAGGATTTGTCGGCACATCTGGGTGGTGTTGCTGGATTTGTTTTAACCTGTCGAAGTGTCTTGAAGAACCGAGGTACCGAGTCTGATCGGAACGTCTCGGGAGGAGGTCTATTCCTTCGTTGACCGTGAGAGCTTGTCATGGGCTAAGTTGGGACTCCCCTGCAGGGATTTGAACTTTCGAAAGCCGTGCCCACAGTTATGGGCAGATGGGAATTTGTTAATGTCCGGTTGTAGATAACTTGAACCTTAACTTAATTAAAATGAATCAACTGAGTGTGTTACCGTGATGGTCTCTTCTCGGCGGAGTCCGGGAAGTGAACACGGTGTTGGAGTAATGCTCGCGCAGGTTGCTCTCTAGTTTCTCGCTCGCGCTTTGCCTCCTCTTCTCGCTCTCTTTTGCGAACAGTTTAACCACCACATATGCTAGTCGCTTGCTGCAGCTCCACATATATTTACCTTGCCTTACCTATTAAGCTTAAATAGTCTTGATCGCGAGGGTGCGAGATCGCTGAGTGCCTGTGGCTCACAGATTACTTCCAAACCAGATGCAGGGCTTGATGATTCCGCTCCAGGTGACGCGCTTGAGCTCAAGTGGGAGTTCGACGAGGACTCTCAACGATACTATGTTTCCTTTCCTGATGATCAGTAGTGGTGCCCAGTTGGGGTGATCGGGACCGTGTTGCTTCTTGGGTTATCTTTTATTTTGGCGCTGTAGTCGGGCCATGAGTGTTTGGATGATGTAATGTTATTTATGTACTTGATTGACGTGGCGAGTGTAAGCCAACTATGTTATCTCCCCCTTTTATTATCTATATTACATGGGATGTTGTGAGGATTGCCTAACTTGCGACATATGCCTTCAATGCGATTATGCCTCTAAGTCATGCCTCGACACGTGGGAGATATAGTCACATCGAGGGTGTTATAAGTTGGTAATCAGAGCCTTCCCCGACCTTAGGAGCCCCATTGCTTGATCGTTTTTAGCGGCTGAGTTGTGTCTAGAAAAATGTTTTGAGTCATTTAGGAATTATATATCGGAGAGTTAGGAATTCTTTTTACTTCCCAGTCTCCTCATCGCTTTGGTAAGGCATCCTGACGTAGAGTTTTGACTCTTCTCTTCTCAAATTTCTCTAAAAAAAAATTTAGGATCACGCGGGTATCTTGGAATCGTTCCGATGGTTTTGTGAAGAGAACATTGTCTTGGTGCCTCCTGTCAGGGGTTTTGTGGAAGTGTCCCGGGGAGTTGAGCTCTGAGGTGTTGTCGTCATAATTTTATCGTTGCGGTTCTGGAATACCTGAGTTTAGTATGCCAACATCGAAAATCTCTTTTATGCAGTTCGTTGGTGAGATAACCTCGACGCCACCCAGTACTGGGGTGGGAGTTCGAGAGTATCGCCATAACTTGTATAACTGATGCTTTTCGAAGGTTGAGGTAGATGGTTTCCGAAGTTTTTTCTCGGTTATGTGTTGAAGGATGGATACAGCTGGATGTAGGATTTGCTAGTTTGGGTGAGATATTATGCTTCCCCTGTATCCCCAACACCTAATTGCATAACCGGAAAGGTTCGGGAGTTTCATAGGTGGGAATTCTTGTAGCTCTAGCTCTTCTTCCACGGATATTTGGTTTGAGATTGTGATTTCTTACCGAGTATTCGTTCTTGATCCGTACCTTGTTGATTTATTTCTCGACCTAAATTCTAAGTGGCTTCTCAATTTATGGATATGTGACCATTTCAAGAGGAATGCATTCGTTCATTTTGTTCGGATGTGAAGACTTTATGTTGCAATTTTCATTCCGTTGGATTCAGCTTCATTTTATCTGTCTATGTGCTAACGGTGGTCAACCTCTTCAGGATGGCTCCCGCTAAGAGCACCAATCAGAATCAGAATCAAGATCTGCCACCACCTCCACCTCCTCTGGAGGCATGGCAAGCTGTGATGGCCACAACCAATACAAACACACAGTTGATCATGAAAATTCTTCAAGAGCGCAATCAAGGCAACCAAGGGAACCAAGGCAACAATCAGAATCACTTTGCTACACTCAACCAGTTCCTTGCTAATGGGCCAAAGACTTTCAGCAATTGTGTTGAGGCAACCGATGCTGACGATTAGCTCGTGGATCTGTGCAAGCATTTCGAGTGCAGTAATGTCAGGCCTGAGGACTTCGTCAAGTTCGCTTCCTTCTAACTCAAAGACCAAGCTGCAGAATGGTTCCAGCAGTACAAGGATTCCAGAGGTGGACGTGTGATCGCTTGGGATGAATTCCGTCAAGATTTCAGAGCTCATCATATCCCTCAGAGCGTGGTTGAAAGCAAGCGTGAGGAATTCCGCAACCTGAAGCAAGGCTCTTTGTCTGTCTATGACTACAACAAGTTGTTTCAGAAGCTCGCCCACTTTGCTAAGCAGGACATCCCTGATGAGAAGAGCATGATATACCAGTTCAGGGGTGGTCTCAGAGAAGAAATCCAGCTAGCTCTTGTTCTCTTTGAGCCCTTGAGGTACGATGAGTTCTACAACATGGCACTGAAGCAAGAGGCCGCTCAACTGAGGTGTGATGCTTCCAAGAAGCGAGTCAGAGATGTTACTCCGTCTTCCTCTACTCAAGTGGCCAAGCAGCAGAAGTATTGGCTTCCTCCTCCTCTGTTCCGTCAGCCGTATCAGTAGAAGAGCAAAGGTGGCAGTGGATCTTCCCACCCACCCAACCCTGGCTTTCAGAACAAGACTTCGCCTCAAGCTCCAAGATCGAGTGCTCCGTATCACCGTCCGCTTTCAGAGGTCATGTGCAACAAGTGCCAACAGAAGGGTCACTATGCCAACAAGTGTCTCAACCAGAGGCGCCTTCCTCCTCCTCCTCCTGTCAGATCGGCAAGTACAGCTATGGTCAAGCATAACACCAAGTCCACCAAGGTCAACTTGCTGAATGCAGCCCAGGCAGAGGACTCGCCAGATGTGATTATGGGTAACCTTCCTGTTAATGACATTCCCGCAAGAGTTCTTTTTGACACTGGTGCATCTTTATCATTTTTATCGAAGCCTTTTGCATCCATGCATGATGTGCATACTATTGATTTGCCTAAGCCGATAGCGGTTTCTTCTCTGGGTTTGTTCATGAACACCAAAATGATGGCTCTGGATGTTACTATCACCTTGGGTGATTACAAGTTCCTTTCTTCCCCAATGGTTCTTGGTAACTCGGATATTGATCTTATTCTCGGGATGGATTGGCTTACCAAGCACAAGGCACATCTTGATTGTGCAGCCAGGCAGATTCAATTGACTTATTCGTATGAGGATGTAATTGTCTTTGCCTCTCGTGATGATACCATCCATCTGTTTTCTCTCAATGAGAACGGTGAACTGGATGCTATCTCGCAGATTCCAGTCGTTTGCGAATATCAAGACATCTTTCCAGAAGAGCTTCCAGGAATGCCTCCGCACCGGCCAGTTGAATTCGTCATCGATCTTGAGCCTGGCATGGAACCTGTGTGCAAGCGTCCTTACAAGCTCGGACCTGAGGAGTTGAAGGAGTTGAAGAAGCAACTTGATATTCAAGAGAGAATGGGCCTCATCCGACCTAGTTCTTCTCTGTGGGGTTGTGGTGTTCTTTTTGTGAAGAAGAAGGATGGAGCGGACTGACTTTGTGTCAATTACCGTCCATTGAACAAGAAGACCATCAAGAACAAATACCCACTTCCCAACATCAATGAGCTGTTCGAACAACTCAAAGGTGCTCAAGTATTCTCCAAGCTTGATCTCTGTATGGGTTATCATCAGATTCGAATCCGCGAGCAAGATATTCCCAAGACGGCTTTCAGGACAAGCTATGGTTCATATGAATACACTGTCATGTCTTTTGGCCTCGTCAACGCTCCTCTGACTTTCTCTCGCATGATGAATTTCATCTTCAATGCCTACACCAATGACTTCGTTTTGGTCTATCTCGACGACATTCTGGTTTTCTCGAAGAACAAGGAAGATCATGCCAAGCACTTGCGTTTGGTACTCGATAAGCTCAGAGAACACCAGTTCTACGCCAAGTTCTCCAAGTGCGAATTTTGGCTCGATGAGGTTCTTTATCTTGGTCATATCATCTCTGCCAAGGGCATTGCGGTGAATCCTGATAAGGTGTCTGCAATTGTGAATTGGGAACCTCCTCAGAACGTGAAGCAACTCCGTAGCTTCCTCAGTCTCGCAAGCTATTGTCGAAGATTCGTTGAAAACTTTTCTAAGATCGCGAAGCCTCTCTCAAATCTTCTCCAGAAGCACGTCAAGTACGTTTGGTCTCCGGAGTGTGACATTGCTTTCAACACTTTGAAAGAAAAATTGATCACTGCTCCAGTTCTGACTCCGCCTGATGAATCCAAGCCGTACGAAGTCTTTTGTGATGCCTCTCTCCAAGGTCTTGGCGCAGTGTTGATGCGAGAGAAGAAAGTTGTTCCTTATACCTCTCGCCAGTTGAAGACCAACGAGAAGAACTACCCCACTCATGATCTCGAGTTGGCAGCAGTTGTGCATGCTCTTTTGACTTGGAGACATCTCTTATTGGGAAGAAAAGTGGACATCTTCACTGACCACAACAGTCTCAAGTACATCTTCACTCAGCCTAATCTCAACCTCAGGCAGACTCGATGGGTCGAAATGATTCAAGAGTATAATCCGAGTATCGAGTATACTCTAGGCAAGGCCAATGTGATTGCTGACGCATTGAGAAGGAAGGCTTATTGCAACAGTCTGATTCTTAAGCCTTATCAACCCGAGCTTTGTGAAGCTTTCCGCAAACTTAATCTGCAAGTTGTTCCTCAAGGTTTTCTCGCCAACCTTCAAGTCTCTCCTACCTTGGAAGACCAGATTTTCCAAGCTCAGCTTCTTGATGCTATGGTGAAAAAGGTGAAGATTGGGATTGGCAAGAGTCAACCCAAGTACAAGTGCTACCGCCTTGATGACAAGGATGCTCTCTTCTTCGAGGATCGTATTGTTGTACCCAAAGGTGACCTTCGTAAAGTGATCTTGAACGAGGCTCACAATTCTCTCCTCTCCATCCACCCTGGGAGCACGAAGATGTATCAGGACCTCAAGCAGGCTTATTGGTGGACTCGAATGAAGCGCGAGATTGCTCAATTCGTGAATGAGTGTGATGTCTGCAGAAGAGTGAAGGAAGAACACCAAAGGCTAGCTGGTCTCCTCCAACCTCTTGCCATTCTAGAATGGAAGTTTGACCACATTGAAATGGACTTCGTGACTGGGTTTCCAAAGTCCAAACGTGGCAATGATGCTATATTCGTTGTCATCGATAAACTCACTAAAGTGGCTCACTTTCTGCCTATCAAAGAGTCAATCACTGCAGCTCAATTGGCGGAACTCTATACCTCTCGAATTGTCTCTCAGCACGGTATTCCTCAAGTGATCTCTTCAGACCGTGGCAGCATCTTTACCTCCAAATTTTGGGATTCTTTTCAGAAGGCCATGGGCACCAACATCCGCTTCAGCACAGCTTTCCATCCTCAAACTAGCAGTCAAGTCGAGCGTGTCAACCAGATTCTTGAAGATATGCTCAGGGCTTGTGTGATCTCCTTCGGCATGAAGTGGGAGGATTGTCTTCCTTATGCTGAATTCTCCTACAACAACAGTTTTCAAGCAAGTTCTGGCAAGGCCCCATTCGAAATTCTGTATGGCAGGAAGTGCCGTACCCCTCTCAACTGGTCCGAAACCGATGAACGTCAGCTTTTGGGTAATGACTTAATCACAGAGGCAGAGGAAATGTGCAAAGTCATTCGAGATAACCTAAAAGCAGCCCAATCCCGCCAGAAGAGCTACTATGATAGTAAGCACCGTGATTTGGCTTTCGAGATCGGAGATCATGTTTACCTCCGCGTCTCTCCTATGAAAGGTACTCGTCGCTTCGGTATCAAAGGGAAGCCTGCCCCTAGATACGTGGGACCTTTCAAGATTGTCAGCAAGAGAGGCGATCTCACCTATCAACTCGAGCTTCCTTCAAACTTTTGCAAATGTTCATGACGTGTTCCATGTCTCTCAGCTCCGAAAGTGCTTCAAGACTCCTGACCGCACCGTCAACTTCGAGGACATTGAGCTCCAAGAAGATCTCTCCTATCGTGAGCACCCCATGGCTATTCTTGAAGAGACTGAACGCAAGACTTGCAACAAGTCAATCAAATTCCTCAAAGTCAAGTGGTCACACCATTCCGACCGTGAAGCTACCTGGGAACGCGAGGATCACCTCTGTTCTGAGTACCCGGCGTTCTTTCAGTCCTAGATCTCGGGACGAGATCCTTTCGTAGTGGTGGAGTGTTGTAACACCGCGGATTTGACTTTCCCAATATGTACTCCGACTCTTGCCGTTTCCGGCGTTAAGTTATTTTATTCTCTCGGGTTCGGGTCTTTGTCTCTGTGTGTTGTCATCGTTGTCATGCATCTCATATCATGTCATCATGTGCATTACATTTGCATACGTGTTCATCTCATGCATCCGAGCATTTTCCCCGTTGTCCGTTTTGCATTCCAGCGCTTCGTTCTCCTCCGGTGGTCATTTCTACCTTTCTTTCGTGTGTGGGGATTAAACATTTCCGGATTGGGCCGAGACTTGCCAAGCGGCGTTGGTTTACTACCGGTAGACCGCCTGTCAAGCTCCAACGGTTAACCGAGGGACCGAAAAGGCCTCGTGTGTGTTGCAGCCCAACACCTCTCTAATTTGGCCCAAAACCCTCTCCATCATCTAGAGCGTTCGATCACGATCGCGTGACCGAAAACCGCACCTCATTTGGACTCTCCTAGCTCCCTCCACCTCTATATATAGAGCCCCCCATTTCAACTCACGGACGAAACCCTAGATCCACTCCACGCGCCGCCGCCGGACAATTTTTCCCCGGGCCGGACGTGTCCGTCTCCACCCCGCTGCCACGTGTCACGCCACCATTGGCCCGCACCGCCGCGCCCACATCGCCGTCCTGCCCGCGCGTCGGCCCGTCGGGGCCCAGGCGGGGCCCTCCCGACCCACGCGCCCGAGCCGCCGCACCATCGCGCCCCCGCCGCCGTCCTCCTCCCGTCCGGGCCGGCTCCTCCTGCCGCTCCCCGCCGG
>NC_041380.1:235992241-235994584 GCF_002162155.2 Triticum dicoccoides | reverse complement strand
GACCCCGCCGCCTTTCGCCGCCCGCCGCCGCCGCACCATTGCCGGCGGAGCAAGCGCCGCCGCAGCCAGCTCCTCCCTCCACCGGCCGCACCTCGCCGTCCTGCGCGCCCGCGGCCACCACCACCGGCCGGCGAGCCCCTCCTCCGCGCCAAGTTCGACTCCGGCGAGCTCCATCTCCGGCGAGGACGAACCTTGAGCCGCATGCCCCGGATCTGGATCTGAGATCCCGTTTGGGTTGACTTTTGCCTCGAAACCCTAATTATTTGCTCCTGTTCATCGCATCGTAACTTTGCATCCGTAACTCCGTTTTGGGCATATAGCATATCAAAATGTTCATCTCAGAGAGTACATCATTTCATCTCATTGCATCATTTTCATTTGAGTTCATCTTGGTGCCTGAAATGCTGTTAGAAGAGTGCTATTTGGGATATTTGTCAGATCTGCTGCTCCATTTAGATATTTGTCATTTTTGCCATGATTAATATGTGCATGATATGCCCATGAGCTCTACATATTTTTTGTTAAGGGTTTTGCCATCTTTCCAGAGGTGCAACCCATGTATTTTTGTGATGTGTGTGGTGACTAGCACAAGCTTGCAAAGTGAGGCACTTGGTAATGCTGATTTCAGGGACTTAGCATTTCCACCAAGTCCTTGACCTGTTTATCCCATATGGCCATATGTTCATGTTGTTTCCTAGTGATCCGTGCCTCTTTTGAGGATGATCAGTAAGGATTTTTTGTTAATCTTGTAGTGCTCTATCCATCCATGTCTTTGTTTGTAATTATGGATCACCCTAGCTTGAGTCAATCGAGCTCTACTTTTGTCATTTCGTGAATCTGGGCAGATCGTCTACTTGTTAGCAATTTTGCCGATGATGTTGTAGTTGATCCGTGCATGCTATGTTATTGTTCTTGCCATGTCTAGCTTGTATTTTGTGTATTCTTGATGGGTGCATGCTTAGATTGTCATGACTTGCTTTGTAGTGAGTGCATCGAACTCGTAAACATGCCTACTTGATATCTGTTTTCAGCATGCTCCAGTTTTCACTAAGTCTGAGAACTGATTATGTTTTTGCCATGTTCACATGCTTGCAATTGTATTTTCTGATCCCTTTTGGCTCAAGGTCACTAAGGGACTTTTGTTAAGCTCTTTGAGTAACTCCATGCCATGCTTTACTTTGCCATGTTCAGATCCTGTAGCATATTGTTTTCATGCTCCAAAGAGTGCTATCTGATCTGAAATTCCAGACAAGTGTTAATTTCACTAAGTCTGAGATCTGTTTTTCAAATGCATTTTTGCCATGCTTGTTTGAAACTGTTAATGGATGATTTGGTCGTAGCTCGGTGCTAGACTTTTGTTAAGCATCATGAATGGATCCCTGCCATGTATTTTGATGCCATGTTTGAGTGTTGTAGCATGTTCATCTTGTTGCATTTAGATGGCTAGTTGCCGTAAATCGCAGAATGTCACCATATTTGAATTGCTTGCCATTTCCAAACCGTAACTCCGATTCCGGTGATCTTTATATCATTTTCAAGCGATTCCATCTCATCTTTCCAGTGGCACACTTGGATTTCCAAGTTGAGGCCAGGTTCATTCATTTCTTGTCAAATCTTGCATATGCATCACATATCACATCCCGCATAGCATACCATCTTTGCATGATGTTGTTTGAGTTTGCACATGGTTGATTGTGCCCCGTTTGCTTGTTTGTCTTGTTTGGGTAGAGCCGGGAGACGAGTTCGCTAACGAGGAGCCCGTTGAGTTTGCTTTCGAGGATCCAGTCAACTCTGACAACTTTGCAGGCAAGATGATCATACCCTTGAAATCACTACTATCTTTGCTATGCTAGATGCTCGCTCTTTTGTTATGCCATGCTACGATGCCTACCACTTGCTTTCAAGCCTCCCAAATTGCCATGTCAAACCTCTAGCCCACCATGTCCTAGCAAACCGTTGATTGGCTATGTTACCGCTTTGCTCAGCCCCTCTTATAGCGTTGCTAGTTGCAGGTGAAGATTGGAGACCGTTCCTTGTTGGAACATTATTTACTTGTTGGGATATCATTATATTGCCATGTTATCTTAATGCATCTATATACTTGGTAAAGGGTGGATGGCTCGGCCTCTTGCCTAGTGTTTTGTTCCACTCTTGCCGCCCTAGTTTCCGTCATATCGGTGTTATGTTCCCGGATTTTGCGTTCCTTACGCGGTTGGGTGATAATGGGAACCCCTTGATAGTTCGCCTTGATTAAAACTTTTCCAGCAATGCCCAACCTTGGTTTTACCATTTGCAACCTAGCCCCTTTTACCCTTGGGTTTCCGGAGCCCGAGGGTCATCTTA
>NC_041380.1:235973119-235992068 GCF_002162155.2 Triticum dicoccoides | reverse complement strand
CACCAGGGGCAACTCTGGGCTGGCCTACCGGAAGTTTGGACAATCTGAGTGTGCCCTGAGAACGAGATATGTGCAGCTCCTATCGGGTTTGTCGGCACATTCGGGCAGTGTTGCTGGATTTGTTTTAACCTGTCGAAGTGTCTTGAAGAACCAGGATACTGAGTCTGATCGGAACGTCTCGGGAGGAGGTCTATTCCTTCGTTGACCGTGAGAGCTTGTCATGGGCTAAGTTGGGACTCCCCTGCAGGGATTTGAACTTTCGAAAGCCGTGCCCGCGGTTATGGGCAGATGGGAAGTTGTTAATGTCCGGTTGTAGATAACTTGAACCTTAACTTAATTAAAATGAATCAACAGTGTGAGTTACCGTGATGGTCTCTTCTCGGCGGAGTCCGGGAAGTGAACACGGTGTTGGAGTAATGCTTGCGCAGGTTGTTCTCTAGTTACTCATTCGCGCTTTGCCTCCTCTTCTCGCTCTCTTTTGCGAACAGGTTAGCCACCATATATGCTAGTCGCTTGCTGCAGCTCCACATTTTTTCCTGTCCTGGTTTATTGGTCCCTATAAGCTTAAATAGTCTTGATCGCGAGGGTGCGAGATTGCTGAGTCCCTGTGGCTCACAGATTACTTCCAAACCAGATGCAGGGCCTGATGATTCCGCTCCAGGTGACGCGCTTGAGCTCAAGTGGGAGTTCGACGAGGACTCTCAATGATACTACGTGTCTTTCCCTGATGATCAGTAGTGGTGCCCAGTTGGGGTGATCGGGACCGTGTCGCATGTTGGGTTTATCTTTCATTTTGGCGCCGTAGTCGGGCCATGAGTGTTTGAATGTTGTAATGTTAATTATGTACTTTGATTGACGTGGCGAGTGTAAGCCAACTATGTATCTCCCCTTTTATTATCTATATTACATGGGATGTTGCGAAGATTGCCTAACTTGCGACATTGCTTTCAATGCGGTTATGCCTCTAAGTCGTGCCTCGACACGTGGGAGATATAGCCGCATCGAGGGCGTTACAGCAAAGTAGTACGACCTTCCGAGGAATCATCCCTAGTCAGGAGGTACGTTGCACTGGGAAAATCACACTTGATGTGGTATTCGGCACTCTGGAGAATTACAGGTCCGAAGGAATTACATTCCAAGTGGCCCCGTTTAGTAGCTGATACCACTCCCTTCTAGGGTGGGAGGCATTCACGATTTTTCAAGCCATACCCCATTATGGGTACATGAAGCTCAAAATGCCCGAACCCAATGGAATCATCACTCTAGCTAGTGATCCGGACATAGCACTCCGCGCCGAGAACAAAACAGTCGCACTAGCCCTCGAGGCATTATCCGAAACCCTTGTGGCGGAGGAGTTAACCGCGCTGCACTCCACGGTGGACAGGGACGATGTGATACTAGACAAAAGATCCAAGTCCACCTCCTTTAAACCAACGGATGAAATAGTCAAATTCCAAGTCCATCCAACGGACCCCACAAAAACAGCATCCATCGGGGCACAGTTAAACCTCGATGTAGACACCGTACTACGGGAGTTTCTGCGCGAGAATTGGGACATATTCGCCTGGCATCCTTCAGACATGCCAGCAATCCCACGCAGATTGGCCGAGCATAGCCTTAATGTGCTAAAAGTATTCAAGTCGGTCAAGCAGACTCTTCGGTGTTTCTCTGAACCTAAGCGACAAGCCATCGGAGAAGAGCTAGCCAAGCTACTGGAGGCCGGATTTATTAGGGAAATAAAACATCCGGACTGGCTAGCAAACCTGGTGATGGTACCAAAGAAGGACAAATCCTGGCGCCTATGCGTCGACTTCAAATACCTTGATAAGGCTTGCCCAAAGGATCCCTTTCCACTCCCTCGCATCGATCAAATCATCGGCGCTACCGCAGGACACGAATCATGGTGCTTCCTCAATGCATACTCCAGTTACCACCAAATTAGGATGGCAGAGTCTGATCAAGCCGCAACGGCATTTATCATGCCGTACGGCCCCTTTTGTTTTAACACAATGCCCTTCGGGCTCAAAAACGTCGGCGCAACATATTAGCGCATGATCCAGACATGTCTAGAAAAGCAGATCGGCAAGACTATGGAGGCATATGTAGACAATGTGGTCATTAAAACCAGACATGTCGACTCTTTAATAGACGACTTGAGGCTCACGTTCACCAATCTCCGGACATATGACATTAAGCTCAATCCAGAAAAATGCGTTTTCGGCGTTCCCGCCGGAAAGCTCCTGGGCTTCATCGTCTCCATTAGAGGAATTGAAGCAAATCCGGCTAAAATCCGAGCTCTGTCGCAGTTGGCTATCCCAACTGACCTCAAGAAAATCCAGAAATTGACTGGATGTGTGGCGGCTTTAAGCCGCTTTATCTCCCGATTAGGAGAAAAGGCACTTCCCCTTTATTGCCTTCTTCGGCGCACCGAACAATTCGAGTGGACGGACGCAGCTACGGCCGAACTGGAAGAAATAAAAGCCCTCCTGTCCACTAACCCAATCTTGGCCGCGCCAATTGTTGGCGAACCAATGCTATTATATATAGCGGCAACTCATCAAGTTATAAGCGTAGTGCTCGTCGTCGAATGAGAGATGGACGGACATAAATTCCCACTTCAAAAACCGGTATATTATGTATCCACCGTCCTCACTCCATGCAAATCACGGTACCCACATTATCAAAAGATAGCATACGCGGTATTCATGGCATCCCGGAAATTACCACACTACTTTCAAGAGTGTTCAATCACGGTGGCCTCTGAAGTACCACTCAATGACATAATAAACAACTGCGATGCCACGGGCCGGATTGCCAAATGGGCCATCGAGCTCCTCCCATTCGACATAACATACAAACCACGGCGAGCCATTAAGTCGCAAGTATTGGCCGATTTCATCGCCGAATGGACGGAAGACGAACTCCCTAAAGAGTACGGCGCATACTCCAATTGGATCATGCACTTTGACGGCTCTAAAATGCTGGCTGGTCTGGGGGTTGGCGTCGTCCTGACGTCCCCCACCGGAGATACAGTGCAATACGTACTCCAAATACTATACACAGACTCCAATAACCCAGCCGAATACGAGGCCCTATTACACGGTCTCCGGATGGCAGTCTCCATGGGCATCCAACGCCTAAAGGTGCGTGGGGATTCGAACCTTGCAATATCCCAAATAAATGGAGACTTCGACGCCAAGGATCCGAAAATGGCGGCATATCGCAACGCCGTCCTCAAAATGTCAGCTCGGTTCGAGGGGCTTGAATTACACCATGTGGCTCGGGAAAACAACCAGGCGGCAGACATCCTCGCCCGTATCGGCGCTAAACGCGACCCTGTCCCACCGAACATCTTCCTGGAAAGACTGTTTAAACCATCAGTGGTATGGGAAGGGGACACTAGCAAAAATAGTCTGGACCCGACCACAACCCTAGATACCGAATACTCTGACACAATCGGAGGCTCTGCCACCAAAATAACACCTTCAGCCCACGTGATAATGGCCGTCATCGCCTCGTGGATAGAACCATTCCTAGCCTACCTAACTAGACAGGAATTACCCGAGGACCAAAATGAGGCCCGCTGCATAGTGCGGCGATCTAAAGCCTACAAGGTCCATGAGGGAGAGCTTTATAAGAAAAGCGCAACCGGAGTCCTCCAAAGGTGCATCTCCGAAGAGGAAGGGCAGAAGCTTTTGGCAGAAATCCATGTCGGACTCGGAGGCCACCACGCCGCAGCCCGGGCCCTTGTAAGCAAGGCCTTCCGTACAGGTTTTTATTGGTCGACGGCCCGGGCAGATGCACAGCATCTGGTACAACATTGTCTCGGTTGCCAACTTTTTGCAAAGCAAAGCCACATGCCACCTACCATCCTCCACACAATCCCCATTACTTGGCCCTTTGCGGTCTGGGGGCTCGATATGGTCGGACCCCTCAAAGGGGGAACCCATAAGAAAAAATACTTACTGGTCATGGTGGATAAATTCACCAAATGGATAGAAGCCAAACCTGTGAAAACGGCTGAATCCGGACTGGTGATAGACTTCATATCCGGGGCTGTACACCGTTATGGCCTCCCCCATAACATCATCACTGACAACGGCACGAACTTTACAGCCGACGAGGTGAAACTTTGGTGCAGCAACATGGGCATCAAGCTCGATTATGCTTCTGTCTATCATCCGCAAACTAACGGTCAAGTCGAATGAGTGAATGGTCTTATCCTGAGCAGCATTAAACCCAGATTAGTCCGATCTTTAAAGGAATCAGACACTCATTGGGTAGAGGAGCTCGACTCCGTAATTTGGGGGATGCGGACCACGGCGAATTGCACTACCGGATACACACCGTTTTTTATGGTGTACGACGCTAAGGCGGTGCTGCCTTGCGACATAATTCATGACTCGCCTCGAGTGCGCATGTACGAATAAAGAGAGGCCGAGATCGATCGGCAGGACAGTTTGGATGCCCTGGAGGAGGATCGCGACGTGGCAAAAGCCCGTTCCGCATTCTATCAGCAACAGGCTTGAAGGTATCAAAGCAGAGAAGTGCGGGCCAAAACCTATAACGTTGGCGAACTAGTTCTACGCCTACCAGAGAAGAAAAAGAACAAGCTCAAGCCCAAATGGGAAGGTCCCTTCATTATCGACCAGGTTATGACCGGTGGAGCGTACCGTCTGCGGGATGCATCGGATAATCGACTCGAGCCAAACCCATGGAACGCAGCCAGACTCCGAAGATTCTACACCTAGCGTCGGACTCTATGTTCGTCTCCTTACCTCCATCAATTTTTTACACACCTGTTTTTTCTCTCTTTCTCCTTTTTTTCTTCAAGGCCCTAAAGGGCTACACTTGTGTCTTGGTTACATAATCTTGGCACGCTACCACGCTCAATATACCTGGGGGCTTCTTATACAGAAGCCTAATCTAATTACCTTTTCGGGCTTTATGCCCCGCACATGTGTTATTCTTCCGCATGTACCTTTTTCGCCATTATATGCATCGATATGACTTAAGTTTTGGCCAAGCTGGGTTGCTTGGCTCTTGTATTTATGCTCTATGTTCCCGTTAATTCAGCTAGGGCATAAGGGGAGCACCTCTGCGATTGTTACTGCCGGGTCAGCCGGATGTGTACCTCAGACTGGGTGAAGCCGAAAGCTAGTGTTCTTAAGGGAATATTCGGTCGGTGAATAAAAGATGACTTTCATTTAAATTACTACACGCCCCCAGATGTTTTTAGCCTGCGTCTCGCAGTACGGACATGCACATTAGGGCATGCGTACCTTGGGAAAGGAACCCTTAACGGAACTATTCTCCCTGGAAGATGTTTCTTACTATCCATGTAATATAACATAGCTAGTTGGATACTTGTCTATTCAAGCACTTATGACCCCTACGCCTGGTTTCCATGCATACCCCGGTTCTTATATAACCGAGTGGGTATTCGAATACACTCCGGACTATCGGGTCCAGAGGTCGAAGCGAAAAGGTCTGCCATGACAAATGATTTACAATCCGGCTGGGGACATTACATATGTCACTTGAAGTACACAGTCACTAAGACTGATTAAATTCTTCTTCTATACCATCCAACAGGCTGTCTAGCCTACAATTCTGTTGGGAATACTTTGCGGCTAATTCTACTTGATCATACACTAAACTGACGGGGATCTCTTTCCCATCGGGCCCCACAGGTCCGACCTCGGCCATATGGTTTGGGTCAGCCTTGGTATATCGTGTCTTCACCATAGCCCAGGCATCCCTTGCACCTTGTCGGCAGGCTGATATCTTCCATAATTGGAAGCGCCGCCGTGCTCCCTTGAGCTTCTCTATAAGCTCCCCCATGCCTCCTGGCAGGGACGCGGATGGCCACAAGGCTTGAGCAATACTCTGCATCACCTGCCGAACTTGTTCGTGCAGTTGTGAGAGCTCTGGTAGAAGATCACCCGAAGACCCGGGCATCTCCTCCGTGGGACGACCCGTTAGCATACCTGTAGACATAACGCTGTTAGCAGGCTTCTTCGCCGAACTCCTTTAAAAAGTTCGTTCAAGCACTTACTAAAAATGCCGCGCCGAAGCCGTTTATTCTCCTTCACGGAGTCCGCAAGCTGGGCTCGGACATCCTTCAGTTCCACGCCCAGCCGGATATTGGCATCTTGGAGATCATTTTTCTCCTGCCTGACTCGCGTCAGCACGCGCTCGCCAGCATTTAGTTGTCGATCATCACATGCCGTATCCGCCTCCACGGCCTCCGGATTCACTCCGGGGCCACCTGTAACATCTATTGTTAGGTGTGCATACATTCCGCATACTACCTGGTACTGATATTCTTTGCAATAGACAAAAGAGTTACCAGGGGGACCCTTTTTGGACTCCTTCAATGCGGCAACAGCGGCTTCCAGCTGGGCCTTACACTCGTCTAGCTCTTGAGACAATTGGGAATTCTTCTCCGTAAGAACCTGCACAAATAATGATCCTTAAATCAGTTGCATCAGCTGTTTCAAGTCTCAGGGGCTACTGATACATATAATCGTCAGATTTGCTTACTCGTATATCCCTTACATACTGGTTCGTGGCTCTGGCTAGACCATTTTGAGCAGCACGGATGTACGCGTCTCCGGAATTGAAGGCATCAAATGCCTCTGGCGAGAAACAAGCGTCATGGAGTACGGCCTGGCGACGCCTACGATTCATGGCGCTCTCCACTTCTGAATTTGTAGCGGATAGTCTATCTGCATCCTCTGTAGGAGGAGCATCCGGCATCCGCCCCATGTTGGCTTCCGCCTCTATGTCCGGCCCTGGAGCCCGACTGGTGGAGGCGTGATCGGCAGCCTCTTCGGATATAGTCATTGCATTTTAAGAAAGACGACAACCACGGAGCAAGGTTTTGTGGCATACCTCTGCGACGGCGTCTCCGTCCTGACCGCCTTCCTTTTTGGCCTACCCGGCTTCGGTGCCTCTTGTTGGCGAGTTGCTGCGGGTTCGACACGGCGTCCCGAATGCCTTCCCTGTAAAACACCATATGTGTACGGTAGGTGAAGTGTCTAAAAGGGGATCCTATTTTTGGAGTTGGGATTTTGGTTTTTCTTACATGCGACGCAGGGAGCAGTCCGGGATAGTCGGCTGTTATGGCCACCATGGCGTCATCGCAGCTCAATTGATAGAATTGCCTGTCTATCAGCTCCACGAATATGTCCGGATCCTCTTCGAGTCCGGGACCGAGGGCCCAGCCAGGGTCCTCTGGTTGTGGAGATGGGTTGTTGACCTCCCTTACAGCTTTTCGCAGTTCCTGCCGTAAAATGGCAAGGTGAGTACCTGCGACGAAGAATACGGGAAGAATGGGAGTAAAGAGGTATAACTCACCCAGCTTGGAGGGTTGTACAAAGAGAATCCATCACGTGGCTTGATACTGATGAACTCCTCTTCCTCTCCCTTGAACAACTCAGACAGAATTTTTTCTAAAGCATCTGCGAAGTCCCGTCCCTTACGCCCGCAGCGGGTGGCATCATCTTCCCCGTTAAAACACCACAGGGGGTGCCCTCAATATTCAAGTGGCTGCACTCCCCGCATTATGCATATTGACATAACCTCGACTATTGTCAATCCTGATTGAGCCAGCGCTTTAATCCGGTTCATCAGGTAAAGGACTTCTCCATTGTCTTCCTCCTGGGGGCTCCGTGGGCACCAGCTTCGGTGTTTATTCAGAGGAGCTTGTTGAACTCAGGAAGACCCCGCCAAAACAGGGTCTGGAAGGGGGATGTCCTCCATATAAAACCACTCTGAAGGCCAGTCTTCGGACATCTTCTTCGGAGTACCGGACAGGTATCCGGTTTCGGCGATGCGCCATATTTCGGCTCCGCCCACTTGATAAAGTGACCCCTTCTGTGTGCGGGGCACAAGGCAAAATAACCTTTTCCACAGCTCGAAATGAGCCTCGTAGCCCATAAATAGCTCGCAAAGGGCAAAGTAGCCGGCGATGTGTAATATGGAAGCAGGGGTGAAATTATGTAGTTGGAGGCCGTAAAACTCCAGGAGCCCGCGGAGGAACGGATGAATTGGAAATCCGAGTCCCCTTAGTAAGTAAGGAACAAGACACACCCGCTCCCCCTTAGAGGGGCTGGGGAAGCTCTCCGCTTGCTCCCCGCCATTATAGGTGGTGAGCCTGGCTCGGACGGGGACCATATACGCTGGAGGGAGAAATCCCTGAGTCTGCAGCTCTACTAATCGACTGTGTGGGAAGGAACACCTCTCCCAATCACCGGGCTTAGGGCTACGGGAGTGGGAGGAGGAGCTGCGGTGGTCGGCCATGTTGGAGTGGATTTTTCCGAAGCGCGCTCCGATGGATTCTCGCCGTGGTAGGATGGTATGGATTGGATCTAAGAATCCCCATCCCTTTAATAGACAATTTATTTACCTGGCTTGGGGGGCTAATGTAAAAACGCCTTGGCTCCTCATATTCATTCGACGCGTGGAAGATAGCCCTTATTGAGCACAGAAGCCAAGAAGTCCAACATTTATGGGGCCGGACACTACTTAACAGACATTCAAGATTTGGAGAAGAACCCACCTTGCAATGCCGAAGACAATACTGCACGCCAGACTCAATGTCATTGAAGCCTGGTTCGGGGGCTACTGAGAGAGTCCTGGATTAGGGGGTCTCCGGACAGCCGGACTATATCCTTTGGCCGGACTGTTGGACTATGAAGATACAAGATTGAAGACTTCGTCTCGTGTCCGGATAGGACTCTACTTGGTGTGGAAGGCAAGCTAGGCAATACGGATATGTATATCTCCTCCTTTGTAACTGACCTTGTGTAACCCTAGCCCCCTCCCGTGTCTATATAAACCAGAGGGTTTTAGTCCGTAGGACAACAGACAATCATACCATAGGCTAGCTTTTAGGGTTTAGCCTCTCTGATCTCGTGGTAGATCAACTCTTGTAATACTCATAGCATCAAGAACAATCAAGCAAGACGTAGGGTATTACCTCCATCAAGAGGGCCCGAACCTGGGTAAACATCGTGTCCCCTGCCTCCTGTTACCATCCGCCTTAGACGCACAGTTCGGGACCCCCTACCCGAGATCCGCCGGTTTTGACACCGACAGTGGGAATATATAGTATGCGTCGAAGAGGTGGGAGGGGACCAACACACTGTTGGAAATATGCCCTAGAGGCAATAATAAAATGATTATTATATTTCCTTGTTCATGATAATTGTCTATTATTCATGCTATAACTGTATTATCCGGAAATCGTAATACATGTGTGAATACATAGACCATAATGTGTCCCTAGTGAGCCTCTAGTTGACTAGCTCGTTGATCAACAGATAGTCATGGTTTCCTGGCTATGGACATGGGGATGTCATTGATAACGGGATCACATCATTAGGAGAATGATGTGATGGACAAGACCCAATCCTAAGATTAGCTCAAAGATCGTGTAGTTCGTTTGTTGTAGCTTTTCTGAATGTCAAGTATCATTTCCTTAGACCATGAGATTGTGCAACTCCTGGATACCGTAGGAGTGCCTTGGGTGTGCCAAATGTCACAACGTAACTGGGTGACTATAAAGGTACATTACAGGTATCTCCGAAAGTGTCTGTTGGGTTGGCACAATCGAGGCTGGGATTTGTCACTCCGTATGACGGAGAGGTATCTCTGGGCCCACTTAGTAATGCATCATCATAATGAGCTCAATGTGACCAAGGGGTTGGTCACGGGATCATGCATTACGGTACGAGTAAAGTGACTTGCCGGTAACGAGATTGAACAAGGTATTGGGATACCGACGATCGAGTCTTGGGCATGTAACGTACCGATTGACAAAGGGAATTGAATACAGGATTGATTAAGTCCTCGACATCGTGGTTCATCCGATGAGATCATCGAGGAGCATGTGGGAGCCAACATGGGTATCCAGATCCCGCTGTTGGTTATTGACCGGAGAGGCGTCTCGGTCATGTCTGCGTGTCTCCCAAACCCGTAGGGTCTACACACTTAAGGTTCGGTGACGCTAGGGTTGTAGAGATATTAGTATGCAGTAACCCGAAAGTTGTTCGGAGTCCCGTATGAGATCCCGGACGTCACGAGGAGTTCCGAAATGGTCCGGAGGTAAAGATTTATATATAGGAAGTCCAGTTTCGGCCAGCGGGAAGGTTTCGAGGGTTACCGGTATTGTACCGGGACCACCGGACGGGTCCCGGGGGTCCACCGGATGGGGCCACCTATCCCGGAGGGCCCCATGGGCTGAAGTGGCGTGGGAACCAGCCCCTGATGGGCTGGTGCACCCCACCCAAGGGCCCAAGGCACCTAGGGTTGGAAACCCTAGGGGGCCGTTGCCCCCCGAGGGGGCATGCGCCCCCTGGTTGGAAACCGTAAGGGGGCCGTTGCCCCCAGGGGCCACCCCCCCCCCTTAGATGGGATCTCCAAGGGGGCATGCGCCCCTCTAGCCCCTATATATAGTGGAAGGGAGGGAGGGCAGCCGCACCTTGCTCTTGGCGCCTCCCTCTCGCTCCGTAACACCTCTCCTCCCCGCTTGTGCTTGGCGAAGCCCTGCCGGGATCCTGCTGCATCCACCACCACGCCGTCGTGCTGCTGGATCTTCATCAACCTCTCCTTCCCCCTTGCTGGATCAAGAAGGAGGAGACGTCTTCCCAACCGTACGTGTGTTGAACATGGAGGTGTTGTCTGTTCGGCACTTGGTCATCGGTGATTTGGATCACGGTGAGTACGACTCCATCATCCCCGTTCACTTGAACGCTTCCGCTCGCGATCTACAAGGGTATGTAGATGCACTCCTATTCCCCTCGTTGCTAGAATACTCCATAGATTGATCTTGGTGATGCGTAGAAATTTTTTAATTTCTTCTACGATCCCAACAGTGGCATCATGAGCTAGGTCTATGCGTAGTTACTATGCATGAGTAGAACACAAAGTAGTTGTGGGCGTCGATATTGTCAATTTGCTTGCCGTTACTAGTCTTATCTTGATTCGGCGGCATCGTGGGATGAAGCGGCCCGGACCAACCTTACACGTACGCTTACGTGAGACCGGTTCCACCGACTGACATGCACTAGTTGCATAAGGTGGCTGGCGGGTGTCTGTCTCTCCCACTTTAGTCGGATCGGATTCGATGAACAGGGTCCTTATGAAGGGTAAATAGAAATTGGCAATTCATGTTGTGGTTTTGGCGTAGGTAAGAAACGTTCTTGCTAGAAACCTATAGCAGCCACGTAAAAACTTGCAACAACAATTAGAGGACGTCTAACTTGTTTTTGCAGCAAGTGTTTTGTGATGTGATATGGCCAAAGGTTGTGATGAATGATGAATGATATATGTGATGTATGAGATTGATCATGTTCTTGTAATAGGAATCATGACTTGCATGTCGATGAGTATGACAACCGGCAGCAGCCATAGGAGTTGTCTTTATTTATTTATGACCCGCGTGTCAACATAAACGTCATGTAATTACTTTACTTTATTGCTAAAGCATTAGCCATAGTAGTAGAAGTAATAGATGACGAGACAACTTCAAGAAGACATGATGATGGAGATCGTGATGATGGAGATCATGGTGTCATGCCGGTGACAACGATGATCATGGAGCCCCGAAGATGGAGATCAAAGGAGCAAATGATATTGGCCATATCATGTCACTATTTGATTGCATGTGATGTTTATCATGTTTTACATCTTATTTGCTTAGAACGACGGTAGCTTAAATAAGATGATCCCTCGTAATAATTTCAAGAAAGTGTTCCCCCTAACTGTGCACCGTTGCGAAGGTTCGTTGTTTCGAAGCACCACGTGATGCTCGGGTGTGATAGATTCTAACGTTCGAATACAACGGGTGTAAGACAGATTTACACACGCAATACACTTAGGTTGACTTGACGAGCCTAGCATGTACAGACATGGCCTCGGAACACAGGAGACCGAAAGGTCGAGCATGAGTCGTATAGAAGATACGATCAACATGAAGATGTTCACCGATGTTGACTAGTCCGTCTCACGTGATGATCGGACACGGCCTAGTTAACTCGGATCATGTTATACTTAGATGACTGGAGGGATGTATATCTGAGTGGGAGTTCATTTAATAATTTGATTAGATGAACTTAATTATCATGAACTTAGTCTAAAATCTTTACAATATGTCTTGTAGATCAAATGGCCCACGTTGTCCTCAACTTCAACGCGTTCCTAGAGAAAACCAAGCTGAAAGACGATGGCAGCAACTATACGGACTGGGTCCGGAACCTGAGGATCATCCTCATAGCTGCCAAGAAAGATTATGTCCTAGAAGCACCGCTAGGTGACGCACCCGTCCCACAGAACCAAGACGTTATGAACGCTTGGTAGACACGTGCTGATGATTACTCCCTCGTTCAGTGCGGCATGCTTTACAGCTTAGAACCGGGGCTCCAAAAGCGTTTTGAGAGACACGGAGCATATGAGATGTTCGAAGAGCTGAAAATGGTTTTTCAAGCTCATGCCCGGGTCAAGAGATATGAAGTCTCCGACAAGTTCTTCAGCTGTAAGATGGAGGAAAATAGTTCTGTCAGTGAGCACATACTCAAAATGTCTGGGTTGCATAACCGCTTGACTCAGCTGGGAGTTAATCTCCCGGATGACGCGGTCATTGACAGAATCCTTCAGTCGCTTCCACCGAGCTACAAGAGCTTTGTGATGAACTTCAATATGCAGGGGATGGAAAAGACCATTCCTGAAGTATTTGCAATGCTGAAATCAGCAGAGGTAGAAGTCAAAAAGGAACATCAAGTGTTGATGGTGAATAAAACCACTAAGTTCAAGAAAGGCAAGGGTAAGAAGAACTTCAAGAAGGACGGCAAGGGAGTTGCCGCGCCCGGTAAGCAAGCTGCCGGGAAGAAGCCAAAGAATGGACCCAAGCCCGAGACTGAGTGTTTTTATTGCAAGGGAAGTGGTCACTGGAAGCGGAACTGCCTCAAATACTTAGCGGACAAGAAGGCCGACATCACGAAAGGAGCTGCGGAATAAACAGAGACTGGTGAAGGATGAGGTGACGATGCGCGTCAGGAATGGTTCCAAGGTCGATGTGATCGCCGTCGGCACGCTACCTCTACATTTACCTACGGGATTAGTTTTAAACCTCAATAATTGTTATTTAGTGCCAGCTTTGAGCATGAACATTGTATTAGGATCTCGTTTAATACGATATGGCTACTCATTTAAATCCGAGAATAATGGTTGTTCTATTTATATGAGAGATATGTTTTATGGTCATGCTCCGATGGTGAATGGTTTATTCCTAATGAATCTCGAGTGTAATGCTACACATATTCATAGTGTGAATACCAAAAGATGTAAGGTTGATAATGATAGTCCCACATACTTGTGGCACTGCCGCCTTGGTCACATAGGTGTCAAACGCATGAAGAAGCTCCATGCAGATGGACTTTTAGAGTCTCTTGATTACGAATCATTTGACACGTGCGAACCATGCCTCATGGGTAAGATGACCAAGACTCCGTTCTCAGGAACAATGGAGCGAGCAACCAACTTATTGGAAATCATACATACTGATGTGTGCGGTCCAATGAGTGTTGAGGCTCGCGGTGGCTATCATTATGTTCTCACCCTCACTGATGACTTGAGTAGATATGGGTATGTCTACTTAATGAAACACAAGTCTGAGACCTTTGAAAAGTTCAAGGAATTTTAGAGTGAGGTTGAGAATCAACGTGACAGGAAAATCAAGTTCTTGCGATCAGATCGTGGGGGAGAATACTTGAGTCACGAATTTGGCACACACTTAAGAAAATGTGGAATAGTTTCACAACTCACGCCGCCTGGAACACCTCAGCGTAATGGTGTGTCCGAACGTCGTAATCGCACTCTATTAGATATGGTGCGATCTATGATGTCTCTTACCGATTTACCGCTATCATTTTGGGGCTATGCTTTAGAGACTGCCGCATTCACTTTAAGTAGGGCTCCGTCGAAATCCGTTGAGATGACACCATATGAATTATGGTTTGGGAAGAAACCTAAGCTGTCGTTTCTAAAAGTTTGGGGATGCGATGCTTATGTCAAGAAACTTCAACCTGAAAAGCTCGAACCCAAGTCGCAAAAATGCGTCTTCATAGGATACCCTAAGGAAACCATTGGGTATACCTTCTACCTCAGATCCGAAGGCAAGATCTTCCTTGCCAAGAATGGATCCTTTCTAGAGAAGGAGTTTCTCTCGAAAGAAGTAAGTGGGAGGAAAGTAGAGCTTGATGAAGTACTGCCTCTTGAAGCAGAGAGTAGCGCAGCTCAGGAAAATGTTCCTGTGATGCCTGCACCGATTAGAGAGGAAGTTAATGATGATGATCAAGATACTTCGGATCAAGCTCCTACTGAACTTCGTAGGTCCACAAGGACACGTTTCGTACCAGAGTGGTACGGCAACCCTGTCTTGGAAATCATGTTGTTAGACAACGGTGAACCTTCGAACTATGAAGAAGCGATGGCGG
Source organism: Triticum dicoccoides (assembly GCF_002162155.2). Classification (NCBI taxonomy): domain Eukaryota; kingdom Viridiplantae; phylum Streptophyta; class Magnoliopsida; order Poales; family Poaceae; genus Triticum; species Triticum dicoccoides. Next base: position 235,977,567 of record NC_041380.1, on the reverse strand, counting down.
GCCCAGATTCCGACAAACGGCTAGAAGCCATGAAATCCGAGATAGAATCCATGTATGAAAACAAAGTATGGACTTTGACTGACTTGCCCGAAGATCGGCGAGCCATAGAAAATAAATGGATCTTTAAGAAGAAGAAGACAGACGCGGATGGTAATGTGACCATCTATAAGGCTCGACTTGTCGCTAAGGGTTATCGACAAGTTCAAGGGGTTGACTACGATGAGACTTTCTCACCCATAGTAAAGCTGAAGTCCGTCCGAATCATGTTAGCAATTGCCGCATTCTATGATTATGAGATATGGCAAATGGACGTCAAAACAGCATTCCTTAACGGCTTTCTTAAGGAAGAATTGTATATGATGCAGCCGGAAGGTTTTGTCGATCCTAAGAATGCTAACAAGGTGTGCAAGCTCCAATGCTCAATCTATGGGCTGGTGCAAGCATCTCGGAGTTGGAACATTCGCTTTGATGAGATGATCAAAGCGTTTGGGTTTATGCAGACTTATGGAGAAGCCTGCGTTTACAAGAAAGTGAGTGGGAGCTCTGTAGCATTTCTCATATTATATGTGGATGACATACTGTTGATGGGAAATGATATAGAATTCTTGGAAAGCATAAAGGCCTATTTGAACAAGTGTTTTTCAATGAAGGACCTTGGAGAAGCTGCTTATATATTAGGCATCAAGATCTATAGAGATAGATCGAGATGCCTCATCGGTCTTTCACAAAGTACGTACCTTGACAAGACATTGAAGAAGTTCAATATGGATCAGTCCAAGAAGGGGTTCTTGCCTGTATTGCAAGGTGTGCGATTGAGCACGGCTCAATGCCCGACCACGGCAGAAGATATAGAAGAGATGAGTGTCATCCCCTATGCCTCAGCCATAGGGTCTATTATGTATGCCATGCTGTGTACCAGACCTGATGTAAACCTTGCCGTAAGTTTGGTAGGTAGGTACCAAAGTAATCCCGGCAAGGAACACTGGACAGCGGTCAAAAACATCCTGAAGTACCTGAAAAGGACCAAGGATATGTTTCTCGTTTATGGAGGTGGCGAAGAGCTCGTCGTAAAGGGTTACGTCGACGCTAGCTTCGACACAGATCTGGATGGCTCTAAGTCACAAACCGGATACGTGTATATTTTGAATGGTGGGGCAGTAAGCTGGTGCAGTTGCAAGCAAAGCGTCGTGGCGGGATCTACATGTGAAGCAGAATACATGGCAGCCTCGGAGGCAGCACAAGAAGCAATCTGGGTGAAGGAGTTCATCACTGACCTAGGAGTCATACCCAATGCATCGGGGCCGATGACTCTCTTCTGTGACAACACTAGAGCTATTGCCCTTGCCAAGGAGCCCAGGTTTCACATGAAGACCAGGCATATCAAGTGTCGCTTCAACTCCATTTGCGAAAGTGTTCAAAATGGAGACATAGAAATTTGTAAAGTACATACGGACCTGAATGTAGCAGATCCGTTGACTAAACCTCTCCCTAGAGCAAAACATGATCAACACCAGAATTCCATGGGTGTTCGATTCATCACAATGTAACTAGATGATTGACTCTAGTGCAAGTGGGAGACTGTTGGAAATATGCCCTAGAGGCAATAATAAAATGATTATTATATTTCCTTGTTCATGATAATTGTCTATTATTCATGCTATAATTGTATTATCCGGAAATCGTAATACATGTGTGAATACATAGACCACAATGTGTCCCTAGTGAGCCTCTAGTTGACTAGCTCGTTGATCAACAGATAGTCATGGTTTCCTGGCTATGGACATGGGGATGTCATTGATAACGGGATCACATCATTAGGAGAATGATGTGATGGACAAGACCCAATCCTAAGCTTAGCTCAAAGATCGTGTAGTTCGTTTGCTGTAGCTTTTCTGAATGTCAAGTATCATTTCCTTAGACCATGAGATTGTGCAACTCCCGGATACCGTAGGAGTGCCTTGGGTGTGCCAAACATCACAACGTAACTGGGTGACTATAAAGGTACATTACAGGTATCTCCGAAAGTGTCTGTTGGGTTGGCATGAATCGAGACTGGGATTTGTCACTCCGTATGACGGAGAGGTATCTCTGGGCCCACTCGGTAATGCATCATCATAATGAGCTCAATGTGACCAAGGGTTTGGTCACGGGATCATGCATTATGGTATGAGTAAAGTGACTTGCCAGTAACGAGATTGAACAAGGTATTGGGATACCGACGATCGAGTCTCGGGCAAGTAACGTACCGATTGACAAAGGGAATTGAATACGGGATTGATTAAGTCCTCGACATCATAGTTCATCCGATGAGATCATCGAGGAGCATGTGGGAGCCAAGATGGGTATCCAGATCCCGCTATTGGTTATTGACCGGAGAGGCGTCTCGGTCATGTCTGTGTGTCTCCCGAACCCGTAGGGTCTACACACTTAAGGTTCGGTGACGCTAGGGTTGTAGAGATATTAGTATGCAGTAACCCGAAAGTTGTTCGGAGTCCCGGATGAGATCCTGGACATCACGAGGAGTTCCGGAATGGTCCGGAGGTAAAGATTTATATATAGGAAGTCCAGTTTTGGCCAGTGGGAAGGTTTCGGGGGTTACCGGTATTGTGTCGGGACCACCGGAAGGGTCCCGAGGGTCCACCGGATGGGGCCACCTATCTCGGAGGGCCCCATGGGCTGAAGTGGCGTGGGAACCAGCCCCTGATGGGCTGGTGTGCCCCACCCAAGGGCCCAAGGCGCCTAGGGTTGGAAACCCTAGGGGGGCATTGCCCCCCGAGGGGGCATGCGCCCCCTGGTTGGAAACCCTAAGGGGGCCGTTGCCCCCAGGGCCCCCCCCCTAGATGGGATCTCCAAGGGGGCATGCGCCCCCCCTAGCCCCTATATATAGTGGAAGGGAGGGAGGGCAGCCGCACCTTGCTCTTGGCGCCTCCCTATCCCTCCGTAACACCTCTCCTCCCCGCTTGTGCTTGGCGAAGCCCTGCCGGGATCCTGCTGCATCCACCACCACGCCGTCGTGCTGCTGGATCTTCATCAACCTCTCCTTCCCCCTTGCTGGATCAAGAAGGAGGAGACGTCTTCCCAACGTAGGTGTGTTGAACGTGGAGGTGTTGTCCGTTCGGCACTTGGTTATCGGTGATTTGGATCACGGCGAGTACGACTCCATCATCCCCGTTCACTTGAACGCTTCCGCTCGCGATCTACAAGGGTATGTAGATGCACTCCTATTCCCCTCGTTGCTAGAATACTCCATAGATTGATCTTGGTGATGCGTAGAAATTTTTTAATTTCTGCTACGATCCCAACACACACACACACACACATACATATATATATATACTACGTACGCGTCCATGAACACACCTCACTTAGTGTGGGGACTTTTCGGTTTCCGAGGCACGTGCCACATCAAAGTTGTGCATTGGCTATTCAAACATCACACGGCACCTCTTTAGGCCACATGCATGTGCAGGCGGTGGTTATCCTAGGACAATCACGTGTGACGCTTCCATCTGTGGGCCCGTGAGGTCGTCGTCCATATGCATGCATCACTTTGACCTACACCAGGAGAGGTTAATTAATTTCACCATCAAGGAGGGTTCTTTTTTATTTCTATTATGGTAGGAGCATATAGTATGCGTCGAAGAGGGGAAGGGAACCGGCATATATACTACACTTCATGAACCTTGCTCTGTGTGGGGACTTTATGGTTTTTGAGGCATGTGCCTGTAACACCCCGGATATAACTTTCCCAATTTGTACTCCAACTCTTGTCGTTTCCAGCGTTAAGTTATATCTATTTCTCGGGTTAGGGTCTTTGTCTCCGTGTGTTGTTTTCGTTTTCATGCATCTCATATCATGTCATCATGTGCATTGCTTTTGCATACGTGTTCATCTCATGCATTCGAGCATTTTCCCCGTTGTCCGTTTTGCATTCCGGCGCTCCGTTCTCCTCCGGTGGCCATTTCTAGCTTTATTTCGTGTGTGGGGATTAAACATTTCTGGATTGGACCGAGACTTGCCAAGCGGCCTTGGTTTACTACCGGTAGGCCGCCTGTCAAGTTTCGTGTCATTTGGACTTCGTTCGATACTCCAACGGTTAACCGAGGGACTAAAAATGCCTCATGTGTGTTGCAGCCCAACACCCCTCCAATTTGGCCCAAAACCCACCAAACTCTGCTCCATGTCCTAGAGCGTTCGATCACGATCGTGTGGCCGAAAACCGCACCTCATTTGGACTCTCCTAGCTCCCCCTATGCCTATAAATACACCCCCCCCCCTCCAAAAATTCGCGGATCCCCTTCCTCTAACCCTAAAAAAAACTCCATCCGCCGCCGCCGGACAAAAATCCGGGCAGTGGACGTGTCCGCCCGCTCCGCCAGACCTATCGGGTGACGCCACGTGTCCCGAGCGGGAGCCCCACTTCGCCGCGCCGCCGCCCGGCCCGCTCG
>NC_041380.1:235963110-235972728 GCF_002162155.2 Triticum dicoccoides | reverse complement strand
GGGCCCCCGAGGCCCACTTCGCCCGGCCTCCTCGCCCGCAGGACCCCGCCGCCCGGCTCCCACCGCCTCCCTCGGCTCTGGTGGTCTGCGCCACCGCGCCGCCATTTCCGACCACCCGAGCCGGCCAGCTCCTCCGCCGCCTCGCCGATCCACCGCCGCCTCCACGCAGCCGTCCCTCCGGCGAGCGCGCCGCCCCGCGCCGTCATCCTCCACGTCGTCGCCGCCCCGGGCCTCTCCCCCCTCCGGCAAGCCGCCGGCCTCCTCCCCCGTCGATTCCGGCGAACAGGAACAGTGACTCCGGCATGCTTTGAAAACCGTGCAAATCTGGATCTGGAAAAAAATATCTCGGTTGACTCTCCTCCGAATCCTAACTTTTATGCCTACTTTGACTAGTGATAACTTTGCATCCGTAGCTCCGATTTGGGGATATAGTATATCAAAATGTTCGCCTCGACGAGTACATCATTTCGTTCCATTGCGTCATTTTCTGTTGAGTTCATCTTGGTGCCTGAAATGCTGTTAGAAGAGGCCTTCATGAGTTATTTGTCAGATCTGCTAGTTCATGTTAGACTTTTGTCATTTTTGCCATGATTATTGTGTGCATGATATGCCTGTGAGTCCTTCATATGTTTTGTTAAGGATTTTGTCTTCTTTCCAGAGGTGCAACCCATGCATTTTTAGGATGTGTGTGGTGACTTGTGAAAGCTTGCAAAGTGACGCACCCGGTAAATCTGTTTTCAGGGACTTAGTACTTTTCACTAAGTCTGGGATTATTTAGTTCATGATGCCATATGTTTAGCTTGTTTCCTAGTGATCCGTGCCGCTTTTGAGGATGATCAGTAAAGGAGTTTTGTTAATCATGTTATGCTCTATCCATCCATGTCTTTGTTTGCAATTATTGAGCAACCTAGCTTGAGTCAATCGAGCTCTACTTTTGCTTCGTCGTGAATCTGGGCAGATCGTCAACTCGTTTGCGATTTCGCCGGCGTTGTTGTGGATGATCCGTGCATGCTATACCATTGTTCTTGCCGTGTCTAGCTTGTATTTTGTGCCTTATTAATGGATGTATGCTTGCCTTGCCATGACTTGCACCGTAGTGAGTGCATCGAGCTCGTTTACATGCCTTCGTGAGTTATATTTCAGCATGTCTCAGTTTTCACTAAGTTTGAAAACTGATTGTGTTTTAGCTATGTTTGTGTGCCCGTTAGTATATTTTGTGAACCCTTTTGGCCCCAGGTCACTTTGGGTCTTTTGTGAAGCTTGTTGAGTAGCTCCAGGCCATGTTCTTACTTGCCTTAATCAGGTCATGTATCATGTTGTTTTGCTGCTCCGAAGAGGGCTTCGTGATCTGAAATTTCAGACAAGTGTTAATTTCACTAAGTCTGAGATCTGTTTTGCATTTGCGTTTTTGCCATGCTTGTTTGAACCTCATAATGGATGAATTGGCCGTGGCTCAGTGCTAGTCTTTTGTTAAGAATCTTGTGTGCATCCCTGCCATGTATTTTGTTGTCATGTTTGGTCACTGTAGCATATTCATTTCATTGCATTTAGATGCCTACTTGCTGTAAATCGCAGACCGGTGTCATTCTTAAAACGCTTGCCATTTCCAAACCGTAACTCCGATTCTGGTGTTCTTTATATCGTTTTCAAGCGATTTCATCTCATCTTTCCAGTGGCACCCTTGGAATTCTAAGTTGAGGCCAGGTTCATGCATTTCCTGTCTTATCTTGCATTTTGCATCCCGCATCGCATCCCGCATAGCATATCATCATTGCATCATATCGCTTGATCCTTGCACGTGGTTGATTGTGTCCTTGCTGCTTGTTTGTCTTGTTTGGGTAGAGTCGGGTGACGAGTTCGCTACCGAGGAGCCCGTTGAGTTTGCTTGTGAGGATCCAGTCAACTCTGACAACTGTGCAGGCAAGATGATCATACCCTCGAAATCACTACTATCTTTGCTATGCTAGTTTGCTCGCTCTCTTGCTATGCCATTGCTACGATGCCTACCACTTGCTTGTAAGCCTCCTAAATTGCCATGTTGAACCTCTAACCCACCATGTCCTAGCAAACCGTTGATTGGCTATGTTACCGCTTTGCTCAGCCCCTCTTATAGCGTTGCTAGTTGCAGGTGAAGTTTGGAGGCCATTCCTTGTTGGAGCATCTTTTATTTACTTGTTGGGATATCATTATATTATCTTGCTATCTTAATGCATCTATATACTTGGTAAAGGGTGGAAGGCTCGGCCTCTCGCCTAGTGTTTTGTTCCACTCTTGCCGCCCTAGTTTCCGTCATATCGGTGTTATGTTCCCGGATTTTGCGTTCCTTACGCGGTTGGGTTATAATGGGAACCCCTTGATAGTTCGCCTTGATTAAAGCTTTTCCAGTAATGCCCAACCTTGGTTTTACCATTCGCCACCTAGCCTCTTTTTCCCTTGGGTTACCGGAGCCCAAGGGTCATCTTATTTTAAACCCCCCCCCCCGGGCCAGTGCTTCTCTGAGTGTTGGTCCGACCGAGTAGACTACGGGGCCACCTCGGGGCAACTTGAGGGTTGGTTTTACTCGTAGGATGTCTCATCTGAGTGTGCCCTGAGAAAGAGATATGTGCAGCTCCTATCGGGATTTGTCGGTACAATCGGGCGGTATTGCTGGTCTTGTTTTAACCTGTCGAAGTGTCTTGAATTACCGAGATACCGAGTCTGATCGGAACGTCTTGGGTGGAGGTCTATTCCTACGTTGACCGTGAGAGCTTGTCATGGGCTAAGTTGGGACTCCCCTGCAGGGATTGAACTTTCGAAAGTCGTGCCCGCGGTTATGGGCAGATGGGAATTTGTTAATGTCCGGTTGTAGATAACTTGAACCTTAACTTAATTAAAATGAATCAACTGAGTGTGTTACCGTGATGGCCTCTTCTCGGCGGAGTCCGGGAAGTGGACACGGTGTTGGAGTAATGTTTGCGCAGGTTGTTCCTCTAGTTTTTCACGCTCGCGCTTTGCCTCCTCTTCTCGCTCTCTTTTGCGAATAAGATAGCCACCATATATGCTAGTCGCTTGCTGCAGCTCCACATATATTTTGCCTTACCCTTCCTATAAGCTTAAATAGTCTTGATCGCGAGGGTGCGAGATTGCTGAGTCCCTGTGGCTCACAGTTACTATAACTCCAGATGCAGGTCCAGGTGATTCCGCTCCAGGTGACGAGTACGAGCTCAAGTGGGAGTTCGACGAAGACTCTCAGCGATAATATGTTTCCTTTCCCGATGATCAGTAGTGGTGCCTAGTTGGGGGTGGACGGGACCGTTGTCGCATGTTGGGTTCTCTTTTATTTTGGCGCCGTAGTCGGGCCATGAGTGTTTGGATGATGTATTGTTATTTATGTACTTGATTAACGTGGCGAGTGTAAGCCAACTATGTTATCTCCCCTTTATTATTCATATTACATGGGATGTTGTGAAGATTGCCTAACTTGCGACACATGCCTTCCATGCGATTATGTCTCTAAGTCGTGCCTCGACACGTGGGAGCTATAGTCGCATCGAGGGTGTTACAAGTTGGTAATCAGAGCCTTCCCCGACCTTAGGAGCCCCATTGCTTGATCGTTTTTAGTAGTCGAGTTGTGTCTAGAAAAAAAATGTTTTGAGTCTTTAGGAATTATATATCGGAGAGATTAGGAATTCTTTTTACTTCCCAGTCTCCTCATCGCTCTGGTAAGGCATCCTGACGTAGAGTTTTGACTCTTCTCTTCTTAAATTTCACTAAAAAAAATTAGGATCACGCGAGTATCTTAGAATCGTTCCGATGGCTTATGATGAGAATACTGTCTTGGTGCCTCCTGTCAGGGGTTTAGTGGAAGTGTCCCGGGGAGTTGAGCTCTGAGGTGTTGTCATCATAATTTTATCGTTGCAATTCTGGAATACTTGAGATATTTTCGCCGACATTGAAAATCTCTTTCATGCAGTTCGTTGGTGAGATAACCTCGACGCCACCCAGTACTGGGGCGGGAGTTCGGGAGTATTGCCATAACTTGTATAACGGATGCTTTTCGAAGGTTGAGGTAGATGGTTTCCGAAGGTTTCTTGGTTATGTGTTGAAGGATGGATACAGCTGGATGTAGGATTTGCTAGTTTGGGTGAGATATTATGCTTCCCCTGTATCCCCAACACCTGATTGCATAACCGGAAAGGTTCGGAAGTTTCATAGGTGGGAATTCTCGTAGCTCTAGTTCTTCTTCCACGGATATTGGTTTGAGATTGGGATTTCTTACCGATTATTCGTTCTCGAGCCGTATCTTGTTGTTTTACTTCTTCTACCTTAATTCTACGTGGCTTCTCAATTTATGGATATGTGGCCATTTCAAGAGGAACGCATTCGTTCATTTTGTTCGGACGTGAAGACTATATGTTGCAATTTTCATTCTGTTGGATTCAGCTTCAATATTTATCTATCAGTGTGCTAATGGTGGTCAACCTCTTCAGGATGGCTCCTCCAACGCGCACGACTCCGAATCCTGATCCGCCACCACCTCCACCTCCTCCAGAGGCATGGCAAGCTGTGATGGCCGCAACCAATGCAAACACACAGCTGATCATGCAAATTCTCCAAGAGCGCAATCAAGGCAGTCAAGGGAATCAAGGCAGCAATCAGAGTCACTTTGCTACACTCAACCAGTTCCTTGCTAACGGGCCAAAGACTTTCAGCAATTGTGTTGAGGCAACCGATGCTGACGATTGGCTTGTGGATCTGTGTAAGCATTTCGAGTGCAGTAACGTCAGGCCTGAGGACTTTGTTAAGTTCGCTTCCTTCCAACTCAAAGATCAAGCTGCAGAATGGTTCCAGCAGTACAAGGATTCCAGAGGTGGACGTGTTATCACTTGGGATGATTTCCGTCGAGATTTCCGAGCTCATCATATTCCGCAGAGCATGGTTGAAAGCAAGCGTGAGGAATTCTGCAATCTGAAGAAAGGCTCTTTGTCTGTCTATGACTACAACAAGCTGTTCCAGAAGCTCGCCCGCTTTGCCAAGCAGGACGTGCCTGATGAGAAGAGCATGATATATCAGTTCAGGGGTGGTCTCAGAGATGATATCCAGCTCGCTCTTGTTCTCTTTGAGCCATTGAGATACGATGAGTTCTACAACATGGCACTGAAGCAAGAGGCTGCTCAGTTGAGGTGTGATGCTTCCAGGAAGCGAGTCAGAGATGTTACTCCTTCTTCCTCTACTCAAGTGGCCAAGCAGCAGAAGTTTTAGCTTCCTCCTCCTCCGTTCCGTCAGTCGTATCAGCAGAAGAGCAAAGGTGGCAGTAGTTCTACCCACCCACCCAACCCAGGCTTCCAGAACAATACTTCGTCTCAAGCTCCAAGATCGAGTTCTCTGTATCACCGTCCGCTTTCTGAGGTCACGTGCAACAAGTGCCAACAGAAGGGTCACTATGCCAACAAGTGTTTCAACCAGAGGCGTCTTCCTCCTCCTCCTCCTGTAAGATCGACAAGTACAGATATGGTCAAGCATAACCCCAAGCATGCCAAGGTCAATTTGATGAATGCAGCTCAGGCAGAGGACTCGTCAGATGTGATAATGGGTAACCTTCCTGTTAACGATGTTCCTGCAAAAGTTCTTTTTGACACTAGTGCATCGCATTCCTTTTTGTCATGCCCTTTTGCATCGAAGCACAATGTTGATACCGAGATTATGCCCAAAGTCATGCAAGTTGTTTCTCCCGGCAAGCTTTTGACTTCTAGTTTGGTTGCTCCCGATGTCTCTATCACGTTGGGCGATTACAAGTTTCTCTCTTCTCCGGTGGTTCTTGGTAACTCGGATATTGATCTTATTCTCGGAATGGATTGGCTTTCTAAGCACAAGGCTCAGCTTGATTGTGCAGCCAGGCAGATTCAATTGACTCATTCGTCTGAGGATGTAATTGTCTTTGTCGCCCGTGATGATACCATTCGTCTGTTTTCTCTTAATGAGAAGGGTGAATTGGATGCCATCTCTCAAATTCCAGTCGTTTGCGAATATCAAGACATCTTTCCAGAAGAGCTCCCAGGAATGCCTCCGCACCGGCCAGTTGAATTCGTTATTGAACTTGAGCCTGGCACGGAACCTGTGTGCAAGCGTCCTTACAAGCTCGGACCTGAAGAGTTGAAGGATCTGAAGAAGCAACTCGATGAGCAAGAGAGAATGGGTCTCATCCGGCCTAGTTCTTCTCCGTGGGGTTGTGGTGTTCTTTTTGTGAAGAAGAAGGATGGAACGGACCGACTTTATGTTGATTACCGTCCGGTGAACAAGAAGACCATCAAGAACAAATACCCACTTCCCAACATCAATGAGCTGTTCGAACAACTCAAAGGTGCCCAAGTATTCTCCAAGCTTGATCTCCGTATGGGTTATCACCAGATTCGCATTCGTGAAGAAGATATTCCCAAGACAGCATTCAAAACAAGCTTTGGTTCATATGAATACACTGTCATGTCTTTTGGCCTCGCCAACGCTCCTCCGACGTTCTCTCGCATGATGAACTTCATCTTCAATGCCTACACCAATGACTTCGTTTTGGTCTATCTCGACGACATTCTGGTTTTCTCCAAGAACAAGGAAGATCATGCCAAGCACTTGCGTTTGGTTCTCGATAAGCTCAGAGAACATCAGTTCTACGCCAAGTTCTCCTAGTGTGAATTTTGGCTCGATGAGGTTCTTTATCTTGGTCATATAATCTCTGCCAAGGGCATCTCCGTGAATCCTGAGAAGGTGTCTGCAATTGTGAATTGGGAACCTCCTCAGAACGTGAAGCAACTCCGTAGTTTTCTCGGTCTCGCAAGATATTGCCGAAGATTCGTTGAAAACTTTTCTAAGATCGCGAAGCCTCTCTCAAATCTTCTTCAGAAGCACGTCAAGTACGTTTGGTCTCCGGAGTGTGATATTGCTTTCAACACTTTGAAAGAGAAATTGATCACTGCTCCAGTTCTGACTCCGCCTGATGAATCCAAGCCGTACGAGGTCTTTTGTGATGCCTCTCTCCAAGGTCTCGGCGCAGTATTGATGCAAGAGAAGAAAGTTGTTGCTTATACATCTCGCCAGTTGAAGCCTAATGAGAAGAAATACCCCACTCACGATCTCGAGTTGGCGGCAGTTGTGCATGCTCTTTTGACTTGGAGACATCTTCTATTGGGAAGAAAAGTGGACATTTTCACTGATCACAAGACTCTCAAGTACATCTTCACTCAGCCTAATCTCAACCTCAGACACACTCGATGGGTCGAAATGATTCAAGAGTATAATCCGAGTATCGAGTATACTCCAGGCAAGGCCAATGTGATTGCTGACGCTTTGAGCAGAAAGGCGTATTGCAACAGTCTGATTCTTAAGCCTTATCAACCCGAGCTTTGTGAAGCTTTCCGCAAACTTAATCTGCAAGTTGTTCCTCAAGGTTTCCTCGCCAACCTTCAAGTCTCTCCTACCTTAGAAGACCAGATTCGCCAAGCCCAGCTTCTTGATGCTATGGTGAAAAAGGTGAAGATTGGGATTGCCAAGAGTCAGTCCAAGTACAAGTGCTACCGCCTTGATGACAAGGACACTCTCTTCTTCGAGGATCGAATTATTGTGCCCAAAGGTGAACTTCGTAAAGTGATCATGAACGAGGCTCACAATTCTCTCCTCTCCATCCACCCTGGGAGCACGAAGATGTATCAGGACCTTAAGCAAGCTTATTGGTGGACTCGAATGAAGCGCGAGATCGCTCAATTCATGAATGAATGTGATGTCTGCAGAAGAGTGAAGGTAGAACACCAAATGCCAGCAGGTCTCCTCCAACCTCTTGCCATTCCAGAATGGAAGTTTGACCACATTGAAATGGACTTCGTGACTGGGTTTCCAAAGTCCAAGCGTGGCAATGATGCTATATTCGTTGTCATCGACAAACTCACCAAAGTGGCTCACTTTCTGCCTATCAAAGAGCCGATCACTGCAGCTCAATTGGCGGAACTCTATACCTCTCGTATTATCTCTCTGCACGGTATTCCTCAAGTGATGTCTTCAGACCGTGGCAGCATCTTTACCTCGAAGTTTTGGGATTCTTTTTAGAAGGCCATGGGCACCAACATCCGCTTCAGCACTGCTTTCCATCCTCAAACAAGTGGTCAAGTCGAGCGTGTCAACCAGATTCTTGAAGATATGCTCAGGGCTTGTGTGATCTCCTTCGGCATGAAGTGGAAGGATTGTCTTCCTTATGCTTAATTCTCCTACAACAATAGTTTTCAAGCAAGTTCGGGCAAGGCCCCATTTGAAATTCTATATGGCAGGAAGTGCCGTACCCCTCCCAACTGGTCTGAAACCGGTGAACGTCAGCTTTTGGGTAATGACTTAATCACAGAGGCAGAAGAAATGTGCAAAGTCATTCGTGATAACCTCAAAGCAGCCCAACCCCGCCAGAAGAGCTACTATGATAGTAAGCACCGTGATTTGGCTTACGAGATCGGAGATCATGTTTACCTCCGCGTCTCTCCTATGAAAGGTACTCGTCGCTTCGGTATCAAAGGGAAGCTTGCCCCTAGATATGTGGGACCTTTCAAGATTGTCAGCAAGAGAGGCGACCTCGCCTATCAACTCAAGCTTCCTTCAAACTTTGTAAATGTTCATGACGTGTTCCATGTCTCTCAGCTTCGAAAGTGCTTCAAGACTCCTGACCGCACAGTCAACTTCAAGGACATTGAGCTCCAAGAAGATCTCTCTTATCGTGAGCACCCAGTTACTATTCTTGAAGAGACTGAACGCAAGACTCGCAACAAGTCAATCAAATTTCTCAAAGTCAAGTGGTCACACCATTCCGACCATGAAGCTACCTGGGAACGCGAGGATCACCTCCGTTCTGAGTACCCGGCGTTCTTTCAGTCCTAGATATCGGGACGAGATCCTTTCGTAGTGGTGGAGTGTTGTAACGCCCCGGATATAACTTTCCCAATTTGTACTCCAACTCTTGTCGTTTCCGGCGTTAAGTTATATCTATTTCTCGGGTTCGGGTCTTTGTCTCCGTGTGTTGTTTTCGTTTTCATGCATCTCATATCATGTCATCATGTGCATTGCTTTTGCATACGTGTTCATCTCATGCATTCGAGCATTTTCCCCGTTGTCCGTTTTGCATTCCGGCGCTCCGTTCTCCTCCGGTGGCCATTTCTAGCTTTCTTTCGTGTGTGGGGATTAAACATTTCCGGATTAGACCGAGACTTGCCAAGCGGCCTTGGTTTACTACCGGTAGGCCGCCTGTCAAGTTTTGTGTCATTTGGACTTCGTTTGATACTCCAACGGTTAACCGAGGGACTGAAAAGGCCTCGTGTGTGTTGCAGTCCAACACCCCTCCAATTTGGCCCAATACCCACCAAACTCTACTCCATGTCCTAAAGCGTTCGATCACGATCATGTGGCCGAAAACCGCACCTCATTTGGACTCTCCTAGCTCCCCCTATGCCTATAAATACACCCCCCCCCCCTCCAAAAATTCGTGGATCCCCTTCCTCTAACCCTAAAAAAACTCCATCCGCCGCCGGACAAAAATCCGGGCAGCGGACGTGTCCGCCCGCTCCGCCGGACCTATCGGGTGACGCCATTTGTCCCGAGCGGGAGCCCCACTTCACC
>NC_041380.1:235932144-235962508 GCF_002162155.2 Triticum dicoccoides | reverse complement strand
CCACCGCCCGGCTCCCACCGCCTCCCTCGGCTCCGGTGGCCGGCGCCACCGCGCCGCCATTTCCGGCCACCCGAGCCGGCCAGCTCCTCCGCCGCCTCGCCGATCCAACGCCGCCTCCACGCCGCCGTCCCTCCGGCGAGCGCGCCGCCCCGCGCCGTCCTCCTCCATGCCGGCGCCACCCCGGGCCTCTCCTCCCCTTTGGCAAGCCGCCGGCCTCCTCCCCCGTCGATTCCGGCGAACAGGAACAGTGACTCCGGCATGCTCGAAAAACCGTGCAGATCTGGATCTGGAAAAAAATATCTCGGTTGACTTTCTCCTCCGAACCCTAACTTTTATGCCTACTTTGACCAACGATAACTATGCATCTGTAGCTCCGATTTGGAGATATAGTATATAAAAATGTTCGCCTCGACGAGTACAACATTTCATTCCATTGCATCATTTTCATTTGAGTTCATCTTCATGCCCGAAATGCTGTTAGAAGAGGCCTTCATGAGTTAATTGTCAGATCTGCTAGTTCATCTTAGACTTTTATCATTTTTACCATGATTATTGTGTGCATGATATGCGTGTGAGTCCTTCATATGTTTTGTTAAGGATTTTGTCTTCTTTCCAGAGGTGCAACCCATGCATTTTTAGGATGTGTGTGGTGACTTGTGCAAGCTTGCAAAGTGAGGCACCCGGTAAATCTGTTTTCCGGGACTTAGTAGTTTTCACTAAGTCTGGGATTATTTAGTTCATGATGCCACATGTTCAGCTTGTTTCCTAGTGATCCGTGCCTCTTTTGAGGATGATTAGTAAAGGAGTTTTGTTAATCATGTTATGCTCTATCCATCCATGTCTTTGTTTGCAATTATGGAGCAACCTAGCTTGAGTCAATCGAGCTCTACTTTTGCTTCGTGGTGAATCTGGGCAGATCGTCAACTCGTTTGCGATTTTGCCGGCGTCGTTGTGGATGATCCGTGCATGCTATACCATTGTTCTTGCCGTGTCTAGCTTGTATTTTGTGCCTTATTAATGTATGTATGCTTGCCTTGCCATGACTTGCACCGTAGTGAGTGCATCGAGCTTGTTTACATGCCTTCGTGAGTTATATTTCAGCATGTCTCAGTTTTCACTAAGTCTGAAAACTGATTGTGTTTTAGCTATGTTTGTGTGCCCGTTAGTATATTTTGTGAACCCTTTTGGCCCCAGGTCACTTTGGGTCTTTTGTTAAGCTTGTTGAGTAGCTCCATGCCATGTTCTTACTTGCCTTAATCAGGTCATGTATCATGTTGTTTTGCTGCTCCGAAGAGGGCTTCGTGATCTGAAATTTCAGACAAGTGTTAATTTCACTAAGTCTGAGATCTGTTTTGCATTTGCGTTTTTGCCATGCTTGTTTGAACCTCATAATGGATGAATTGGCCGTGGCTGAGTGCTAGTCTTTTGTTAAGAATCTTGTGTGCATCCCTGCCATGTATTTTGTTGTCATGTTTGGTCGCTGTAGCATGTTAATTTCATTGCATTTAGATGCCTACTTGCTGTAAATCGCAGACCGGTGTCATTCTTAAAACGCTTGCCATTTCCAAACCGTAACTCCGATTCCGGCGTTCTTTATATCATTTTCAAGCGATTTCATATCATCTTTCCAGTGGCATCCTTGGAATTCCAAGTTGAGGCCAGGTTCATGCAGTTCCTGTCTTATCTTGCATTTTGCATCCCGCATCGCATCCCGCATAGCATATCATCATTGCATCATATCGCTTGATCCTTGCACGTGGTTGATTGTGTCCTTGATGCTTGTTTGTCTTGTTTGGGTAGAGCCGGGAGACGAGTTCGCTACCGAGGAGCCCGTTGAGTTTGCTTGTGAGGATCCAGTCAACTCTGACAACTGTGCAGGCAAGATGATCATACCCTCGAAATCACTACTATCTTTGCTATGCTAGTTTGCTCGCTCTTTTGCTATGCCATTGCTACGATGCCTACCACTTGCTTGTAAGCCTCCTAAATTGCCATGTTGAACCTCTAACCCACCATGTCCTAGCAAACCGTTGATTGGCTATGTTACCGCTTTGCTCAGCCCCTCTTATAGCGTTGCTAGTTGCAGGTGAAGTTTGGAGGCCGTTCCTTGTTGGAGCATCTTTTATTTACTTGTTGGGATATCATTATATTATCTTGCTATCTTAATGCATCTATATACTTGGTAAAGGGTGGAAGGCTCGGCCTCTCGCCTAGTGTTTTGTTCCACTCTTGCCGCCCTAGTTTCCGTCATATCGGTGTTATGTTCCCGGATTTTGTGTTCCTTACGCGGTTGGGTTATAATGGGAACCCCTTGATAGTTCGCCTTGATTAAAGCTTTTCCAGCAATGCCCAACCTTGGTTTTACCATTCGCCACCTAGCCTCTTTTTCCCTTGGGTTACCGGAGCCCAAGGGTCATCTTATTTTAACCCCCCCCCCCCGGGCCAGTGCTCCTCTGAGTGTTGGTCCGACCGAGTAGACTGCGCGGCCACCTCGGGGCAACTTGAGGGTTGGTTTTACTCGTAGGATGTCTCATCTGAGTGTGCCCTGAGAAAGAGATATGTGCAGCTCCTATCGGGATTTGTCGGCACATTCGGGCGGTATTGCTGGTCTTGTTTTAACCTGTCGAAGTGTCTTGAATTACCGAGATACCGAGTCTGATCGGAACGTCTTGGGAGGAGGTCTATTCCTTCGTTGACCATGAGAGCTTGTCATGGGCTAAGTTGGGACTCCTCTGCAGGGATTGAACTTTCGAAAGTCGTGCCTGCGGTTATGGGCAGATGGGAATTTGTTAATGTCCGGTTGTAGATAACTTGAACCTTAACTTAATTAAAATGAATCAACTGAGTGTGTTACCGTGATGGCCTCTTCTCGGCGGAGTCCGGGAAGTGGACACGGTGTTGGAGTAATGTTTGCGCAGGTTGTTCCTCTAGTTTTTCACGCTCGCGCTTTGCCTCCTCTTCTCGCTCTCTTTTGCGAATAAGATAGCCACCATATATGCTAGTCGCTTGCTGCAGCTCCACATATATTTTGCCTTACCCTTCCTATAAGCTTAAATAGTCTTAATCGCGAGGGTGCGAGATTGCTGAGTCCCTGTGGCTCACAGTTACTATAACTCCAGATGCAGGTCCAGGTGATTCCGCTCCAGGTGACGAGTACGAGCTCAAGTGGGAGTTCGACGAAGACTCTCAGCGATACTATGTTTCCTTTCCCGATGATCAGTAGTGGTGCCCAGTTGGGGGTGAACGGGACCATTGTCGCATGTTGGGTTCTCTTTTATTTTGGTGCCGTAGTCGGGCCATGAGTGTTTGGATGATGTATTGTTATTTATGTACTTGATTGACATGGCGAGTGTAAGCCAACTATGTTATCTCCCCTTTATTATTCATATTACATGGGATGTTGTGAAGATTTCCTAACTTGCGACATATGCCTTCCATGCGATTATGTCTCTAAGTCGTGCCTCGACACGTGGGAGCTATAGTCGCATCGAGGGTATTACAGTGCCACATCACAACCACACACACCTCCATACATATGTTTGGCCCACATGCAAAGCAATGGCAGTTGTCCTCCGGCACCCATTCACGTAGTTACCTACGATATCGATGCTTTCTATCTGTGGACCCGCTTGGTCCATCACTACTTTGATCGACAGCGAGAGAGGTTAATTTGACTTAGGAGGGGATTATTTTTTGGTTTACATTACGATATATAGGTCATGCTCTGGGATGGCATGATATAGTTTGAGCACATGCATGTGTATGCATGAATCCCTCCCACCGAGTCAAAGTGGGCAGCAGGGGGGCAGCGCACCACGACACGTCATAATCCGATCTTGCTCTATCTAGGGACTGTACGATTTTCGACAGAACGCGCCACATCAATGTTGTGCATGGTATTCAAACAGCATGCACACATCACCTCCATACATACATATGCATGCAGTGGTTTTCTTCGAACGGTACTGTACCTCACGTCGTTATCGGCGGCAAGCCTATATATTCGTGGCCCCGCGTGGCAATCCATGATCACTTTGACCGACAACGAGATAGGTTACCATGCATGGTGGATTATTCTTTTTTGGATCGTGTTATCGTAATAGGTCATGAGATTCCAGACCTAAGTTTGAGCGCATATGTACATATGCATGCATATGAATCCCCGTCATCGGCTCGAAGTGTGGTGTGACATACATATACAATGCGTCGTCAACTAACCCTCACTCTGTGTGGGGATTTCTAGTTCCAAAGCACGGTGCCACATCAAAGTTTTGTTCCATTAGGTATTCAAACATAAACATTGGTCCATACATATGTTTGGGCCACATGAAGGCAGTGGTTGTCTTCGGGCACTAGCTACTTGTGTGATTGTTGGCTGGGCTAGGCCGGATGTGGCTGAGCTGCCCTCTCTCTCTCCCTCTCTCTCTCCCTCTTAATTCTACTTTAAGAGAAAGCATTAAAGAGAAGGGAAAAAGGAAGAGGGGTTTTGGGAACGAATTTGAGCACGCGGATAATTTTCCCGGACTCACAAAAATGCGCTTGATCCAGGAAAAATAGAAGTTTCATGGTCGAAAGATATAAATTCAAACTCATTTGAATTTCATTCAAATGGGTTTGAACTAGAACTAGGTTTTAGAAGTGCCCCAAAATATTAAGATTTTTGGTGGAGCTCAGGAAAAGATGAAAGAATTTATGGGCGAAGTTTGAGGAGCAAACTTGAAGCAGAAAAGACACGGGAAATATTTGCAAGTGTGTTTTTGGTGATTCCAAAATCAATAGAATATTTTTAATATAGCTCCCTAAATATTGGGAGGATATGTTATAAAGAGAACTCACCATGTGAATTCCCTCGGTTTAAATAGATCAACGACCTATGCAATTTATTTGGTTGAGTTTTTAAAAGGGGTGCATGATGACATGATGCAATGCACATGATGAAAATATGAATGCAACGAACCACACAAATCACACGACGAATCTCGGAATCCATGGAAGGCATCTGGAGCGCCGGTCTTGGGGCGTCACAACACTCCTCCACTTACAAGAGATCTCATCCCGAGATCTAAGGATGGCACCAGAGAGAAGGGGAAGAGGAAGAGGTAAAACAAAGTTGCTTCTTGACAAAAGAGTGAAACCAAATAACCTTGAGAGGTTAAACAAATTGAAAGAAGAATACAATGGAGATGAACGAGACTGCGAACACTCCGTTAGATAAGAGGAACATGGGATATGATGAGAACCAAGAGGTTAAGTGACAAGATAGATATTGAAACCACTCCGGTTAACAAGATAGAGAAGGAATAAGAATGATATAATTTGGACAGCACTCCGACTGTAAATGGACGGAATTGAACATGAACTTGACAAGATGTGAGGATACTTGATGAAATCAACAACACACTGCCTCCGGAACTATTGAAATAATGGAACAAGGGGTAAGAAAGATTTCAGACAGCACTCCGGTTGAATGGATAAGCAAAGGAAAGAACATGATCTTTGACAAAAATGGGATGATGGGTCGAAGAGTGCAACATCACAATGCCTCCGGAATGAAAGAATAGAAGCTAGATCGTTAGAAAGAAAGAAAGTAGAAGAAAATGATAATTTCTACCACCAATGAATTTGAAGGCATCCTTAGAAAGAAGGATTGAATGGAGTTGTTGAAAATTAAACAACAAAAGAATAAGGTTGTTGTGGGCTTATGGAAAACGTCTCAAAATTATGTGGTGAAATTCTGCCACTAACAGAAACAATAGATTGGATTGATAACAACAAGGAGACGAGAAACTTATTTCACCAGGAGGATAAATGAAGAACTTGGGTCATTTATAAGCACCTTAGATAGAAACAATCCTTAGGGAAAGCTTTAGGTGAAATATAACCCAAGATAACTCCAGTGAAGAGATTCATGGGTTGCAAAGGATCTCATGAACAAATTGAAAAATGATGGGTTTAAAATATGTCATTCCGGACAACTTGTGAATTATGAAACACGAAGGGAAATTGTCAAGAGTGACATAACACCACCTCAAAAGACAAGAGAGAAAGAATTGCACTTTGGAATGCAAGATGAAGAATACTTGAACTCCTCAAAACTAAACATGTGTTGAGCACCATGTTTATTTTGGAGTATAGCTTGGCACATCATAACTTCAAGAGAAATCTTGAAGAACAATTGAAGAATGAAAAGAATCCTTGACGAAACACCATGTAGAGCCTCCATGAAGAACTCTGGTAATAAAAGGATGATAAAAAGAAAGAGAAGTTGAAAACACAAGGTGAAGCCTTGCGATGATTTAGATGGAGCTTCGTGACAAGATAAAGCGGAAAACTTGGAACTCCGGAAAAGAAAGATGACTCACTTGTAATCAAGAATTTACTCATCAAGGACAATCTCTGGAAGAAAAGAATTGAATCACCTCGAGGAAATAAGAATAAGATTTATTGTATGTTTATCCTTCATCAAATTAAATTGATGACAAGCAATGGATTTGGCATACTACTTATTCTCATTGCAAGGATTAAAGAGAGATATAGTGTAAACTTGGTAAGGTCTTGATGGATCCACCGGTAGGCTTTAGGAAAGTATGAATGAATTGATATGATACCAAGAGAAGAGGAATCTTGAATGAACCACCATAAGAATTGAAAATGATTGAAGAAAAGAGAACGAATCACTGTAAGAATTAGAAAGTGAATGAAGATACTTGAGAGAATTTAGATACATGAGAACGAAGAGATGACAAGCTGGCTAGATAATACTTGAACGATCCATCAGTAAGATTTGAATAACGAGATCTGAAAGTTGAGAATGAATAATTCTGAGATGATAGAATCTGGAGAATCAAACTGAAAAGACTCCTGAATTGCTCCGGATGGGTGAAAAGAATTCTCACAATTGAAAACAATTATGAGAGGATGGCATCAAGCTTGAACTACGCATCTTTGGAAGAACAGGTAAGGATATAAGAGGAACTCTTCTTCGGTCTCCTCTGTTGAGAATGACGATGAGAAACACCACCATGAATTGTTGAGACACTCTAGAAGGATTAAAAGAGGAAAGGTTGAGCCAAAGATGAAAAGAATTTGAAAGCACCCTTGGAGAAGGCATATGATTGATGAAAATTCATTCTTACGTCAAACTTTAGAAGATTTGAGAATAGCTCCGAAAAAATAGAAGTGTCAGGTAGGATCCTGGGAAAAGACCTGTGGGTTAGGGCCCACTCAAAAGATACACCGTTGAATGATTTAAAAGAGAGATTGCGTAGGTTGAATAAATGGCTCAAAAGAGATAACAACCTCGAGATATCTTGAACGGATCTTAAATGGAAAGACGAGCCTTCTGAGATATCTTCAACACTCTAGAACAAATGAATAGCGAGAGGTGAATGATTCAGGGTGCAGCGGCATGAGAAAACGTTTGAAACGAGGAAAGGATATGATCGACAAAGCTTGAATTGAATTCACCGGAGAAGAAAACAGAACGAAGAATAATAAAATTGAAGTTCCGTTAGTGTCTTCCTGAGAATCACCGGATAAGAACATTAACGGAGAAGAATGGAGAGACTTCCCACCGATAAAATGATACTTGATTAAGAAATCTGAGTCCTTGAAGAAAAAGGGTGGGAGGGCAGGAAAAACAAAGGCAACTTGGGACGGATGGAACAAACACCGCTGAGAAAACTTAGAATTGATCTCGCGAATGGGGAAAATGATAGGATCATCTTGACGAGAAGCATGCTGGTTGGAAAAGAATTAACATGACAACCTCGATGATCAAGAAGGATTAGTATTCACATAGAAATATGAGAACACCGCTTAGGAAAAGGTATGGAATCAACACTTGACAATGAAGCAACTCGAATACCACAAATCAAAACAAAACAAAGGATTGGCTTGCAGAATAAGCCGGAAACAAACATATGATAGACCCCATATCGTATCATGTGTCTGTTGGAAAGAATTCCTACGTGATACTTGAATGCCCGCCTAAAAACTTCCGAAACTTTCTGGTTATGCAATTTGGTGTTGGGGATACAGGGAGGCACAATATATATCACACAACTAACAAGCCCTACGCTCCAACTTATCCATCCGTCAACACATAACCAAGAAAACTCCGGAAATCGCGTACCTTAACCTTCGAAAAGCATCTGTTATACGAGTTATGGCGATACTCCCGAACTTCTGCCCCAGTACTGGGTGGAATCGTGGTTATCTCACCAACAACTGCATAAAAGAGATTTTCGATGTTGGCAAACTCAGGTATTCCAGAACAGCAACGATGAAATTATGACGACAACACCTCGGAGCTCAACTCCCCGGAACACTGCCACAACCCCTAAATGTCAGGAGGCACCAAGAACAATGTTCTCATCACAAGAATATCGGAACAATTCCAAGATACCCGCCTGATCCTAAAAACAATTCGTGAAATTTGAGGAGAGGAAAGTTAAAACAACTACGTCAGGAGGCCTCACCAGAGCGTCGAAGGGACTAAGGAGTAAAAAGAATCCTACTCTCCGATATATATAATCCTAAGACTCAAAACATTTTGTTCTAGACTCAACAACGTCAGCGATTGATCAAGTAGGGGGCTCCTAAGTCAGGGATGACTCTGATACCAACTTGTAACGCCCACGATGCGGCTATATCTCCCACGTGTTGAGGCACGACTTAGAGGCATAACCGCATGGTGGTTTTGTCACAAGAGGGGTAATCTTCACACAATCCCATGTACTGAATAAGAAAGGGATAAAGAGTTGGCTTACAATCGCCACTTCACACAAATAACAAGTTAAACATACATCATCCAAAGTACAATCAAGGTCCGACTACGGAACCAAAATAAAAGAAGATAACCCCAAATGCTAGATGCTCGATCATCCCAAGTGGGAACCACTAATGATCATCTAGAAAAGACACATAACAACGACCAAGATCTTCATCGAGCTCCCATTTGAGCTCGGTTGCGTCACCTGCACTGGTATCATCGGCACCTGCAACTGTTTTGGAAGTATCCGTGAGTCATGAGGACTCGACAATCTCAAAACCCGCGAGATCAAAAATATTTAAGCTTATGGGTAGGGTAGGTAATGAGGTGGAGTTGCAGCAAGCGCTAAGCAAATATGGTGGCTACACATATGTATACAAGAGTAAGATGAGAAGCTACGCAATGGACGTGAAGCTAGAAGTGATCAAGAAGTGATCCTGAAACTACTTACGTTCAAACATAACCCAAGGCCGTGTTCACTTCCCGGACTCCGCCGAAAAGAGACCATCACGGCTACACACGCAGTTGATTCATTTTAATTAAGTCAAGTGTCAAGTTCTCTACAACCGGATATTAACAAATTCCCATCTGCCACATAACTGCGGTGATAGAGGCTAAGGTGTCCCGATGTTTCGATGAGATGGTGGCTATCATTTTCTGTGGGAGTCGACCTTGACGATCCGACTACGAACGTGCGAGACGTCGCGCCTTAGCAATCGCTAAACCAACTTCCGAGGGTTATTGACCACGCCGGAGCACGATCAACCTGACCACGAGGGTCTGTTTCCTGCGAGCAAACGAAGAACAAGCAAGAAACTGAGATTGCAATCGGGATATTGCGAATATAAGATGAAAGCTTTATTGATCAAGGTGGGGTTCTGTGACGTCTTGGTCTGGTCGTTGGACACAAACGAAGTACGCGAAGTTGCAGCTATGGCGAACTTTTAATCTAAACAAAACCCAAAGTCTAAACGACGCCCTAAGGGTTGTATATATGGAGGAAGAGGGGGGAATTTCATGGCCCTTAAGGGTGGGGTCCGAAACCAACCCTAACTCTTGTTTCCCCACACATACGGACTCTAAAAATAGCCTATACTTAAGTATTTCGAAATTACATGGGCCTGGCCCATTAATAAGGTGACGCAGCACCTAGAATAGCCTATGGACGAATATTATGAAGTGGCATCTTGTATATTTCGTCCAAGGCTTCATGCACTCCTTATGGCGGCTTCAAAGTCCTGAAATCATCACTTGTAACTCCGTTCTTGATCCCCTTGCGCATGCCATCAACTCCATGCGTGTTCTTGCTCCAATGTTCATCCTTCTCCAAGCTAGGCCCTTCATTTGTAAGCAAAACAAATATATCCAATTTAGGCAGCATCATAATCTCATGAACATTAGAATCATTACCAAGAAACGAAAGTACCTGGTAATTTAATTGGCATGCGCGAGCTCTAGTAATTGGTCCAGTATATGTAACAGTAGGGGCTGTGGGTGTAACAATGGTATTGATGTCCTCATCATCCTCCCCTTCTTGAAATGAAGTCGTCCTCGACGGAAGCGCATCTTCCTCACCCAAATAAGGCTTCAAATCTGCAATGTTAAAAGTGGGACTAACCCCAATATATACAGGTAGCTCAAGTTTATATGCATTATCATTTATTTTCTCTAACACCTTAAAAGGACCATCAGCACGTGGCATTAGCTTTGATTTGCGCAGATTAGGAAATCTATCTTTACGCAAATGTAACCAAACAAGATCTCCAGGCACAAACACAACATGTTTTCTACCCTTATCTCCAGCAAGTTTATATTTAGCATTCATACGCTCAATGTTTTCCTTAGTTAACTCATGCATTTTTAAAATCAATTCAGAACGTTCTTTAGCATCAAAATTAACCTTCTCTGAAGATGGATGAGGCAACAAATCAATAGGTGCACGAGGTAGGAAACCATACACAATTTCAAAAGGGCACATCTTAGTAGTAGAATGCAATGAACGATTATAAGCAAATTCAATATGAGGCAAGCATTCTTCCCACATTTTCTTGTTATTCTTCAAAACAGCCCTAAGCATAGTAGACAATGTTCTATTGACTATTTCAGTTTGTCCATCAGTTTGGGGGTGACAAGTAGTACTAAAAAGCAGCTTAGTCCCCAACTTAGCCCATAAACATCTCCAAAAGTGGCTAAGAAATTTAGTATCACAATCTGAAACAATAGTATTTGGCACACCATGTAAGCGAATAGTTTCATGAAAGAACAAATCAGCAACATTAACAACATCATCGCTTTTATGACATGGTATAAAGTGTGCCATTTTCGAGAACCTATCCACGACAACAAATATGCTATCCCTCCCCTTCTTTGTTCGAGGTAAACCTAAAACAAAGTCCATAGATATATCCTCCCAAGGAACACTAGGTATAGGCAAATGCATATATAAACCATGAGGATTGAGTCGTGACTTAGCTCTTTGACATGTAGTGCAGCGAGCAACAAAACGCTCAACATCCCGTCTCATCTTTGGCCAAAAGAAATGTGTAGCAAGTATATCCTCCGTCTTCTTGACGCCAAAGTGTCCCATTAATCCTCCTCCATGCGCCTCCTGCAACAACAAAAGACGAACGGAGCTAGCTGGAATGCATAGCTTGTTAGCACGAAACACAAATCCATCGTTAAGAACGAACTTGTTCCAAGTTCTCCCTTCCTTACAATTCTGCAATACATCTTTAAATTCAGCATCATGAACATATTGATCTTTGATGGTCTCCAAACCAAATATTTTAAAGTCAAGTTGTGAAAGCATAGTATAACGATGAGACAAGGCATCAACAATAACATTTTCTTTACCCTTCTTGTGTTTAATGACATAAGGGAAAGTCTCAATGAATTCAACCCATTTAGCATGTCTACGGTTCAGTTTTGCTTGACTTTTAATGTGTTTCAAAGATTCATGATCAGAATGTATAACAAATTCCTTGGGCCATAAATAATGTTGCCATGTTTCTAAGGTCCGAACAAGAGCATATAATTCTTTATCATAAGTAGAATAGTTCAGACTAGGCCCACTCAATTTTTCAGAAAAGTATGCAACAGGTTTTCCATCTTGTAATAACACACCTCCTAATCCAATTCCACTAGCATCACATTCAAGCTCAAAAGTCTTATTGAAATTAGGAAGTTGGAGTAAAGGAGCATGTGTCAACTTATCTTTCAATACCGTGAAGGCTTCTTCCTGTGCGGTACCCCAAACAAAAGGCACATCCTTCTTTGTAAGCTCGTTGAGAGGTGCAGCAATAGTGCTGAAATCTCTCACAAAATGCCTATAGAAACCAGCGAGGCCAAGGAAACTCCTCACTTGTGTGACCGTTTTGGGCTGCGGCCAACTCTCAATAGCTTCAATCTTGGCTTTATCAAATTCAATTCCCTGTGGAGTAACAACATAGCCAAGAAAAGATACTCGGTCGGTGCAAAAGGTGCACTTCCAAGGTTTCCAAACAAACGTGCATCACGTAGAGCAATAAAAATAGCACGTAAATGTTCCAAATGTTCCTCCAAAGATTTGCTATAAATCAATATGTCATCAAAGTAAACTACCACAAATTGTCCAATGAAAGCACGTAAAACTTCGTTCATTAACCTCATGAAAGTACTAGGTGCATTAGTTAACCCAAAAGGCATGACTAACCACTCATATAATCCAAACTTAGTTCTAAATGTTGTTTTCCATTCATCACCCAATTTCATACGAATTTGATGGTATCCACTACGCAAATCAACTTTGGAGAATATTGTAGAGCCACTCAATTCATCAAGCATATCATCTAGCCTAGGAATAGGATGACGATAACGAATAGTAATATTATTAATGCCTCTACAATCAATGCACATACGCGACGTACCATCCTTTTTCGGCACTAAAATGATAGGAACAGCACAAGGACTAAGGGATTCGCGTATATAACCTTTGTCGAGAAGTTCTTGTACTTGACGCATAATCTCCTTCGTCTCCTCTGGATTGGTACGGTATGGTGCACGGTTGGGTAGCGAAGCACCGGGAATTAAGTCAATTTGATGCTCAATCCCTCGAACAGGTGGTAATCCCAGTGGCACGTCTTGTGGAAAGACATCAGTGAACTCCTGCAAAATGTTAGTGACAGCAGGGGGCAAAGAGGAAGGCACGTCCTCGAATGAAAATAATGCCTCTTTGCACACAAAAGCATAGCAAACAGATTTGCTAAAATCTAGCTCATCAATATCAGATTTGGTGGCAAGTAAACATGCACTTTTCAATTTAATTTCAGAAACAACAGTAGATGGTTTATTATTAGGCTTCATTTGGTGCTCAAATTCTTTTGCCACAATCTGATTTTCACTCTTATTTGTCTCCTGTTTTGCTTTATTAGCTCTATTAATATCATCTTTCAAAATGGAATCAGGAGTCATAGGAAGCAAAGTAATATTTTTATCGTTATGAACAAGAGTATACTGATTGTTTCTACCATGGTGTATAGAATTTTTATCAAATTTCCATGGTCTACCAAGTAATAAGGAACATGCTTGCATAGGTACCACATCACAATCAACATAATCAGCATATGTAGAGATACTAAAATGCACACGAACAGTACGTGTTACCTTAACCTTGCCGCTGTTGTTGAACCATTGGATGTAGTAAGGATGTGGATGTGGTCTTGTGGTGAGAGATAGCTTCTCCACCATCTCCATGCTAGCCAAGTTATTGCAGCTCCCTCCATCTATGATCACGCGAACAGAACGTTCCTTCACAACTCCCTTTGTATGGAACAAATTATGCCTCTGATTTTGCTCAGCTTGTGTAACCTGCACACTCAAAACACGTTGAGCAACTAAACATTCATACCTGTCAGCATCTTCAGGAGCCATGTATTGCGTCTCATGATCAGAATCGTCTCCACCGTGTTCTTCACGTGTAATAAGAGCCAAGGTCTCCTCATCATAGTCACTAGCGGACTCATACCCACCATCCTCAGTAACAATCATCACACGCTTAGATGGGCATTCTCTCGCATAATGACCTCCACCCTTGCAACATCGACAAATAATATCATGTGTTTGCCCTGTTGATGCCATGGATGAAGAAGAGCTCTTTGCAGGCCCAGAAGGTGTGCTCTTGGCAGATAGTGGTGATTGTGCCTGCTTTATTGTATCACGGTTGGAGGTGGCAGCCGACGGAGGCGCCGGTGTAGCAGAACGTGTGGAAGTAGATGATGCACGTGGTGTCCATGATGAAGGTCGACCTGCAGAAAAGTTAGTCCGCGCCAATGCCTGTCGATCCTGCACTTCACGTTCAGCTTTACAAGCAAGATGGAATAAACGAGTGATATTAGTATACTCCTTATACTCTAGAATCGTCCGAATTTCTCTATTTAATCCACCCATAAAATGTGCAAGCATAGCTTCATTCTCCTCAACAATACCACATCTAATCATGCCAGTTTGTAATTCCTGATAATATTCTTCTACAGAATTTTTTCCCTGTCTTAAGCGCTGCAATTTTTGAAGTAATTCACGTTGATAATATGGTGGAACCCAACGAGTACGCATACAGTTTTCAAAGCAGCCCAAGTAGCCGGATTAGGATATAATCTACAATGCTCAGACCACCAAACACATGCAAAACTAGTGAATGCACAAACAGCAGCAGGAACACGTCTCTCCTCGGGATATTGTAAACATGTAAATCGTTGTTTAGTTTCTAACTCCCAAGTAAGATATATATCAGGAACATATCTACCCTCAAATGGTGGAATATTCAATTTTAGTTTAGGGAGATGGTCATGATCTCATACCTGAGGGTGAGCCCTACCATTGCCATTATTTGCATGTGGACAACCTGGTGGTTGCTGTGCTGGTGGTGGCACGTAGTTCTAATTTTGATCAACCTCATCCTCATAATCTCCCACATAATCATCCTCCTCCACATCAGCAGTAGGAGCCATAGAAGTATCAACAGCAACACCAGCAGTTTGGCCCGACTAAAGAGGGACACGGCTCGCTCGGCGGAGGGCTGTTTCCCGACATGGAGGTAGTCGATGTTGTTGCTGTTGTTGCAGAGGTGCGGCAGGAGCAGCCGGTGGTGGTGGTGGAAAACGCGAAAGCAATTCAGCAAACTTGTTATCGAGCTTTGTTTCAAACGTCTTCTCCATGCCATCTATCTTCTCCATGGCCTCTTCAAATCTGTTTATCACATCTTGCACCTGTCCACTCATCATTTGCTGAAACGTATCATGAAGCTCCTTGTTCGTCAAGTTCTCCCAGTCAGTCCCGTCGGCTTGTGATCCTGGCATGGTTAGCAGCAATAGAAACACACAAGAATATGATCCTACAGACTACTAACAAGTGGTGGTGGTGGCGGGTGTCACAAATCCGTCAAGCAAATCTCAAATTCTTACCAGTTCTTACCCAGCAGCAGGCGGTGATCGGCAACCGTTGTAGTCAAAACTCTCAAAAGCTTGGATAGAGCGATTGCCAGGGAGAGTCAAACGCACGACGTAGATGTAAGTGGAGCTGGGAAGGCTTATAGTATGGTAGCAAAAAGGGTCAGCAATAATCAATTCAGAGATGCAAAGTTGAATAAACGCTCAACGACGGTACTGTGCTAGTCCTAGGCTGGACCGTGCTAGAGACGCGAGCCTAGAACACTAACAAAATCACGGCGCTACACGTAAATAAGGGAAAAGCACACTCTGGAACTCTTTTTTTCGCTCTTTTTTTGCGCTCCTTTTTTTTGCGCTCCTCTTTTTTTCTCTTTTTTTGTGAAAAATCACTATAATGGCGAGTGTCTCAAAACTCTTCCCTCGTCAAACTGATAGGATGGGCACGAAATTTTTTTTTCACTTTTTTTCGGAAATCAGGGCAGCGACGATGAAAAAGTGCGACAAAAAATCACTATAATGGCACGTGGCTCAAAAGACTCAGAAAAGCCTAAAAATAGGATAGGGAAAAAATTTGCCCGTGAAAATTTTGGCCTAAACTGCCCGGGGGTCTCTGGACTCTTTTTTTTCTGAGACCTACGCACGCAAGGAAACACGAATCAGAATTTAGATTGATCTCAAGAACAAACCTAATATGAGAAGAACTCGGATTGGTGGTGGATATATGGTTGTGGTATATGGCAGCGGTGGTGGTATATGGTAGCGGTGGTGGTATATGGATACAGATTGGTGGTGGTATATGGATACGGATTGGTGGTGGTATATGGATATGGATTCAGAGCGGTGGCGGATAAGCAAAAGTGGTAGATGGGCGATGATGATGGTGCGGCGGCGGCGTGACAACTTATGACCAGAACTCGAAACTCTAAAAGACTAGACTCTAAGACCAGCAACTTGACACGATGATGCAACCGCAAATTCAACAAAGCAAAAACCCTAAAAAGATTATGCAAAGGCTCAGATTGGTTCGGATATGATGAACTAACCCTAATTTTTTTCTGGCTTTTTCGTGGACTGTAGGTATGAAGAACAGACTCGATCTAATCTACGAAAAACTATAAAATCTCACCGAGCAACCTGGAAATCTGATACCACTTGATAGAGGCTAAGGTGTCCCGATGTTTCGATGAGATGGTGGCTATCGTTTTCTGTGGGAGTCGACCTTGACGATCCGACTACGAATGTGCGAGACATCGCGCCTTAGCAATCGCTAAACCAACTTCCGAGGGTTATTGACAATGCCGGAGCACGATCAACCTGACCACGAGGGTCTGTTTCCTGCGAGCAAACGAAGAACAAGCAAGAAACTGAGATTGCAATTGGGATATTGCGAATATAAGATGAAAGCTTTATTGATCAAGGTGGGGTTCTGTGACGTCTTGGTCTGGTCGTTGGACACAAACGAAGTACGCGAAGTTGCAGCTATGGCAAACTTTTAATCTAAACAAAACCCAAAGTCTAAACGACGCCCTAAGGGCTGTATATATGGAGGAAGAGGGGGGGAATTTCGTGGCCCTTGAGGGTGGGGTCCGAAACCAACCCTAACTCTTGTTTCCCCACACATACGGACTCTAAAAATAGACTATACTTAAGTATTTCGAAATTACATGGGCCTAGCCCATTAATAAGGTGACACAGCACCTAGAATAGCCTATGGACGAATATTATGAAGTGGCATCTTGTATATTTCGTCCAAGGCTTCATGCACTCCTTATGGCGGCTTCAAAGTCCTGAAATCATCACTTGTAACTCCGTTCTTGATCCCCTTGCGCATGCCATCAACTCCATGCGTGTTCTTGCTCCAATGTTCATCCTTCTCCAAGCTAGGCCCTTCATATGTAAGCAAAACAAATGTATCCAATTTAGGCAGCATCATAATCTCATGAACATTAGAATCATTACCAAGAAACGAAAGTACCTGGTAATTTAATTGGCGTGCACGAGCTCTAGTAATTGGTCCAGTATATGTAACAGTAGGGGCTGTGGGTGTAACAATGGTATTGATGTCCTCATCACGCGGGCACGGCTCTCGAAAGTTTATACCCTGCAGGGGTGTCCCAACTTAGCCCATCACAAGCTCTCACTATCAACGAAGGATATTCCTTCTCCCAGAAAAGACCCGATCAGTCTCGGAATCCCGGTTACAGGACATTTCGACAATGGTAAAACAAGACCAGCAAGACCGCCTGACTGTGCCGACAAATCCCGATAGGTGTTGCGCATATCTCGTTCTGAGGGCACACCAGATAGGTCAAGCTACGAGTAAAACCAGCCCTCAAGTTTCCCCGAGGTGGCCCCGCAGGCTGGCCCTTTCGGACCAACACTCAGAGGAGCACTGGCCCGGGGGGTTAAAACAAAGATGACCCTCGGGTCTGCGGAACCCAAGGGAAAGTTATAGGTTGTTAGGCAAATGTAAAACTAAGGTTGGGCCTTGCTGGAGGAGTTTTATTCAAAGCGAACTATCAAGGGGGTCCCATAACCCCAACCGCGTAGGAACGCAAAATCAAGGAACATAACACCAGTATGACGGAAACTAAGGCGGCAAGAGTGGAACAAAACACCAGGCATAAGGCCGAGCCTTCCACCCTTTACCAAGTATATAGATGCATTAATTAAAAATAAGAGATATTGTATGATGCGGAGCATCCTATGGACATCACCATGTCAAGAGTCCATTTGGCAAGTGACACGTGCCACATCTACTTCATACATACAAAGGTGAATCATCTCCTTTACACGTGTCCACTTGTACCTCTCGAGGATGGTATACTACTTGACCCCTCTCTCGTATGCATACATAGGTGTGAGCGGAGCTACACATTCATCGAGGAGGATTCCAAGAAGAAGAGAACATCTACACCATCCAAGAGGGAAGCCTGGAAGCGGAGAAGGAAGCGCCAAGAAGAAGGCAGCAGCTCCCAGGCAACCCCGTGAGCACGGGCCCCTCCGCCCCCGTGCCCACGGGCCTCCCAGGCTGGCAGTCCTGAAGCCCCCGTGCGCATGGGCGTGTACCGTGCCCACGGGACCCCCATGTCCACGGGCCCAACGGACCCCGTGCGCACGGGCCCTTGCGTCAGGTCTCTGGATACCCCATGCGCATGGGCTCCACTTACCCCATGCACACGGGGCCCCCTGTGTGTTGCTGCGGGCTTTGCCCATGTAATCCCCATTTCGCCCCTGCTTACCCCTTCATCCCTTGGACCTATATATACTCCTTCATCTCCTCCATTTAGACTTAGCTAAGAATAGATCTAAACACTAGAGCTTAGCTCATGTATCTCCCCTTGTGGGATTCCTCTTGAGAGAAAGACACTCCATTGGAGTTCAAGGCCTCCATTGGAGAAGATCCCTAGTGGATGAAGACCCCTCTTGAGGGAAGGATCTATCTAGATCATCAAGCCCTCATCTCCTTCATAGGATTTGGGATGAACTCTACCATGTATCTTATTTCCCTTTGATTGTTCTATTGGGGAATGTAGTAATTTCAAAAAAAATCCTACGCACACGCAAGATCATGGTGATGCATAGCAACGAGAGGGGAGAGTGTGATCTACATACCCTTGTAGACCGACAGCGCAGGCGTTAGCACAACGCGGTTGATGTAGTCGTACGTCTTCATGGTCCGACCGATCAAGCACCGAAACTACGACACCTCCAAGTTTTAGCACACGTTCAGCTCGATGACGATCCCTGGACTCCGATCCAGCAAAGTGTCGGGGAAGAGTTCCGTCAGCACGACGGCGTGGTGACGATCTTGATGTTCTACCGTCGCAGGGCTTCGCCTAAGCACCGCTACAATATTATCGAGGATTATGGTGGAAGGGGGCACCGCACACGGCTAAGAATATGATCACATGGATCAACTTGTGTCTAGAGGTGCCCCCTTGCTCCCGTATATAAAGGAGCAAGGGAGGAGGAGGCCGGCCCTAGGAGGGGCGCGCCAAGTGTGGAGTCCTACTAGGACTCCCTAGTTCTAGTAGGATTCCACCTCCCATATGGAATAGGAAAGGAGGAAGGGAAAAGGAGAAGGAAGGAAGGGGGCTCCCCCCCTTCCCTAGTCCAATTCAGACCAGACCAAGGGGAGGGGTGCGGCCACCCTTGAGGCCCTTTTTCTTCTTTCCCGCATGGCCCAATAAGGCCCAATACTATTCCCGTAACTCTCCGGTACTCCAAAAAATACCCGAATCACTCGGAACCTTTCCGATGTCCGAATATAGTCGTCCAATATATCGATCTTTATGTCTCGACCATTTCGAGACTCCTCGTCATGTCCCCGATCTCATCCAGGACTCCAAACTCCTTCGGTACATCAAAACTCATAAACTCATAATATAACTGTCATTGAAACCTTAAGTGTGCGGACCCTACGGGTTCGAGAACAATGTAGACATGACCGAGACACGTCTCCAGTCAATAACCAATAGCGGAACCTCGATGCTCATATTGGCTCCCACATATTCTACGAAGATCTTTATCGGTCAGACCGCATAACAACATATGTTGTTCCCTTTGTCATCGGTATGTTACTTGCCCGAGATTCGATCGTCGGTATCTTAATACCTAGTTCAATCTTATTACCGGCAAGTCTCTTTACTCGTTCCGTAATACATCATCTCACAACTAACTCATTAGTTGCAATGCTTGCAAGGCTTATGTGATGTGCATTACCGAGAGGGCCCAGAGATACCTCTCCGACAATCGGAGTGACAAATCCTAATCTCGAAATACGCCAACCCAACATGTACCTTTGGAGACACCTGTAGAGCTCCTTTATAATCACCCAGTTATGTTTTGACGTTTGGTAGCACACAAAGTGTTCCTCCGGCAAACGGGAGTTGCATAATCTCATAGTCATAGGAACATGTATAAGTCATGAAGAAAGCAATAGCAACATACTAAACGATCGGGTGCTAAGCTAATGGAATGGGTCATGTCAATCACATCATTCTCCTAATGATGTGATTCCGTTAATCAAATAACAACTCTTTTGTTTATGGTTAGGAAACATAACCATCTTCGATTAACGAGCTAGTCAAGTAGAGGCATACTAGTGACACTTTGTTTGTCTATGTATTCACACAAGTATTATGTTTCCGGTTAATACAATTCTAGCATGAATAATAAACATTTATCATGATATAAGGAAATAAATAATAACTTTATTATTGCCTCTAGGGCATATTTCCTTCATGTTCATGTACCTTGTGGATCTTGTGTTTGATTGTCTAGTGGATGTGTGATTGGACTTGTTCTTGAGTGTTCCTCTTGTGTTCATCTTGTTCTTGGGGATTCCCCCTCCAATTCGTGAAAGATCTCCACTTAGGGTTCCACCCTACACCATTTTGGTATCATGAGCCATGGTTTCTCACGAAATTGGAGCCCCACTCTTTGTTTTCTAGCCTACTTTTGTTGATTTCGTCCTAAATTCGAAAATTCCCCACCAAAAATAGCCCCAATTTTTTTTGTGATTTATTGGTTTTGATGATGTTTTGTTGGATTTGATCCATGGATTTGCTTGGTTTCAAGTGGATCTAGCTTTTCTCCACCTTCCCCTACCTTCCATCCTTCAACTTTGACCCCAATTTTGAATTTACCCACGGATCCGGAGCAGTTCATCCGCTCACAGAGCACCCCGTGCACACGGGCCATCGGGACCCCGTGCACACGGGGAAACAGACCCCGTGCGCACGTCCCTTCCAGTGTGTTTCGACCGCTTCCCCTTCGACCACCCACCCTCCCATACCACCCCCATACCCCCCAGCTACACCAAAGCAAAGAGATCCATCCATCTGGAGCACAGAACGAGAAGAAATCCGCCAAAGCCGCATGTCCCAGGTGACCCCGTGCCCTCGGTGTGTGTACCGTGCGCACGGCACCCCGTGCCCACGGGCCCTAGACCCCGTGCGCACGGCCCCCCTACAGCAGCCGCGAGTACTTCACCATTTTGCCCATAACTTCCACATCCAGAGTCTGATTTTCGCGTTCTTTAGCTCGATGAGTAGCTATGGACATCCCCCATCCACCTAGATAGGCTCCAACACCATTTGACTCCATCAAAAAATTTACATTTTGGCATCTTTGCCTAGGCCTTCCACCATATCATCCGCAAAACCACCATAGCCTTCCGCAACCTAACCCATTTTGCTCCATTTAGCATTTGTGGTTGTTTGAGTGGTGACTTGAGTCTCCTAAGGTGTTTCAGCTACTTAGGGACGGTTGCTTCTTCATCATCCATCACCACCACTTCCACATTGCCATCTCCACTACCACCATTTGACTTTTGTCCGTGAGATTTTGAGTTCGCGGTTTTTTACCGTTTCCTAAGGTGTTTCGGCTACTTAGGGACGAGTCTCCATCATCTTGGTATCTACATCAAGAACACCGCCACTCACCATATTCAAGGATGGTAACCTCGACGACACCATTGTACATTCCCCTTGCAATTGCATTGATAACCCCTAGCCCCTTTTGCATCACTTGCCTGTCGAGACTAGCCATTTGAGTATTGCCGGCAACTTTACTCGTGCACATTAGTGATCTACACCTTCCATTGCATACATACCATATCATATTGGTATCATCATATCATCTCTTGTGTCACAAGATTGTTCCCGCATATACACAATTGCTATCTTGGTTTGTGCATTTCGCATAGTGGCCATATCAAAAAAAAAAGAGAATAAGCTTTTAAGCAAAAGAAAAGAGAGCAAAGAGCTTGTAAGCAAGTGACATAGCATCATACCACATTGCGCATAAGATTTTCATATCCGATCATCTTGGATCACCTTGAGAAGAATAACGGGAACATCATACACATAGCATACTTGGGATAGAAAGCTCATACATTTTGCATCTTATAGGTTGTGCACAAGTGTCGTATCCGCCTATTGAGCAATCCTGCTAGCGTCTCTCTTGAGTTGTGCAACACGAGCGTTTTCCGTGGATTCCACATTTTGTGCTCATTCCTTGGTTGCACGACCCCATTTATCTATCTGTGTGTGTGTTTTCGTGTGCCACATATTGCTATTGGTCTACTTGTTTTACTTTGCGAATTTGTGAATCTTTTCCAACATTATTGACTCTTGCTAACACTTTGCATCAATTTTTTGTGCCACTATCCTCACCGAGCTCCACCATAAGCTTTACTTGATAGGTGTGAGTGAACAAGTCCGGTACCAATTCCACTATTCTTTCATCTCACATTGAGTGATACGAGATACATCCTCAACTTTGGGAAAAGGTAGCTTGGTATTGTTTATCTCATTTCCTACTCACCTTTGCTCGAGTTTTGTGATGGATAGGCAAGGCATTTCACCTTCGGTATACAACCATGACGACGAGTTTGATGCTATGAAGAACGTCATCGACGCCAAGATGGACAAGCACATGGAGGAGCTCAAGGTCCTCATCAAGAACAGCAAGCGGTCTTCCTCATCTTCGAGAAGACGCTCAAGTGCAAAGACTTCCGTGCTACCATCTCCGACAAGACCATGAAGAGCGACCTACTGGACGAGAGTTGGCTTCTCTGCCACCCCCGTGCACACGGGCCCTCGACCCTCGTGCACATGGCCTACAGCACCCCCATGCGCACGGGCCATATAGTACAGTAACATTGACTACAAGGCTGCGGCTTCTTCAACACCTTTGGCATCTTCGCCAAGTGACTTCAAGGCATCTTCGCCTTCGGACGTACGGCATCTTCGCCTACTCCACGAGCTCAAGTCCACTACTCCCTCGAGCTACTACGACCTCGACACCAACCACGAGATTCCTTTCTATGGGACTCTAGAACCCAAGGAGTATCTCGAGTGGGAGCGTTTGATGGATGACTACCTCAAGCTACATCAAGTCCCTCTCGAAGATCGAGTGAAGTGCGCCTCAAGAAACTTCCACGACTACGTGTCCACATGGTGGCTTCACGCACCTTCGGAGAGCTACGACATGAGTTGGCCCAAGACGAAGAAAGCTATGCGGCGAGAGTTCGTGCCTCCAACCTACACGGAACAACTTCTATGCCAATTGGAGAACACCATCCAAGGATCCAAGTCCATCGACGAGTACTTCAAGGAGATGAAGCATGCCTTGCGACGGGCCAGCGTGGACGACCCCATGTCAATGAAGTTCCACATCATGATGGGATTGAACAACGACATCTCCAATCCTATCTTCCTCGAGAACTACAAGTCCCTCGACGACAACTACATTGGTGCTCTCAAGGCGGAACAAGAACTCATCAAGGCCAAGGCTTATCCACCCCAAGCACACTTCTCGAAGACCAAGCTCCAACACGACGAGCATGAGGCTAGTACCACCATGATGTCCAAGCCCGACGAGCTCCAAGACGATGCTCCCAAGTTCGACTTCACCGCCATCCCTCTTTGTGGCATTGATGATGTCGAGTCTCCTATGACTCTTTTTCAAGACGGTGCGGCGACGAGTTCAACTATGGAGACCTTCAACGACCAAGTTTTGGAGGCGAGCGACACGGTGGCGAGCAAGGATGATGCTTCCATCTTAGGAGGCGAGAGTGATGATGTGCCATCTTCGGCCTTCATCCATGGCGAAGGCGATGAGATGGTTGAGTATGTCACCTCGACCACGGTGACGCATGATGACTTGAGTGACTTTTGCCACCATATTGAGAGTGAGAGTGACTTCACCACTATCCCCATATATGATGTGTTTCCACAATTCCCATGTGAGGAGAGCCACAACCCCCACCTCTTGAGTGAGAAGAGTGACTCCACCATATGTGAGTTTGAGTGCACCTATTGTGAGGGAGTGAGTGAACCACCACATAGAGAGAGTGAGGTAGTTGATAGGGCATGTGAGGCCACTATGATTTCTAACGACTTGACCTCTACCTCTATTGTGTCTTCTCATTTGGTGCTAGGTCCCATATATGATTACGCGCCGATTCACGACGACCACGTCCTACCTTTGGACAAGGCGATGGCCATAGTGGAATATGATGCACCCCCACATGGTTCCATCAAGTTGATGATGATGACCACCATTTGGTCTTTACCACCTCACCTACACCACTTGAGTGGAATGACAAACGTAACATAGGTGAAGGTGATGCTCTTGTCCCACTAGTGGACTATCATGATATTGATTGCTTGCATGATGTTGATCAACCTATTTCCATGCTTTATGCTAGTCTGACTTCCCCATGCGATGATTTACCCATTTATGATGAGTATGATGATTGCCATGTGGAGTCTATTAGTTGTGATGCCATGTTACATAGGATTTTTTGTGCTAATTCTCTCGGTCACATCATGTTTGCCAATCCGCTTGACTTGTCATATGCTATGCATGAGATCGACCACATGTCATATTTGCAATCTCTTCATAGTGACTATGCATATGCCATTCAGATTAACCCAATCTGCACATATAGCATAGATGACAAGCCCATGGTTATTGGCATTTGTTTTTCTTGTGATGATATTGATATGCTCCCTTTGCATCATTTATCTCATATGCCATGCCATGAACACCTAGATTCGGATATGCATTGTTTTGGATGTTGTCCATTTTCTCCATATGACGTTTCCAACATTGCTCATGAGGAGACCCCCATAGTTTCCTCATACATTTTAGGAGATTTTGATTCATCCCATCCATTGCATGATCCTTATACTTGTATGCTCAATTTGCATCCCCATCATGTTATACACAATAACTATTCTTTCATGATGGATGACATGTTCTTATACCATGCATCAAATTTCTTTGAGCGATGCTTATCCTGTGCTAACTCTCATGTGCACATACACATCATGATGGATGATGTGTACATTTACCACACACACAATTTCTTTCGTTTGTGTCTCCTTTGTGTAGGTACCCATGAATTCTTGTCAACCTCGCAATCCCACAAGTTGACAAAACAAGCTCTAGAGAGCAACGATGACTTGGGATCCCATGGATTGTCTTTCCCATCACTCTCTTTGTGCAAAGACTTCGCGCATTACTTCTACATGGCCCTCCCTTGGCTATGGGTTATTATCCATTACCTATTCTATGTCCATCTT
Source organism: Triticum dicoccoides (assembly GCF_002162155.2). NCBI lineage: Eukaryota > Viridiplantae > Streptophyta > Magnoliopsida > Poales > Poaceae > Triticum > Triticum dicoccoides. Next base: position 235,937,213 of record NC_041380.1, on the reverse strand, counting down.
GTCATGTTCACTTTGCATGATATGTTCATTACTATGCCTTTGCCATGCATTCGTGACCCATGCTTTGCATTACACATGATGATTGATTCTCATACTTGTATGTGTATTTGCAAGCTTGGTGGAGATATTGCTTGTTATTGCCATGTTTGCTTTGTGCCCCATACCTATGATGACACTTTCATCTTGCTTTGTGTTCGTGCTTGCGATATGCCATGTGCATTGCCTATGCTTATTATTTGCTCACATGACATGATTGCCATGATTTCCTCTAGTATGTTGCATCTTCGCACTACTAGCTTGCACGACTTGATTCTTATGATTGCTTGCCTTATTGCATCACCGATGATTCATACTTGCTCACTTCATGCGGTTGATGACAACCATTTACATGCTTTGCACATGATTGTTATTGCTTCTTGTCATATATCTCCATGTGTTGCCTCTCTCATGCTAGATGATTTGCCATGTGTTGAGTGCAATTATGCCTTTAGTCTTGATAATGAGTTTGCCCCCATAGCATTCTCACATATATTTGGAGATTTTGACATATTCCTTATGAAGCATGCTTGTCTTACCTCTTTGCACCATATAACTAGTGCCATGAATATTGCCATTGTTGCATCATATTCTTCACGCACTTGTGCTTCTAATGGTTATGTGCAAAAGAAGAGAACCATCATGATGGATGATGTGTTTATCTACCATGCGCATACGTTCTTTCTTTTGTTGTGTGCATGTGTAGGATACTTGGACTTCGTGTCAACTTCCACGTCACGTGAGTTGACAATCCGAGCTCTTGAGAGCGAACCACCTTTCGACCACGACTCGCTTCTCCAACACCTTTGCTACCTCTTCGGCATTGTGAAGAATGCACAAGGACACGCCTTCAAGGTGACATCTTTCTTGAGCATGGCTATTGCGGATCATACTACTTGTGTTGCTTGCACCATGAGACTTATTTTTCATCATGATATATATGCCTTGTGTGTTGCATCCAATTCTTGGATTACTTGCTCCTCTCATATGTTTGGTTGCAACAATGTCATCACTTCACATATGCCATGTCCCATCGATTGCTACATGCTTGCCTTGATTGCCTCACACATGATGAACACTTGCTCTTTCTATTGTGTTGAGTGCCACACTATATTCACTACACCCCTTGCACATTATGCTTGGATTGTCTTACACTTGACCCATGTGTTTAGACACCTCATTCTACTTGGTGTTGTGAATGATTCCTATGCCTACCATAGACCTTTTGTTGAGCACATTGCGCATTCTTGCTATGATCTTGAGGTTGATGCTTGTTCACTTGTCACACATATTAGCATCTTTACCTCCCATTTGCATACTTGTTTCCCTGATGTCCTTGATTGTGCTCAACTTATATGCTTAAATGCCATGCCACACTTCTTTGTCAAACCATATGCTATGCTTGATGACAACACTTGTTGGGTGAATCACCTCCTGAATGCTTGGTTTTGCTCTTACGCCAACCACATTTGTTTTTCCAAGTGCTTGTTATCTTTGCTCCTTTTGAAGGAATTACAAGACGGTACAACATCGGAGAGTGACCATTTGGAACTACAAGATGATGAATGCTTGGTGATCGTCCACTACTACACGACAACATCATCTCTTTCCCATGGTGATTTGGATTTCGATCCAAGGTTGGATCTTTCCCAAGGGGGAGGGGATGATGCGGAGCATCCTATGGACATCACCATGTCAAGAGTCCATTTGGCAAGTGACACATGCCACATCTACTTCATACATACAAAGGTGAATCATCTCCTTTACACGTGTCCACTTGTACCGCTCGAGGATGGTATACTACTTGACCCCTCTCTCGTATGCATACATAGGTGTGAGCGGAGCTACACATTCATCGAGGAGGAGTCCAAGAAGAAGAGAACATCTACACCATCCAAGAGGGAAGCCTGGAAGCAGAGAAGGAAGCGCCAAGAAGAAGGCAGCAGCTCCTAGGCAACCCCGTGCGCATGGGCCCCTCCGACCCCGTGCCCATGGGCCTCCCAGGCTGGCGGTCCTGAAGCCCCCGTGCGCACGGGCGTGTACCGTGCCCACGGGACCCCCGTGTCCATGGGCCCTTGCGTCAGGTCCCTGGATACCCCGTGCGCACGGGCTCCACTTACCCCGTGCACATGGGGCCCCCTCTGTGTTGCTGCGGGCTTTGCCCATGTAATCCCCATTTCGCCCCTGCTTACCCCTTCATCCCTTGGACCTATATATACTCCTTCATCTCCTCCATTTAGACTTAGCTAAGAATAGATCTAAACACTAGAGCTTAGCTCATGTATCTCCCCTTGTGGGATTCCTCTTGAGATAAAGACACTCCATTGGAGTTCAAGGCCTCCATTGGAGAAGATCCCTAGTGGATGAAGACCCCTCTTGAGGGAAGGATCTATCTAGATCATCAGGCCCTCATCTCCTTCATAGGATTTGGGATGAACTCTACCACGTATCTTATTTCCCTTTGATTTTTCATGTACCTTGTGGATCTTGTGTGTTTGATTGTCTAGTGGATGTGTGATTGGATTTGTTCTTGAGTGTTCCTCTTGTTTTCCCTCTTGTGTTCATCTTGTTCTTGGGGATTCCCCCTCCAATTCGTGAAAGATCTCCACTTAGGGTTCCACCCTACACCATTGTAATATCCCAACATAAACATGTTCCAACATGGAGCAATCTTCAACTTCACCTGCATCTAACAACGCTATAAGAGGGGTTGAGCAAAGCGGTAACATAGCCAAACAACGGTTTGCTAGGAAGGTGGGTTAGAGGCTTGACATGGCAATATGGGAGGCATGATAAACAAGTGGTAGGTAACGTGACATAGCGATAGAATGAACAACTAGCAAGCAAAGATAGAAGTGATATCGAGGGTAATGGTCATCTTGCCTGAGATCCCGCAAGGAAGAAGCACGAGTCCACGAAGAAGACAAACGTACGTAGTCGAAAGAATCATCACAACTCCGGAACGAATCCGAAACTAACGAGAGAAGCAAACTGGAAAGAATCAAGCAACATAGTAAAAACACAAGCATAAACATGGAATGATGCACAACCAAGGATGATGCATGTCCGATTTAATGATTCATGGCATGGCAAAGTGCACAAACAATACTACAAGTTAAGTGGAGCTCAATATGCAACGAGTTGCATATTGACGAAACACCACAAAAATTATTTTGTTCTCTCCCGTTTAAGTACTCAACAATATTAAATGTTGTCAAACTTTGCAAGAGGTGTAGCATAAATAACGCAAGTTTAAGTGAGGCCGGAAAGAACAAACAACAATTCCGGTAATCCCCACATGTCATTTAGCAATTTGATGCAAACAACAATTTTAATTACTTTAAATGTTGTTATCATGATGCGGATGACATAAACAAGTTGATGCATTTTTTCTGAAAACGTTGACATGAAGGATGATATAGAGCATTTGTCGCCATGGCGAAAGGACAAGGGTGTCACAGCAACGAATCCAAAAATGATGTCACGGCAACATATCGATTCCGGTAGACCACGGAGATACCGGTGCAAAAGGTAGTGGGCATGAGCATGTCATGCAAGGATGGTGAGGTGATCCCAGCAACCGGGTGTCCCACGTGTCGAAGATGGTGCCAAACGAGGGATCAACTAACGTTCACGGGCGGATACAACATCTAAACATGCATCTCATACAACACATGCATTCATCCACGGGTCATCGTCTCTGCAGTTATACCTTTGAAGTGTGCAAACGGGACGGTTTGGGTTCGGTGCAATTTAGAGGAAGTAGACGTTCTCGGGACGGTCGTAGTGGAAGTAGTCGTTCACGGGTCGTTGTGGGAAGTAGTGGTACTATCGGTCCTCGGCGATGGTAGTGGTACAAGCAATCTTGGCGACGATAGTCGTTCACGTTCTTAGTCGCACAAGTTTCCGTAGATGTTCGGGGTCACGGCGAGGAACTTGACACCCACGGGGTCTTGGAGGGTCGACGGTAGTGATACACACGTCGTCGTGGGAGTAGTGGTTCACGCCACGGTAGTCGAACTTGACGAATCCGAACTCTTCGAGGGTCGTCGTGGTACTTGACGATATCCAGGACGGTTTTGTGATTTGCCAGTCTCGACGAACTATAGGGGGTACTTCGTCTCGGGTTTTGGCGGCGGTCGTGGAACTTGGTGCATCCAATTCCTTCGGGCGTAGTGGTACTTGCGAAAACCGAGATGGTCTTGACGATCCGGCGAGATGTCGTGGTTCGGGGCGGTCTTGGTCCTGATGGTCCTTGAGTCCAACAATTAGTTGGTGATTTTGGCCTCCATGACTATAAGAAAAAAAGGGTGTGCACGGGATGCAACAGAAGGTGGTGGTCGCGCCCACAGGGTTACAGCCTCGAGCGGCAGCTCGAGAAGTAGAGCAGCGGCAAACCCACAGCCAAGGTGGTGCAAGGGGCGTATCCGGTCGGAGATGCAAGAAGGCCGGCACAAGAGAAGGATCCCAAGGCCCGTCGTTGGAAGTGCAGCAGAGGAAGGGCGCAGGCAGCAAGGCGACGGCAACAAAGCAGGTCCGACGAGCGAAGGAGCAAGCTGGTGGTGATGGCGGCCGTGGGCCGGCTCGATCCGGCCAGATCCGGCGGATGGGGTCGGGGACGAGGCCGGAGATGCAAGGATGAGGCGGGTCGACGGGGCGGCGCGGCTTGCCCTTGCAGAGGAGGTCGAGGCAGGGGCGGCAGAGCAGATGCTCACCGGCGGGGCAGTAGCCGCAGCGAGGTGAAGCGGGGTCGGCGATGTGCAGAAGGACGACGAAGTTCGACGATGGTGCATGGGGTCGCACTGGCATGGGGAGGAGCTGCATCTCCAGCGAACGTCAAGGGCCACGGGCGCGGGGAACAGGGGCACCAGGGATCGGGCACGAGGCGCGGGTGTGAAGCTGCGGCGGTGGGGGAGGACGAGAGGGAGAGAGATGCTGAGGGGATCAGGAGATGGGGTTAGGGTTAGAACTAGTGGCGGAGCGTCGGCTGGGATTTGGGCTTAGAGGCCGGCTGGGCCTTGGCCACTGGTGGG